>NC_064923.1:314994943-315345776 GCF_023897955.1 Schistocerca gregaria | reverse complement strand
CGACTGATGACCTCAGAAGTTAAGTCGCATAGTGCTCAGAGCCATTTTTTTTAGTTTAGCTCCATTAAATTTAACCACACCTGCACAACATTCAAACACCTTTTCAGTGCAGTACTTTGAAACATCAATTGACTCAAATGGGATACCGTTTTTCACATACATGGCTACTCCCCCACACCGCAAAGAGCTCCTAGAAAAGCTGCCAGCCAACCTGTATCCTGGTAAAGGAAGCCTCTGAACTGTCTCCTTATTTAAGAAGTGTTCAGATATACCAATAATTTCAGAACCAACATCTATAAGCAGTTCACTAACTTTATCTCTAATACGTTGTATATTTTGATGAAATATGCTAATTCCCTCATTACTCGGATACCTAAGCTTTGTCAAAAGTGGTTCCTTTGCTAGGGAGACTTCCCTTAAGCAGGAATACCTATCAACTGACTTCAATCTAAAAAAGGTGCAGCTCTAACACACACTACTGCAGGAATTTTCCCATGAGTGATCCCACCACCCCCACCTATGCTGTCACCTATAAGCTATGCCAACCTCCACTTCCCATACCTGTGGAGGTGCAGGCCATGTCTAGTGAAACCCGTCCTGCTGACAGACTCCACCGACACCACTGAAATGTGACCCATGCTTTCTGTCATTAGCGCACCCTCAAGTCTCATGTTATTACGCCTGACAGCTGTATTAAGATGAGGCCGATCGTGACGCTGAAACAGTTCCACGAAATGCACATTCCTGTTGCCAGTCTGAGTGGCTATCTTTTCCAGGTCACCATCTATGTCATACTCCCCATTCCTATCAATACTATACCAGCCCCATCCACAATCACTACCTGATCCTCTTTAGTAAAATCCCTACAAAACCCCCCTATGTTAACAGTCACCTGAGCCAGTCCTGCATTAGGCTTCACAATGCTGGTGACCTGGTACTCACTCCCCAACACTTCCTGCAACTGCTGGCCTACACCTCTGCCATGAGAACTACCTAACAGCAGAACCTTCTTCTTCCTCTTCGACTTTGCAACTGTCCTAGCCACCGTAACTGCTGAGATCTGCTGCATACTTCCTACATCTACAGCTACTAGAGATTCCTCTCCACTAGACCCTGACAGTTGGTCATATCTACTGCAAACACCAATAGCAAAACTATGTGAAAATCTCATTCTCCTAGCAGATCTCTTGCCAACAGTCAGCTCCCTTTCCCCAACCCCCTTCTCCCTCCTCATCCTATCTAGCTCCTCCTGTGCGTTTTTCAACTGCACGTGAAGGGCACAGATCTTACGCTCCTCTGCTCCCCTATCAGCTTATTCTTGCTACATAACCTGCAGTTCCAGGAGAGGATCTCACCAGAATGCCCACTGCCTTCTCCACTGCATCCCCCCCCCCCCCCCCAGTGAAAATACTTCGAACAAGTCTCACACCGCGATCCACTACTCACGAACCTACGGCAAATCCCACACTTCTCACTCATGGTAAAATTTTACACTTATTGAAACAAGAAAACTACTTTATCTAAGTTCCGCTACTACAATAAGAAGGTGTTAAAAACCTGACTACAATAATCACAAACTTATTCTGCAAGGGAAGTAACTACTATTATTAACAATATTAATCAACAACAAATGAGAATGTAACAAAAGACTAATACAGAAAGAGAATCAAACGTCTAATGACACAGTAACGGAACTGAAAACAGTTCCCAAAAGGTTCTTCTGAAATTATTTCACCATAAAACACCAAGAACACCGGTTGAAGACTAGTTAAGTTCCTAAATAAACCACTATACACAAACAATTAATTAGTACTTAGCTTTCGATGCGCCTCTACAGCTTCAACTGCTCAGCGCGGAATGTAAACACAGGTAAGAGGTTAAGTTGCTCGATACGAAACACTCACAAATATCAGGTCACAACACAAGAAAGGCAGAGGTGAATGAAGGTACTACTAATAAGTTACTTATAAAGTAAATATTATCACAAAAACCGTTAAAATATGTATCTGAAATCTAAAAATATATAAAAACTTAGAGAGCGATCTCACCCGCAGTCACTCGCTTATGACATCACACCAGTCGGAAGCAAATATAGAGTTTGTCTGCCAATCGTCCGTCCATTGATATAGCAACATCGATCGTCTAACTGTGTGTTGCACAGTTAACTGATTGGCATCGCGACAGTGTTTCTCTCCCCTTTCATGGATAGTGTTCTGTCACAAGAAAGTTCATAGCTGAACTGACTCTGATCACAGTTCCATACAGAACTACTAATATCGATGTTTTCTCTCGTGATATATTCATTGACGTCAGCAACAAACGTTTGAGCTCTTTCAACCAGCTCTTCTTCGTCATCCTTATGTTTTCGTGCTTGGAGCATAGTGATACGGCGTGATGTTATCCTAATCTCCTTTTTCAAATTAGTAATAAATCCTAGTGCAGCTGTAAATTTTGTACACCTGAGATTTTTGGCTACGTCCAATGCCCATTGTTGTGAATGCCAATAATGAACGGCGGAACCGCATTCTCGCGCTTCATCGAATGTCGCCATTACATGCTCCTTGATGGTCTTGAACAGCAGTGAACGATTTCCTTTGAAAACTGTATTTCCTTCTCTTTTCTTTGCCACGTAATCCAGTATGTTTTTAATATTGCTTTTAGACTTCAGTTTAGGGTATCTTTTCAGAAGCTTGTTGTATGTGTCGAAACCTCTTACATAATAATCATCGAACATGTTCTCCAGTGTGTTGTCATCAAACGCCTTGATGATACTTGCAACTTTAACCTTCTTCTTGGGAGACGGTTGGTATTCACTGTCACTGCTTCCATCGCCTCTTCCCGCACTTGCCGTAGCACTACCGTTTGCAATGAGTTGTTCGGCATTATCATCCCTATCATCATCATTATGTGTTAGCGTTACAAAAGTATCTGTTTCTAACTTATGCTCATACTTCTGCACTATAATAGATACCAGAAAACATGCGAATGATTCGTCTTCTACACCAATACCATCTTCACGAAGAAGGGTTCTTTGTAACTTCATCTCAACCAGTCGCAATACATTAGCAGGATTGATTACCAATCGCCGAGCCATCTGACGCTTCAGTACACAAATAATGTCACAAAACGCAACTTTAGAGGCACACTGCACCGCCCCTACTGGTCCCGACTGGCGTACCGGCAGGTCAGTGCGCAATGCGGCATGGCATACGCAGAGGCCTTCAACGACGACTGCAGACTTATGCAAATGCGGGAGTATCGCTAGTGCAATAAGAGGCCTTTACATTATTTCTCACACGATTTTGGTGTATTTGTGTTTGTTCGAGCCCAAGTACTTTCCTGGTAAGACGTGACGGAGAGACTGTAGCTGAACGCGTGAAGGCAGAGAACAATATTTATAGGATGTGTTTCATGACAAAATCCAGACTAGGCAGTGAAGTTAATACTGCAGTGACTGATCTCAAACAGTGGCATGAACAAGTCAGTACAAGAACAAATCAACAGATGTGAGCAAAAGGGGTGGTCGAAGGACTAAATGTAAAAAAAACAAGGAGATTTTTTCTGTGAATCATCCCAGCTAGGCAAGGCACATTGGCTGAAGTTCAGCAACAAAGACACAAATCGTTCAACAAAACCAGGGGAATTTATTCATTCAGACGTGTATGGGCCAATGTCAGTCGAATCAATTGGTGTTTCAAAGTTTTTTGTCATATTCAAAGATGATACAACTGGCTACAGAGCTATTTTTTTTTTCTAAGACATAAATCCGGTGTCATTGATCGGTTTCGTAAATTCAGTAATCTTTTGTTGAACAAGTTTGGTCAGAATGTCAAAACATTACGTGTGGACAATGGCACTGAACACATTAATTATGGTACGAAACAGTTTCTGAGGAAACATGAAATTCAGTTAGAAACAACTGCTCCATACACGCCAGAACAGTATGGTCGTTTTGAGAGGGACACTCGCACAATTGTTGAATGTGCACACACGATGTTGGAAGCCAAAAACCTTCCGACGTTTTTATGGGCAGAGGCTGTTAACACTGCTGTATACATATTAAATAAGAGTTCAACAAAACGCAATTCGGAGCAAACTTCATACGAGTTGTGGAATGCACGAAAACCATATATGGATATCTTCGAGTGTTTGGATCAGATGCTTTTTGTACATGTAGCAAAACAACTTCGCAGCAAGTTTGATGCTGAATCCAGAAAAGTTGTACTTATTGGTTATCAAGGAGAATCAACAAATAATCGACTTTATGAGACCGCGAGTCACAAAGTGTTTGTATCGAGGGATGTCACATTCAGTGAGGTTAGCAACAGATCAGCGTCTGCACAACAAGAAGTTGAGGACACATACTTAAACTTAAGACTGACGAAGAACAAGATATCGTGGATTGGTACATGCATGTTACTGGTGAATCAGCGCAAGCACAGGAAGAGATGGAAATTTCACAAAATGACGTAAATAAGGCTAAATTGCAAACTGAAGAGCAACCTACAAAAGTGCCGTCGATTTAGCTACGAGATCATTCTATCATACTCGAGCCAGCAAGGTACGAAGTTGATTTTGCTCAGTATAATAATCCTTGCAGCTTTAAAGAAGCAATTTCTGGTCCTGACTCAAAACACTGGAAAAAAGCAATTGAAGATGAACTGAAAGCTCATGAAGACAACAAAACCTGGAAGATAGTTCCTAGAGTTATTGACTCAAAATGGGTGTTCAAAGTTTTATTTGACACAGATGGTAAGATTACTCGGTAGAAATCACGGCTGTGTACAAGAGGTTTCAAACAGGACTGTGGTGTTAACTACTATGAGACCTTTTCACCAGTGATACAATATGATTCACTCAGAGTTTTCTTGGCAATTGTCGCATATAATGATCTAGAGATGATACAGTTTGAAGTTCGCACAGCATTTCTGCCTGGAAGCCTTGAAGAGGAAGTTTACATGGATGTACATGAGATAGTGATGGTTAAAACAGAGAAACCTGTAGTCTGCAACCCGAGGAATCACTGTACGGACTTAAGCAGGCTCCTCGGTGTTGGAATAAGAAATTTATAGACTTTCTTTCACATTATAGTTTTTAAGCAACTGACGCTGATCCATGTTTAGCAGGCTCCTCGGTGTTGGAATAAGAAATTTATAGAATTTCTTTCACATTATAGTTTTGAAGCAACTGACGCTGATCCATGTTTATTCAGTGGTGTAATCAGTGGTGATGTTATCTTGCTAGCATTATTTGTAGATGATTGGTCTCATTGCATCAAAGTCAATGCAGGCAATCCATGAAGTTTTTACATCACTAAAAGAAGACTTTCAAATCATTGTCGGTGAAGGTCATTGCTTTTTCGGAGTGGAAATTGAGCGAGATCGTGTGGGAAAGAAAATGTTAACATGTCAACACCAGTATACGAGAAGAATAACTGATAAATTTGGAATGTCTGAAGCGAAAGGTTTCAGTGTTCCTGCTGATCCTCATGTGAGTCTGTTACCTAATGATGAAGAGTTCAGTGGTGAAAAAGTACCATATCGTGAAGCTGTTGGATTACTCATGCTTTTGTCAGTTATCTCTCGACCAGATATTTCATTTGCTGTGAACAGTGTGAACAGATTTTTGAACAGCCATACTAATGCACATTGGCAATCAGTGAAAAGAATTTACAGGTACTTAATTGAAACACCAGATTACTGTATAGAGTACTCAAACAGCGGGAGAGAAATACAGCTGGTTGGTTTTTCTGATGCTGACTACGTAGGTGATCTTACATCGCGAGAGTCAACAACAAGATAAGTTTCTCTTTTGGCTAGTGGTCCTGTAACCTGGTTGTCGCTCTAAGTATAACTGAATACGAATATGTAGCTGCTGCTACTGCTGCTAAGGACGCAATTTGGCTGAGAAAATTACTAGGTGGTCTGGGAATCAAGTGTAAAGAACCAAATACATTACAAATTACCAGAGTGCAATCAAGTTTTCACAAAATCCTGAGCATTACAAACGCACCGAACGTATAGATGTACTTTATCATTTCTTGAGTGAAACAGTGCAGTGTAAAGAGATAGAAGTTGTTTATGTGTGTACCAAAGACCAACTAGCTTATTTGTTGACCAAAGCATAAACCAAAGTAAGATTTGTATATTTGTGCTCAATGATCAGTGCTGTTAATTGGTAAATGCAATCACTTAAACAGAAGGAGTGTTGGAAAGGCTTTGCATAACTGCATTTGCGTGTGTTTGCAGTTCTCGTTTATGCTCAAATTCGGGCCACTAGTGCATAGAGTTTATTTATCAGAACGCAGCTGTTTGTCTTCTTTGCAGTAGTAGTATTCTTTGTATTACTTTTGTTGCATGTGAAAAGTCAGCCGTTTGCAAAGAAAGCCAGTTACTTTCATTAATAATACACTACTGTCCATTCAAATTGCTAGACCACGAAGATGACGTGCTACAGACGCGAAATTTAACCGACGGGAAGAAGATGCTGTTTTATGCAAATGCTTAGCTTTTCAGAGCATTCACACAAGGTTGGCGCCGGTGGCGACACCTACAAAGTGCTGACATAGGAATATTTCCAACCGATTTCTCATACACAAACAGCAGTTGACCGGCGTTGCCTGGTAAAACGTTGTTGTGATGTCTCGTGTAAGGAGGCGAAATGCGTACCATCACGTTTCCGACTTTGATAAAGGTCGGATTGTAGCATATCGCGATTGCGGTATATCGTATCGCGACATTGCTGCTCGCGTTGCTTGAGATCCAATGACTGTTAGCAAAATATGGAATCGGTGGGTTCAGGAGGGTAATACGGAACCCCGTGCTGGATCCCAACGGCAGTGACTACTCTTGATGAACCGTGGTATCGTGTTGAAGCTGCATGGGCAGCTGTACTTGTACACGCCATCCAAGCTCTGACTCAATGCCCAGGCGTATCAAGGCCGTTATTACGGCCAGAGGTGTTTGTTCTGGGTACTGATTTCTCAGGATCTATGCACTCAAATTGCATGAAAATGTAATCACATGTCAGTTCTAGTATAATATATTTGTCCAATGAATACCCATTTATCATCTGCATTTCTTCTTGGTGTAACAATTTTAATGGCCAGTAGTGTGTAAGCTCATACACTGCTTTATTAATCTCTCTTAGCAAACCTCCACCATCCGCATTACTACTACATTTGTAAGAGAAAAATATTCTTTATTATCATTAAAACTTACCTTTCTTTCTCTTCTTTAAGATTTTCAATTTCACATCTGTTTTGCCATCTTGTTTCCCGTGTTGTGGATAGATATTTCGAACGATATTTTCGCATCTGTGTGTGTGTGTGTGTGTGTGTGTTTGCTTTTCTGTGGTGAGGTGAGTTTAGTTTTGGTTTGTGCTTCAGTTTTACTTTTGTTAACAGTTCCTTATGAGCAGAGAAACGGTTTACAATGGAAAGGGCTGTCTACTCGTCTGGTGTTTCTGCCTATTCATGTTCCAAGGAGGCGTTTTCCAACACCTGTTGGAAATAAAATTGCAAAAAGTGCTGTCAGCAAGCTGTGCTTTGCGGTTTAGTGATATTAATAGGGGCAAGAAATGACCAGTGGAAACTCCCACTTTCTGCTCTTAAGGCTGGTTGACCCAAATGCCTGTGTGTTAAGAAACAAAACAAATCGTGAGCTGCTGGATGCTTTCGACATCACGAATTGGCTGGAAGCCTTCCTGAGTGTAGGAGGTAAGTCATGGGCCCTTTCGAACGGACGTATTGTTTCAAAGTGTTTAACGTCTATGAATTCGGAATTTAGTGGTCTTCCAAAATCAGAATGCACTTTTCGTCAATTCAGAAAGCCTCCAAAATTTAATAAGTAGGCTCCAGTGTGTGGGCGTGAAAATTTTATTATCTCGTCTCCCTCTTTTATAAGCAAGTGTGGCGGCTTAATGACAATATGTTCAGTAGTAAACGGTCAAATAGCAGAGTATGGAGACAGCAGTTAGCTGGAGGTAGTGTTTAATGAGAGGGATGGACCTAGCGAGATCTAATTAAACAAGACACTTATTTAGTCCTGTTGCACAAACTTTATTGTTATCGTGTGACCTATATTTCGGGTTATAAGCCCATTTTCAGGTACACAACTGATCCAAAAAATGGCAACCAAGCACAGATAAACACGTCAACTCCTTAATCTATCGATTCTTCACGTAAACTATATAATTTATCTCTGTTGACATTTTTGACACAGTTGCATTTGTCGTATTCTGGGGTTATTAAAACAATATGGGACATATTTTCGCCTTTTTTGTAAGGAATCGTCTACAAAGCACAGTTAAGGTTGCTTCACTTGTATTCCTAATCATTTTAATCGATTTAATTTTGGGTTCTTGAAGAAGCATTGTATATTGTATTAATTAAATGAAGCACTTATTTCGCTTGTTTCAGAAACTTTATTATTACTGTACGATATAGGTTTCAGGCTATAAGTCCATTTTCTACTGCACAATTGATCCATATTTGGTTTAATGCGTAGTGTTTAGAATACGAAGTAACCCCAACACACAACAAATGTAACTATGCCAAAATTATCAACAGAGATAACCTTAATTTATTAAGTCAAAAAGTAGTAAATAAAGAAGTTGACATGATTATCTCTGTTTGGTTGCCAGCTTTTGTGTACTAGAAAATGGGCTTCTAACCCGAAACCTAACTCTTGCAATAATAATAAAGTTTGTGAAACAAGGGTAACTAAGTGTTTCGTTTAATTAACATAATATACAATGTTTCAACAAAAACAAAAGTCGAATCAACCCTTTCTGCAATAGTTTCTTGTATGCCGTTGTTCTCTTCCACGATTATTTCTATGTGAGGTGCTGCAGCTGTTTTTATGAATTTTTAGGACTGTGTCATATTTTTTGGCATATGGTTCATGTTCCGAAGCTCTTGTGGTGGTTTTGAATGAAATCTGGTACTTACAGTCCTCTAATGTAAGCCGGTGTCTAGTGCTAACATTTCTACAACTTTTCCCATTGTATTCTGAGTTGCAGTTTCGGCAGGTCAGGTAACAAATGCCAGATGTATTTGTCCTAAGGTAGATGTTGTTGCCCGCAGTTTCTTTAGTTTGAAATTTTAGTTCTGATGGTAACATTAAGTCCTTGTTTTCTAGGCACACTAACTATCCTACGAGCTGATTTGTTGTTGTAGGTGGGTATGAACTACGTAATTGTTGCTTTAATCGTTAGTTTATTCTGTCTGTTATATGTTCCTTACCTCTTTGTATTTATTTTGTGGTTCAACTTGTCTGCTACGCTTGTTTCATACCAATTTACAGCAGCTCTTAGTAAATGAGTGGACTTTCATTCCATCTGTGTAACGTGTATTGCAATCGATTTGCTTGTGTTCCACCGAAGTGGTTTAAGGTGGTTCAAGCCCTCACTAACGGCTGTGCTAATAGTGGCGAGTTTTCTGTAAATAGCGAACTGAAGTTCGTTGCTGATCCTGTATATTGTGAGGTCTAGGAAATTCAGTGCTTTGTCACTTCCTGTTTTTATGGTGCATTTAACTTTAGCTTAACATTGTTGATATGGAGCAGTGGTACGAGACTTGATATTCGATAAGTTGTGATTGTTTCAGTTGTCACCTCTAACTTTGGTTCGACACAGTTCTCAATTCCAGCCGCTTTCCAACTTCCCTCTTAATGTCAGCACAAGCACTACATACCCCATCATCAGCGATCTCCCTTATACAATAATATCTTGCCCACTTCCTGTGATTCTCAGAGGCAAATAAAGTCATCTACATAACTGCGCCATTATATTACTCTGCGTTTTTCAGGCTTCATTACTGTCTCGAAAATCTTACTTCCACAACGATTTAAAAAGATATCGGTTAAAAGTCTACTGACGAATGATATGTGGCTCTGCAATCTCCTCATGTTTTCAAGTATTGTTTTTTAATGTTGTTGGTTTCTGTAGTGGCAACGTTGGTAGGCATATCAAATGGTGTGATGGCAGCTGTTTCAGACATTTATATCCTTTAAGCCTTTACGGAAGTTCCCCAGCACTTTCCAAGCTTGTGTTCTTCTATTAATATTATTAATACACGTAGTTTCTGTTTGTATATATGCATATATCCACCTAGGTGATAGGTAGGTGCGCTGTGAAAGTTCACGGCTGATCCACATGTTATCTCAGGTGCATGGAACTTTCGTAAGTAGTTTAAAGTAGGTCTCATGACGTCCTTTTGTTCCATCCATTTAATCTGTTGGCTTGTATGTGTGAGTTGTGCTTTAGAAAATCTTGTGTTCTTTTCTAGTACCTTCGGGTTAGATCAATGTTTAACTATGTTGCACTACTCTAGAAATTTAATGATCTTAATTGGTTTTCCTCTTGTTTCGTTATAATCATTGTGTTGCCCAGGAAAACATTCGTGACATTCGTTAGGAGTGTATTGTGGTTTTATAGCTTTTCTCTTATTTTCATGTTCTTTTTTTCTCTTTTTCAGTTTTTGTTCCTGACATTATTTTATCTTTGTTCTCTTATTAGGCATCTCTTACCAGCTGCCCTATTAGACCTACATTGAAATTTTAGGTGCAGTTGTCTTTGTATTTTTTAATTATATATACGCATTTTGTGATTAAATTCTCCATTGTTTTGCCTGAAACAAGTACATTGACATTGTGTTTAGAATCTTTTTCCAGCAGACACATTGTATGTCAGTGTAAGCAATGAAAAATGATATACTGCTATCGTTAAGCAGATAACATTGATTGTCGTTCAGGGGAACACTCAGTAGGAAACAGAAACTAGGTTAACCCAAAGATAAAACATACAACCGGTGTCAAGTGTCTATAGCATACCACGTACGTGATGAGGAAAGTACGCACAGCAGAGCACGCAAAACATACTCCAGTACTGTGCTGAACACATCGTGGCTTGAAGTCGTAAGTAACAGATTGCAGTCTGGAAAACAGATCCATAACAACATTTGAGAATACTAAGATCTAGTTTCAATCCGCTTTCGACTGTGATGCCTTCGACTGTGAAAAAAAGTATAGGCGGGTTGAATATTTGCAGCATCAACTTTAATAGTGCTCAGGGTTATCATTCGGTAACACAAACTTTTCCTGCCGCACTCGAGTTAACTCGTTCATGTTTCTGGGTGCAGCACGTTTCAGCTCAAAGTAATGCACAATTCAAGGGAGGGAAGTGAAAGCGGAACATACGTGCGTGGACACGCATCACGTCTTGTCATTACCGCCATACAACGTATTGAGGATTAGCAGAAAAAAAGAGTGTCATTACCGACGGAGAAGATGACAGAATGCGCAATTCAAAATTAAGTTGAAGGCGTGCTAGTGAAAAGAGGAGTACTGGTGTACTGAGAAGAGTAATAAAGAAGCAAAGTATTCCTCTGAGGACATGCGTAAATGCCTGCAGATGTCAGACAGTCAGATCGGTATCTAACGTTGTATATCGATAGGGTATCTACCGAAACTCCAATATACCTTGTGCTATGTGCTGTCGTCCATAAGAACGTGCGTAAACAGTAATAGGTAGCACATGACTCACGGAGCACAGGAAAAGCAGAACTTTGAGAGTCTGTCTTCTAGAGTTCCCGTGCGGAAGTTGTATATTGTTAGTCGTACCAAGAATCCTGCGTTCAAGCTCTGGTGTTGCCAGATTTTTTATTGTAGTGAATATGAAACTGTTACATGGGAGGCATATTTCTGACATATGAAAGTCTATTCAGAGTTTAGTTTATAGCAATGTAATACTAGCAGTCCACTTTCGATTCCTTTATTTGGAAGTAGCCGTACCGTAGGTGCAACCACAACGGAGGGGTATCTGTTGAGAGGCCAGACAAACGTCTGGTTCCTGAAGAGGGGCAGGAGCCTTTTCAGTAGTTGCAGGGGCAACAGTCTGGATGATTGACTGATCTGGCCTTGTAACAATAACCAAAACAGCCTTGCTGTGCTGGTACTGCGAACGGCTGAAAGCAAAGGGAAACTACAGCCGTAATTTTTCCCGAGGGCATGCAGCTTTACTGTATGATTAAATGATGATGGCATCTCTTGGGTAAAATATTCCGGAGGTAAAATAGTACCCCATTCGGATCTCCAGGCGGGAACTACTCAAGAGGATGTCGTTATCAGGAGAAAGAAAACTGGCGTTCTACGGGTCGGAGCGTGGAATGTCAGATCCCTTAATCGGGCAGGTAAGTTAGAAAATTTGAAAAGGGAAATGGATAGGTTAAAGTTAGATATAGTGGGAATTAGTGAAGTTCGGTGGCAGGAGGAGCAAGACTTCTGGTCAGGTGACTACAGGGTTATAAACACAAAATCAAATAGGGGTAATGCAGGAGTAGGTTTAATAATGAATAGGAAAATAGGAATGCGGGTAAGCTACTACAAACAGCATAGTCAACGCATTATTGTGGCCAAGATAGATATGAATCCCATGACTACCACAGTAGTACAAGTTTATATGCCAACTAGCTCTGCAGATGACGAAGAAATTGAAGAAATGTATGATCAAATAAAAGAAATTATTCAGTTAGTGAAGGGTGACGAAAATTTAATAGTCATGGGTGACTGGAATTCGGTAGTAGGAAAAGGGAGAGAAGGAAACGTAATAGGTGACTATGTACTAGGGCAAAGAAATGAAAGAGGAAGCCGCCTGGTAGAATATTGCACAGAGCACAACTTAATCATAGGTAACACTTGGTTCAAGAATCATAAAAGAAGGCTGTATACATGGAAGAAGCCTGGAGATACTGACAGGTTTCAGATAGATTATATAACGGTACGACAGAGATTTAGGAACCAGGTTTTAAATTGTAAGACATTTCCAGGGGCAGATGTGGACTCTGACCACAATCTGTTGGTTATGAGCTGTAGATTAAAACTGAAGAAACTGCAAAAAGGTGGAAATTTAAGGAGATGGGACCTGGATAAACTAAAAGAACCAGAGGTTGTACGGAGTTTCAAGGAGAGCATTAGGGAGCAATTGACAGGAATGGGGGAAAGAAATATAGTAGAAGAAGAATGGGTAGCTTTGAGGGATGAAGTAGTGAAGGCAGCAGAGGATCAAGTCGGTAAAAAGACGAGGGCTAGTAGAAATCCTTGGGTAACAGAAGAAATATTGAATTTAATTGATGAAAGGAGAAAATATAAAAATGCAGTAAATGAAGCAGGCAAAAAGGAATACAAACGTCTCAAAAATGACATCGACAGGAAGTGCAAAATAGCTAAGCAGGGATGGCTGGAGGACAAATGTAAGGATGTAGAGGCTTATCTCACTAGGGGTAAGATAGATACTGCCTACAGGAAAATTAAAGAGACCTTTGGAGAAAAGAGGACCACTTGTATGAATATTAAGAGCTCAGATGGAAACCCAGTTCTAACCAAAGAAGGGAAAGCAGAAAGGTGGAAGGAATATATAGGTCTATACAAGGGCGATGTACTTGAGGACAATATTATGGAAATGGAAGAGGATGTAGATGAAGACGAAGTGGGAGATACGATACTGCGTGAAGAGTTTGACAGAGCACTGAAAGACCTGAGTCGAAACAAGGCCCCTGGAGTAGACAACATTCCACTGGAACTACTGACGGCCTTGGGAGAGCCAGTCCTGACAAAACTCTACCATCTGGTGAGCAAGATGTATGAGACAGGCGAAATACCCTCCGACTTCAAGAATAATATAATAATTCCAATCCCAAAGAAAGCAGGTGTTGACAGATGTGAAAATTACCGAACTATCAGTTTAATAAGTCACAGCTGCAAAATACTAACGCTAGTTCTTTACAGTAGAAGCCGACCTCGGGGAAGATCAGTTTGGATTCCGTAGAAATGTTGGAACACGTGAGGCAATACTGACCCTACGACTTATCTTAGAAGCTAGATTAAGGAAGGGCAAACCTACGTTTCTAGCATTTGTAGACTTAGAGAAAGCTTTTGACAATTTGACTGGAATACTCTCTTTCAAATTCTGAAGGTGGCAGGGGTAAAATACAGGGAGCGAAAGGCTATTTACAATTTGTACAGAAACCAGATGGCAGTTATAAGAGTCGAGGGACATGAAAGGGAAGCAGTGGTTGGGAAGGGAGTGAGACAGGGCTGTAGTCTATCCCCGATGTTATTCAAGCTGTGTATTGAGCAAGCAGTGAAGGAAAGAAAAGAAAAATTCGGAGTAGGTATTAAAATCCATGGAGAAGAAATAAAAACTTTGAGGTTCGCCGATGACATAGTAATTCTGTCAGAGACAGCAAAGGACTTGGAAGAGCAGTTGAACGGAATGGATAGTGTCTTGAAAGGAGGATATAAGATGACCATCAACAAAAGCAAAACGAGGATAATGGAATGTAGTCGAATTAAGTCGGGTGATGCTGAGGGAATTAGATTAGGAAGTGAGACACTTAAAGTAGTAAAGGAGTTTTGCTATTTGGGGAGCAAAATAACTGATGATGGTCGAAGTAGAGATGATATAAAATGTAGACTGGCAATGGCAAGGAAAGCGTTTCTGAAGAAGAGAAGTTTGTTAACGTCGAGTATAGATTTAAGTGTCAGGAAGTCGTTTCTGAAAGTATTTGTATGGAGTGTAGCCATGTATGGAAGTGAAACATGGACGATAAATAGTTTAGACAAGAAGAGAATAGAAGCTTTCGAAATGTGGTGCTACAGGAGAATGCTGAAGATTAGATGGGTAGATCACATAAGTAATGAGGAAGTACTGAATCGGATTGGGGAGAAGAGGATCTTGTGGCACAACTTGACAAGAAGAAGGGATCGGTTGGTAGAACATGTTGTGAGGCATCAAGGGATCACCAATTTAGTATTGGAGGACAGCGTGGAGGGTAAAAATCGTAGAGGGAGACCAAGAGATGACTACACTAAGCAGATTCAGAAGAATGTAGGTTGCAGTAGGTACTGGGAGATGAAGAAGCTTGCACAGGATAGAGTAGCATGGAGAGCTGCATCAAACCAGTTTCAGGACTGAAGACCACAACAACAACACATTTGAAAGTAACAAACTCATAGAGCACATTTGTTGTTCCGCAGAATAAACACAAACAAAGGAACAGAAGAATAAAGAAAGAGTTGCATCACATGTGCGAAAGTATTAATAATAATAGTAATAACAATAACACTAATAGTAATCAGAATAATAATTGAGTGCTATATGGCATAGATATATACATTCCGAACAGTCGTTCTGCTTGTCAGGAACGTGTCCCACATAACAGTTTCACACGTACTACAGTACGGAAACTGCCATGATCCAGGGTTCACATCAGGACCCTTGTACGACGAACTAGCGCACTATCGACTTCCCTGCGGGAGCTCGATGTGACCGACGCTCACAGTTATGCTTTTCCTTTTGCTCTGTAGCTCATGTGGTACTTACTACTTACGGCTTACGCACGCTCTCCTGATCGAGAGCACATAGCACAAACTATATCTGTGCTTTGGTTGGTATTCTATCTATGTACAATGTTTGGTACCGATTTGACTGCCTGACACCTGAAGGTTTACGTGTGAGAAGAGTGTGCTTTTCTCGCACAAAATTAAATTCTCAATTTATCAGAAAGATTACAGCAAAAATAATTCCGTCCGTGGGATTTCGTTATAAACTGAGCTAAATAAAACGTGTGATTAAGTGGTTGCCCAAACATAGATACAAAGGCAGTGGATTACATTCGATTTTCACGCAAAAAAATTGAGGGTTGTAAAACAAAATACTAGGGTTTATTTAGACAAGGCATATATTTACATCCATCTCATTAAGAGTAAATGCTGACAAAATGACACACATCAGTTTGTTTCTTTGTCTCGGGTAAATGCCACCCCGCTTTGTCGTGTTATATCTACTGTTATACGGAATATTTTCCTTACCATGTTCGATTCCATGGGAATTATTGTGCCCAGGACAAATGAAGTTCAACATCGGTTGTAATGTCATCTGTCTTTTTTATTCCACTGGAGATCTAGGTTTCAGCTGAAAGTGCAGCTATCATCAGTGCTATAAATACAAGAATCAGACATAGAAACAGCACGCTGATCAAACGCTATGTCACAGTTGTACACAATTACAATTCCACAATATTACATACCGTTATAAGTAGCCATGTAGCCTGATACAGATTCCGACCTAATTCAGGCACGCACAGGCATTAGTCCAACTCAAGCAGCCATTTACAGATCCATTTAGCTAGCCTCGTATTACATGATACCGGATACCCAACGTCCCAAATGTCAAAGAGTGTTAAGCTAAAAAGAACTGTACATAAAAATACAGTAAATTCAAATAACAAGTTCAACAAAATACAATTTTGTCTGGAGGCACACAAATTCAGATGCGTCATGCCAGATACCCAATGGTCTGCAATAAATAAGACAGACTTACGACCGATGCTGATCCTGTCCTGAATATCTTCATTATACATCTGAGAGTAAATGATAATAGTTGGTTTCATGTACACTATCAAATTAACCAGTTAACTTTGAACAGCTGATATGTGTCATCTGAGAGAGGCGCTTCTACGAGCTTCTGTCACTGTTTGACTGTATAAAAGCATTCAGCTCATCGTTTCATGCAACATAGTATGTCTACATTGCTACGTATAACTGAGCTACACATAACACACACACAACTACAGTGTATCGATTACACAGCAGCGAAGCGAACATAATATCCACATACAGTAACCAGGTTTTCGCACTGCTCTTTAACCCAAAACATTCAGAATATCGGTCTGGTCGCGGCTCAGGAATCTTCCGAAACTTTGAGGAGTCACTATTACACGGAAAATGCTATATCAGATGTGAGCCATGTCGTAACGGAAGCAGCGAAGACACAGTGGGCAAGAGAGTGGTGGGGGTGCCGTCGACGGCCGAGCTTGCTGCTACTGACCTTTGGCGGCGCCACAGTCGGCAGCAGCGGCCGCGCTGCCGTTGCACGCCTGCAACGGGGCGGCTGCGGCGCCGGCGTCGACGTCGTCTCGCGCGCTGCACGAAGCCGGTATTTCCTTCATGTCGTCGCGTCACGGTGTTATGTTCCGGCGGAAGCGAAGCCGCCGCTTATATCGCGCGCCCGGGCATCACGTGGCGGCGCCCCACTCTGGCGGGCTGCCCCTCCCACGGCGCGGGCGCCGTATTTGCGAAATTGTCGCAGCGGCGGGTTGCAGCCCCCGGCGCGCGCAGGCATCCGAGGACGGCGCCGTGTAACCCGCGCGCCGTTTTTGCTGCGTCCCGGCCGGCAAGGAAAGGCACCGCAGCTCCATACCCATTCCCTTTCGCCTGCCTGACGTCGTGCCATACAAGTAGAGAATTCGCAGGAGCTGCTCTCAACAGGGCATAAGCGCAAGATTTCGACACGTAATGCTCGTTAGGGTTCAAGCTACCCGCCTCACCTTGCCGTAACGAATTCTGGTAATTTAATAGCCACAATTTCCATATTACCTTCAAGCCTGTTTTTTTTAGCCACCGTACGTGGTGTGACAGATGATACATATCGGACCCATATCATTTTACCCTGTCCTATTCCAACCACGGACGACGTGTGAAAGGATCGACTGTCGCTACAACTTCGTAATGTTCATAACCGTTATAGCTTTACTGTGAAATGAATATACGTAGCTGCATACAGGCGTTGATATAAGTCAACGCGGACAGTTGAAAATGTGTGCCCCGACTGGGTCTCGAAACCGGGATTTCCTGATTACATGGCCGACGCTCTATCCATCGGATCCACCGAGGACATAGCGACTTACCTCTGGTACGCCTCCCTTGAGACCCACATTCGCAACTTATTGTCCCGCACTATATTCGTAGTGCCCCTGCTCATTATACACATTACTCGCGGCCATACTGCTAATTCCCGTAAGAGTTCGGGCACTGTTTGTGCATCCGCACAGAAGAAGATGGTCAAATGGCCGATGACCCTGATGATATTTGTTCTTTCGGATATGTCCGAAAGAACAGAACCCATCTTCATATATACATGGTGGTCCATTGGTAGTGACGGGGCCAAATATCTCACGAAATAAGCAACAAATTGAAAAAAACTACAAGGAACGAAACTCGTCTAACTTGAAGGGGGAAACCAGATGGCGCTATGGTTGGCTCGCTAGATGGCGCTGCCAAATGTCGAACGGATATCTAATGCGTTTTTTTTTTTTTTAATACGAACTTCCATTTTTATTACACATTCGCGTGGTACGTAAAGAAACATGAATGTTTTAGTTGGACCACTTTTTTCGCTTTGTTACAGATGGCGCTGTAACAGTCACAAACTTGTAAGTACATGGTATCACGTAACGTTCCGCCAGTGCGGACGATATTTGCTTCGTGATACATTACCCATGTTAAAATGGACCGTTTACCAAGTCCGGAAAAGTTCGTGTTGACGTATGGCTATTGTGATCAATTCCCCAACGGGCGTGTGCTATGTATGCTCCTCGGTATCCTGGATATCATACAAGTGTCCGGACTGTTCGCCGGATAGTTACGTTTCTTTAAGGAAACAGGAAGTTTTCAGCAACATGTGAAACTTCAACCACGACCTGCAACAAATGATGATGCCCAAGTAGGTGTTTTAGCTGCTGTCGCGGCTAATCTGCACATCAGTAGCAGACGAATTGCGCGAGAATCGGGAATCTCAAAAACGTCGATGATGAGAATGCTACATCAACATCGATTGCACCCGTACCATATTTATATGCACCATGACTTGCATGGCGTCGACTTTGAACGTCGTGTACAGTGCTGTCACTGGGCACAAGAGAAATTACGGAACGATGACAGGTTTTTTTTTTGCACGTGTTCTGTTTAGCGACGAAGCGTCATTCGCCAGCAGCGGTAACGTAAGCCGGCATAATATGCACTATTGGGCAGCGGAAAATCCACGATGGCTGCGACAAGTGGCACATCAGCGGCCTTGGTTGGTTAATGTATGGTGCTGCTTTATGGGAAGAAGGATAATTGGCCCCAATTTTATCGATGGCAATCTAAATGGTGCAATGTATGCTGATTTCCTACGTAATGTTCCAGCGATGTTTCACTGCATGACAGAATGGCGATGTACTTCCAACAAGATGGATGTCCGGCGCTAGCTCACGTGCGGTTGAAACGGTATTGAATAGCGTATTTCATGACAGGTGGATTGGTCATCGAATGACCACACCATGGCCCACACGTTCACCGGATCTGACGTCCCCGAATTTCTTACTGTGGGGAAAATGATTCAAATGGCTCTGAGCACGATGGGACTTAACATTTGAGGTCATCAGGTCCCTAGAACCTAGAACTACTTAAATCCAACTAACCTAAGGACATCACACACATCCATGTCCGAGACAGGAGTCGAACCTGCGACCGTAGCGGTCGCGCGGGTCCAAAGTGAAGCGCCTAGAACCGTCGGGCCGCACCGGCCGGCTACTGTGGGGAAAGTTGAAGGCTATTTGCTACCGTGATCCACCGACAACGCGTGACAACATGCATCAGCGCATTGTCAATGCATGTGAGAACTACTCGCTGTTGAGAGGAATGTCGTTACACGTATTGCCAAATGAATTGAGGTTGACGGACATCATTTTGATCATTTATTGCATTAATGTAGTATTTACAGGTAATCACGTTGTAACAGCACGCGTTCTCAGAAATGATAAGTTCACAAAGTTACATGTATCACATTGGAACAATCGAAATAAAATGTTCAAACGTACCTACGCTCTGTATTTTAATTTAAAAAACCTACTTCTTACCAACTGTTCGTCTAAAATTGAGAGCCATATGTTTGTTACTATTACAGCGCCATCACAGAGTGAAAAAAGTGGTGCAACTAATATTTCTTTACGTACTACACGAATATGTAATAAAAAAGGGGGGGAGGTTTCTATTTTTTTAAAAACGCAGTTGATATGCGTTTGACCTATGTCAGCACCATCCAGCGGGCCAACCATAGCGCCGTCTGGTTTCCCCCTTCAAGCTAGACAAGTTTCGTCCTTTATAGTTTTTTCGTTTGACGCTTATTTCGTGAGATATTTGGCCCGGTCACGATCAGTTTACCACCCTTTATATCGTTTTAATTTTCACTATGCGATCTCCGCGTGGAATGCAACAGGTTTCCCGATTTATCTCGGAACATACGCTATCAAAATGTTCAGAGTAACGTATTTCCTGTACCGTATGCGAGTGGAAACAGCTGCACACTTTTATTGCGATCTCATTCTAATCAAAGAAACAAGGAACAAGAGTAAGCGGTCTTTACGACAACAGTCTCGCTTTTTTCCTCTTAGGCCTATCTAATACACAAGTTATTTCGAAAAGTTCATCCGATTTCACAAGAACTAATGAATGAATCAAGACAAAAACTTGAGGTCACTTCAAACTTAAGCATATAACTACAAATATTTCATTTTTGAAAGTTCCGTACGATTTTAAAGTATATTTTTTACATGCCTGCATAGACAGCTTCTGGTACTGAAACGCCCTGCTTACATCCGCAGAACAGAACACGTAGTTGGAATTGTGGAAAGGGGCCAAGAGGGGGCTGTCAGCTACACTCAAACACATATAACTTTATTTCGTTGTCCAAACAATACAGCAAAAATCTTTGAACTTAGTTATCGGCTGAATAGACCACACTATCTTATGCCTTGAGGTCACAAGCACTTACATTTAAAGACGGCTGAAATCCATTAACTTAAATTTCAGACTCAAAATAGAATATTTAGAAGGCAGAAAGCCTCACGTAAGTAAGTTCTATAACTTGGCTGAAGGCCCAACAAATCTAACACTTGAAAAGCTAACAAGTTTAAAGACGGCTGAAGGCCCATGATTTAAGACTGCAGGTAAAATTAATTTAAAAAAAAACAACACACAAGGCAAAAGGCCTTATCTTCACTTAGGCTGAAGTCCCCACACAGTCTGATACTTGGAAGACAAGAACTTTAATTTAAAAACTGCCGATCGTCGATGGCTTAAAACGGCTAAAATAATTTTTAGTTGTCAGAAGGACAAAAGCTTTATTTTTAAACAATATTTTACATAGGCTGAAGGCTCAAACAATCTAAGATTTAACAAGTTGTTGTTGTTGTTGTCTTCAGTCCTGAGACTGGTTTGATGCAGCCCTCCATGCTACTCTATCCTGTGCAAGCTTCTTCATCTCCCAGTACCTACTGCAACCTACATCCTTCTGAATCTGCTTAGTGTATTCATCTCTTGGTCTCCCTCTACGATTTTTACCCTCCACGCTGCCCTCCAATGTTAAATTTGTGATCCCTTGATGCCTCAGAACATGTGCTACCAACGGATCCCTTCTTCTAGTCAAGTTGTGCCACAAACTTCTCTTCTCCCCAATCCTATTCAATACCTCCTCATGAGTTACGTGATCTATCCACCTTATCTTCAGCATTCTTCTGTAGCACCACATTTCGAAAGCTTCTATTCTCTTCTTGTCCAAACTAGTTGTAGTCCATGTTTCACTTCCATACATGGCTACACTCCAAACAAATACTTTCAGAGACGACTTCCTGATACATAAATCTATATTAGATGTTAACAAATTTATCTTCTTCAGAAACGCTTTCCTTGCCATTGCCAGTCTACATTTTATATCTTCTCTACTTCGATCATCATCAGTTATTTTACTTCCTAAATAGCAAAACTCCTTTACTACTTTAAGTGTCTCACTTCCTAATCTAATTCCCTCTGCATCACCCGATTTAATTTGACTACATTCCATTATCCTCGTTTTGCTTTTGTTGATGTTCATCTTATATCCTCCTTTCAAGACACTGTCCATTCCGTTCAACTGCTCTTCCAGGTCCTTTGCTGTCTCTGACAGAATTACAATGTCATCGGCGAACCTCAAAGTTTTTTCTTCTTCTCCATGAATTTAACAAGTAAGGAATTTAAATTTTAAACCATCTTAAGGCCCATTATAGAAAAACACAACTACAATAAATATTCAAAAGGCAGAAGGCCTAAAGCTTGTTCCAAAAAATATTTTAATTGAAGCTGAAGGCCCAAACAGTGCAAGACTTGACAAAGAAGGAACCTTCAATTTTAAAGAGACTGAAGGCCCAGTATTTAAAACCCAACTAAAAGCATACAAATTCAAACCACCGGCTATAAGCCATTAAAATGCACAGTCAAACACCAATAAGAAAAGGCAGTACAGCCAGCGGCGCTCAGAATTTTTCCGGGGGTCGGTTTGCCCTTGAAATATTAACGTTCGCTTAGGGGAGACAGCTATTTGGCCCAACTACATCCAGTCCGCCGGGAATCCAACCAAGAGACTGTCAACGGAGCCACCGACAAGACGACTTGCTTTCCACGCGACCAGTGCAAAAGGAACTCCAAAGTCATAACGTGAAAGGCGTAGCCTCCCACAACTAAGTATGCATAAGCTGTCAGAACTATACACATGTGTGGGACAGCGATAACACGGTGAGGAAATGACACTGCCTGAATGTTATGTCAGCGGCCAGGGCAGGTAACCGGAACGCTAGCGGGCACAAGGCAGAAAATTCCGCTGGTGCCCTTGGACTTCAAATAACCAAAATACAGTTAAACTCCACTGGATGGTGGCCAAACTTTCGCCAGCTCGAACACTTGCTGTTGCTCACGGGAATGCCCACAACAGCCAACCATGAAAACCAACGGCACAATATGAACAGACTGGCTTCGGTAGTCAAATCACCACTCAACTTTGATGTCCTGGGTCGGTGAGCCACGAACCCCGTAGCAATCAGAACAGCTCCCATACACTCCGACACTGCGTAGAGACCGACAGCGTGCCCGGCCCGCTGCACCGCGCGATTTCCTGGCTGATCCATCCAACCGACCGACGGCTAAACATCAGCACGGAAACAGCGTTAAAATAACTGGGCAGTCGACACCTCAAGCTCCACACAATATCACAAACACTTGGACGAAGAACGCGACCAATGGTAAAAACAGTGACTATGCAGTCTTGAGGAGGCACGACGATTTGAGACACACACATCGCCAACCCATAAACCATCTGCGAGCACTCACGTCGTCCGGTAAGACGACCAACCGACGAACCACCAAGACCGTCCCTATTGAAACCACGTGTGCTGGCGTCGGTCGGGCGAGACATGGCTTTCCGAACCTCAATGCCGGTCCAACCCGACCGACTCCTGCCGCGTCCCCACTGTCCGACTGCCAGGTCCGAACTCCTCTCCTGGCGCGTTGCAACTCACTGCCAGATCCGAACTAACCCGAACACTCGACCACCGGGAATTAATAGCTGTCAACAAAGATAATACGTCAGGGCTTATATCGATAAGCGCCGTTGCTGCCGCTCACGGGCAGGCAAGGCGGCAACTCAGTGACAACAGTAATTGAAATTAACATAACGAGATGGTAGTACAGTAAAAACAGGATGCCAAATGAGAATGGCAGGAACACGAGCCACGCACGGCTCAGGTACATTTTACATTTACGTTTACGGTCAAGTTTACATTTCTCTTCACGAATGTTCAATGTGCCCTCCACCGAAAGTTCGATAAACATTATACGCTAGCCAAACTCGTTCCATACTTTTGTGAATACCTTGTCTGCGCCCTATATATGTACTATGTTGCTATGCGGCGTCGCATCTCACCCGCAGTAGTCAGAAGGGGAGGCACTTAGACAGGATCTTTTAAAAACTCGCATAAGAAAATCACATACCGTGAGATCAGGCGACCTTCGAGGCCAATGGCTCAATGCAATATCTGAATGCTCCTTCCATTCTATCGATCGTTGAGACAGTGGCAGGGTGCGTTGTCGTACTCCCTACGAAAATCTCGCCGCGCCGTTTTACGTAATTGAAATGAATATGCTGAAACAGAACGCAAAAACCCGTTGCTGATATCGTTATCCCCACCTCAACTCGTCGCACGTTGGGAAATGAACGAACGAGCCATCTACATGCACCTCGGACTAACCGGCAACGGCTTGAACTGGCGGTTTCAAATTAACACCAAGATAAACTTCCAATTTCGGTGCAAAAATTCAGCGCATGTATCTCTCTCTCTCCATTCCTCCAGAAGATGTAGTCTTATTAAATCGTATGGAGCTTTTTGGGACTTACTCAAGATTACCAGTTTGTTTCTGAAAATCATTTCAAATGAAGATTGGCATGATTAATTTAAAAAGGCAGCGTCTTATCTATTCCATTCACAGTTTTCAAGGGGCCCTGCAGTTATATCTATTGCTATGTGCACTATACGCGCTATAATAAACACTAAAATTGATCTCATTACAATTTCCTGGAGACATATGGGTCTCAACTGTAATTTCGATGTTTTTCGACAAGGACAGAAGCTGAAGCAATGAATTAAAATTTGTACACGGCCGTGGCACAAACTTTTAATTCATTGCTTCAGCTTCTGTCCTTGTCTAAGAAACGCTAAAATGTTCACGTACCTGTTGCATCGCGACACGCTCAGCCAGGTGCTCCCGTTCCACATATAGCGCACATCCCTGTAATTCGTTGATATGTACCTACTACACGCACAAAGTTGACACTCGGCGAGATGGTCGATGGAGCGACCGTAAAGGCATTTCCCATTTACAGTCGCTTCTATCAGCAGCTCCGCCGAGGAGTGTCAACTTCGTTTGCGCGTTTATTACAGTACTGGGGAAAAGATACACGAAATTACTCACACGGAGCTCAAGTGAAATTGTTCGTCTACTGAGACCAGATATGTGTAGTTAAATGGGGCTGCACTATTCAGAGTTTAAAGTCATTCATAAGCTAATGTTAAGGTTTACTGCATTCTAAATACAACTGATATCCACTTTAGATAAGTTTTTCAACATATACGTAAACTTCATCACTAGATCATAAAGAACTGAAAGTTCAGCAGCTCGTGAATATTCTTATTTAGCGAAAACTTTCTTTTGCACTGACATTTCATACGTAACCATCAAATATATAAGGGCTCACATCTCCCGGAAATCGTCTCAGCGCAGGTGATTGTTAATCTCCACAACACGGCACACATATTAGAATGTCAATAATATTCATATAATTATTCCAGACGAAGGACATGTAACCAATATTTCAATATGCTGTTCTTCAGCACATTTGCTAGTGTTTGCAAGTGGTTTTACAATGCACGGCACCCAAGCTGCTAATACCCCCGGTAAATCTAACGTCCTGATACTCATTCCTATTTTAAGGGTGAACTCCGTCATCCAAGAGTTATGGTGTCGCCTTTGTTTTAATGATGTCCACTCCAAATCCTGTCTCATTTCTGTGGCACGCTCTAGCCTATCTCGCGATAATACAAAACGTGCTGCCCCTCTTTGAACTTTCTCGATGTACTTCGTCAATACTATCTAGAAAGGATCCCAAACCGTGCAGCACTATTCTAAAAGAGGACGGACAAGTGTACTGTAGGCAGTCTCTTTAGTGGCTCTGTTACATTTTCTAAGCGTCCTTCTAATAAAACACAGTCTTTGGTTAGTCTTCCCCACAACATTTTCTGTGTGTTCCTTCCAGTTTAAGTTGTTCGTAACTGTAATTCCTAAGTATTTAGAGGAATTTATGGCCTTTAGATTTGACTGATTTATCGTGTAATCGAAGTTTAAGGGATTTCTTTTAGCTCTATGTGGATTATCTCATACTTTTCTTTATTAATGGTCAATTTCCAATTTTCGAACTATAGAGATATCCTTCCTAAACCGTTTTTCAATTTTTTTGATCTTCTGATGACTTAACTACTCAATAAACGACAGAATCTTCTGCAAACAACCTAAGACTGCTGCTCAGATTGTCTGCTAAAACGTTTATAAACGGCAGATAAGGAATAGCAATGGGCCTATCACACTACCTTCACGAACGACAGAAATCATTACTGTTTTACTCTGTGACTTTCTGTCAGGTACTATGAACTATGACCTCTATGACAGGAAATCTCAAACCCAGTTGCATAACTGGAACGATATTCCATAAGCACGCAATTTTACTACAAGCCGCTTGTGTAATACAGTGTCAAAAGACTTCTAGAAGTCTAGAAATACGGGATCAATTTGGAATCCCTTGTCAATAGCACTCAACACTCCGAGTGAGTAAAGAGCTAGTTGTGTTTCACAAGAACGATGTATTCTAATCCGTGTTGACTTTTTGACATTAGACCGTTTTCCTCTAGGTCATTCATAATGCTCGAACACAGTATGTGTTCCAAAATCCTGCTACATATCGACGATAACGATGTGGGCCTGTAACTTAGTGGATTACTCCTACTACCTTTCTTGGACATTGGTGTGACCTGTGCAACTTTCCAGTCTTTCCAGTTTCGAGAGGAACGCGGTTGTTATCATTATTCCAGACGAAGGACATGTAACCAATATTTCAATATGCTGTTCTTCAGCACATTTGCTAGTGTTTGCAGTGGTTTTACAATGCACGGCACCCAAGATGACAATTGGTTCTTTATTGGTTTTCGGCCTTTCCATCATAATACCACTTTCCTTGTACACATTTACTTAAAATACACATTCAGGACATCGGTATTAATTCAGGTGCTGAATAGATAATATAATAAAAATGACTGTGTTTTACAATCGTAATAAAATAATTATCTTCTACATATCATAAACACTGCAATCATACTTATTCATGCATTGATTTTACATTTTTTCTATGAATGATAAGCTGTAGCTACCTTTCTTATCGTGAACATGCACTGTATATATAAATTACTTTTCCTTGGGTATCTTGTCTCTGTGTGTGTCGTAGATGGCATCTACTCGTGATTCCAGGAGTGTGTTAGTGAACACAGGGAGAGATATTTTCGGTAACACGTTCTTCAGGAATTTTCGTTGGCGGAACCTTAACCCTTTTAACTCCCAAAGTTGCGCTAACGCAACAGATCATTCGTTATATATATTAAATGAGTTCCACAAACTTCGAATTTCTTTATTAAACATTTAAGAGAACAGCTTAAATGATTAGTTTAGGCGTTTTAAATAGATCACTGAACGTTATATTGACCACTTTTAATTTTCAGGCTTCCAGATAAAGTTGTGTATTTCATTGCGAAAGTTTTCATTTTCTTTCGCAGTTATCAAGTGATAATTTTTAAAAGAGTTTTATACAGCGAACTTCTTTCAAACTTCTGTTATCATTGAACATTACTGTTTACAGACTTAAGTTAGAATTTAAGATTTTTTTTTTTGCTATTTACGATAATGTTGCGTTTACGTAACTTTGGGATCTCCGAGTATATTTGTGACACGCAGCTACCTTATTCTACCACAGTAATATATCGGTATTCCAGTGTTGTCAAGTGGTCTGTCAATGTTAGGCTTTGTCTGAAAGATATTCATTCACTTTGGTTGGTTTACGTGTAGAACATTAGATGAAAGTAGGTGGGGGGAAGGCTGAGGAATAATGTGCTTTTATAAGTTGTGTGCCTTTCTAAAACGACTATGTGTCTTGAATAAGATATTTGTAGGCCTATACATCTCCACATTTCAGTTTCCATTTGAAATTCGTTGATGATATGAGTATTTTTACAGCTGTAACAATTACTGAAACAAATATACGCTATTCGTAATTCAGCGTTATTGAAGTTTTGCATTTTATTTACTTTTGCGTACTAAGATGGAGTGGTTATTTACCACAACTCTGCTGCAAATGAATTCAGACAGTACATACAGGGATTTTTGCTTGTTTAGGAATGATTGATTACTATACGAAACCCCTATATACTGCAAAACTTAGGGCCATATTGAATGAAAATGAAGGACTTGAGGTTCTGATCGCATATTCATTCCAGCAGATGTTGATCAGATCTCAGATGAACAAGACATTGATGATCTTCTTGTTGAAGAAGAGGAAGCAACTGATATCGCCGGTACGTTTGAAATACATGCACATTGTAAGCAAGACAAAATGAATTCAGCTGTAAGTTCAGTACCCAGTGAATTTGCCAGGAACAGAAAACGAACTGGTGTGTATGTAACTAAAAGAGATCAAGAAGTTCCAAATTGGAAGAATGTTCAACCAGCTTGCACTTCTTCAATAATAATGGAGTAGCTAACTAAGAGAGAAGATATAGTGTAAGGGGTCTATCACCTTATGATTTTTTTCACTTTATTTTGGCTCGGAAGTGTTTTCAAAAATTACTGAATACACAAATAAATATGCACAAGATAATACTTGTCCTTAATTTCAGATAATTGTACCATTGCTGAAGCAATTTATAAGAACAATGATTCAGAATATCACATATTACCTGCAACGAAACTGTACTGGTCGAAATATGAAGACAAATGATTACCAATTGTAAGAAGCTGCATGAGTCGTAATAAATTCTTGTCAATGAAACAAAACATCAATTTATCTGATAATGACAAACTGGATAAAAACGACAAGTCTTCTAAAGTGAGACCAATCTTTTACATAATCAATGAAAAATAGCTTCAATTTGGAATATTTTCATATAATTTGTGCCGCGCTGGGTAGCCGCGCGGTCTAGGGCATCCTGTCCGTTCCCTCAGCTTTTCCTGTCGGAGATTCGAGTCCTCCCTCGGACATGTGTGTGTGTCTGTGTCTGTGTCTGTGTGTGTGTGTGTGTGTGTGTGTGTGTGTGTGTGTGTGTGTGTGTTGTCCTTAGCGTAAATTCGTTTAAGTTGTGTGTAAGCTTAGCGATCGATGACCTCAGCAGTGTGATCCCATAATATCTTACCACAAATTTCCAATTTTCCGATATAATTTGTTTATTGGGGAGGAAATTGCCTATCGTTTCGGAGACATTCATGCAAGATGTTCATCAAAGGAAAATCTGTTAGATTTGGCTTCAAATTGTGGTATTTATGCGGTTCAGCTGACTACTTGTACAAGTGTATTCCTTATGGTTGGGAGACGACAGGCTGCGAAAAGTCTGAATTTTCTTTGGACGAGCAAGTGGTTATAAATTTGCTTTTAGCTACTGAAGACCCATATCGTCATTGTGTATATTTTGATAATTTCTTTTTTGTTATTCTTTATTTTGTTTCTTAAAACGAAAGTGATTTTTTGCCACTGGCACTAATCGTGAGAACTGCAATGCAAAGTGTCATTTGGAATCTATCTCAAGCATGGAAAAAAAAAGAAAGGGCGTGGGTGTGTTTGAATTTCTTTTTGACGATAAAGCTGAAGACATGATGGTAAAGTGAAATGACAGTTCCACTGTGACAGTAGTTACCTACAATGGCACCATCCAGCCTTTAGCGAATGTAAAAAATTACAGTCGAAAAGGAAAGAAAAGTATTTCTCTGCCCCAACCTAGGATAATAAATCAGTACAATAGACATAGGGGTGGTACGTAGGAGACGAGGTACTAGCAGAAGTATAGCTGTGAGGACGGGACGTGACTCGTGGTTGGGTAGCTCAGTTGGTAGAGCACTTGCCCGCGAAAGGCAATGGTTCCGAGTTCGAGTCTCGGTCTGGCACACAGTTTTAATCTGCCAGGAAGTTTCATACGGGTGGTGTTGACCGATGTGATAATGCTGTTACTAATTACAGAATTCTAACAAGAGGCAAGAAATAGCGATGGCCTCTCTTCACCAATTTGTTAGACAGTGTAATTGCCAAGGAAAATATACATCTTGCAAATGAAGAAAATGTGTCACGACTTGAATTTCGATCATGACCCTAATGAAATCAGAAGGTACTGCAAAGGAGAATGAAGGAAATAGAGAAACTTAAACCCTTCAGGACACAGGGAAACGCACTTACGAACGTCCCTCCAAAAGTTCTCTTCCGAAAGAAATGCTATGATGATGTAGGTCACATAATAATAGAGGAGGGAAACAAAGCAATGAGAAGATGTAGGTTACGTAAAAGTACAAAGATTTACAAATGTACAAAATGGGGCAGCAGCCTTTTCAGTAGTTGCATGGGCAACAGTCTGGATTATTGATTGATCTGGCCTTGTAACACTAACCAAAATAGCCTTGCTGTTCTAGTACTGCGAACGGCTGAAAGCAAGGGGAAACTCCAACCGTAATTTTTCCCGAGGGCATGTAGCTTTACTGTAGCATGGAGAGCTGCATCAAACCAATCTCAGGACTGAAGACCACAACAACAACAAGAAAATGTATTGTACATCTCCATTCAAACTGTTTTCAAATATTCCACAAGAAAATGAAATTAAACTAAACTAAGATAAATGTGGTCAGCACACAGCTCTCCCCGCAGTACGCCACTTTACTTGACTGAAGCTGCTACTTTTCAATCAGGTAGCTCCTCAGTTTGCCTCACAAGGGCTGAGCGCGCTCACTTGCCAAAAGCGCTCAGCAGGCCGGATGGTCACCCCTCCATGCGTTTGGCCAGCCCGACGGTGCTTAACTTCGCTGGTCTGACGGGAACCGGTGTTACCACTGCGGTAAAGTTGGCAAGCGCGTGACGTAAGACTCCTTACAGTCGCAAAGTTTCGTAGATTCAACATTTTTTTGTACTTTAGTTCGGCCATGGATATTTATTTTTTGTATATTTATGTCTATATTAGTGTACAGTTAAATCTAATAAACATTTTTTAAATGTAGTATTTTAATGCTTATAGGAGGGAAGCAAATAAGAGGTGGTTCACATCAGTAGCTGCTTTGCTTTCGTACTCACAGTAGGGTGTCTCACGAAGACCGAGGTGGTACAAATGGCATGGAAAATTCCCATGGTTTAATCTCATGCTAATTAAACTGGAGACACCTCTTGTGCTTGCGGAACCAAGTTTCCGCTTGAATCTTGTATTGAACCTCTTCACAGAGACAGCAATTTAATTGCCTTTTTGAATGCCACTCTTCTTGCCAAAGGGAACTAATGTTGCATTTGATAACGTTATAAAATTCCGTATATGGTAATTTTATATGTAAAATGTAGACTGGCAATAGCGCGGAAAGCGTTTCTGAAGAAGATAAATTTGTTAACATCAAGTATACATTTAAATGTCAGGAAGTCGTTTCCGAAAGTATTTGTATGGAGTGTAGCCATGTATGGATGTGAAACGGGGACGATAAATAGCTTAGACAAGAAGAGAATAGAAGCTTCCGAAATGTGGTGCTACAAAAGAATGCTGAAGATTAGATGGGTAGATCACATAACTAATGAGGAGGTATTGAATAGAATTGGGGAGAAGAGGAGCTTGTGGCACAACTTGACAAGAAGAAGGGATCCGTTGGTAGCACATTTTCTAAGGCATCAAGGGATCACAAATTTAGCATTGGAGGGCAGCGTGGAGGGTAAAAATCGTAGAGGGAGACCAAGAGATGAATACACTAAGCAGATTCAGAAGGATGTAGAGTGCAGTAGGTACTGGAAGATGAAGAAGCTTGCACAGGATAGAGTAGCATGGAGAGCTGCATCAAACCAGTCTCAGGACTGAAGACCACAACAACAACATATGTAAACGTATTTCTGTTGTTATTGCTTGCTTTGCAAGTTTTTCCACTTTTTCATTGTTTCTGATTTCGCAGTGGTCTTTTACCCACCTAAGCTCCGTTGTTCCTTTTCCCTTACATTTAATGCACTCTTGTATTATATAGGTGGTATAATTATTCAAAGATGCTCTTGGGCTTCTTGTTGACATTGAATTTAAAATAAACATAGAATCGATGACCGTTGGTATTTGTAAAAGCCTGTAAGCAGCTAAAGGTCTGGATTTCAGTATAATTTCATTCTTCGAGAGCTGCAAGATCCCAATGATATCTTTGCGGATACCAGTTTCATATGAAAATTTTGTTTGTAACTATGTGCGTAGCGTAATTTAGAGCTTCAGGAACAGTGATTGATTCAAAAATAAAAACTGAGTTGTTTCCGGGATCTGATATTTTCTGTACTCTTCTAATTATCGACAGTAAAAGAGGCATCCTACAAAGTCGTTTAAAGTTCGTTTGGAGACACCGATGTAAGCGAAGAAATAATTTGGTCATTTATTGAGCAACTCCCTACACAAGTTTGCAAAATATTGACAGGATCCTTCTCTGGACTAAAATCAGACTTCTAGGTGAGAGGTAACTTACAGCGGAATAATCATATCCATTCATTGGAGCCTACTTCGTGACAATAATTTTCAATTTTAAGTAAATCCAAACTTTGGCTATGGTGATCGTTCTTTTACTGTTATCTTTGGCCACAATAGAGAATTAGTCTATGCTTGTGCTTGCGAGATGCTAATCAATCGACAACCTGTTTAAATAACATTTATCTGCCAGTAATTTTCTTCGTACGGTATGGATACGAACAGTAGATACCGCTATGAACAGCAGGCTGCGGTATTATTTTACGCTTACAAGTTGAGATTTAATATAAGCGATTACCAATTTCGAACCTTATCACCGATAACTTCGGTGTAGTTACAGTGCACTGTGTCAATTTCGTCGTCGTGTACGGCAACCTCAACATTCAAATAAATAATAAAATACACACATCAAAAAAGTTTTGCATCACTTAGGTTCCGAGAGTTCCGGAACCTGTACAAAAAATTGGAATAGAGATCAACATAAATATCATTTCCACTCTTTTTATTACCCATGAAAACCACACATTGCATATTGTACCACCCTACAGCGAGACCTTCAGAGGTGGTGGCCAAGATTGCTGTACACACCGGTACCTCTAATACCCAGTAGCATGTCCTCTTGGATTGATGTATGCCTGTATCCGTCATGGCATATTATCCACAAATTCATCAGGGAACTGTCGGTCCAAATTGTCCCACTCCTCAACGGCGATTCAGCTTAGATTCCTCAGAGTGGTTGATGGGTCATGTCGTCCATAAACAGCCCTTTTCAATCTAGTCCAGGCATGTTCGATAGGGTTCATGTCTGGAGAACATGCTGGTCACTCTAGTCGAGCGATGTCGTTATCCTGAAGGAAGTCATTCACAAGATGGGGGCGCTAATTGCCGTCCATGAAGACGAATGCCTTGCCAATATGCTACCGATATGGTTTCACTATCTGTCGGAGGATGGCTTTCACGTATCGTACAGCCGTTACGGTGCCTTCCATGACCTCTAGCGGGGTACGTCGGCCCCACACCGTGCCACCGCGAAACAGCAGGGAACCTTCACCTTGCTGCAATCGCTGGACAGTTTGTCTAAGGGTTCAGCCTCACAGGGTTGCCCCCAAAGAGTTCTTCGACGATCGTCTGGTTGAAGGCATATGCGACACTAATCGGTGAAGAGAACGTGATGCTAATTCTGAGCGGTACATTCGGCATGTTGTTGGGCCCATCTGTACCGCGCTGCATGGTGTCGGTCGTGGTTGCAAAGATGGACCTCGCCGTGGACGTCCAGAGTGAAGTTGTGCATCATGCAGCCTACTGCGCACAGTTTGAGTAGTAACACGACGTCCTGTGGCTGCATGAAGAGCATTATTCAACATGGTGGCGTTGCTGTCAGGGTTCCTCCGAGCCACAATCGGTAGGTAGCCGTCATCCACTGCAGTAGTAGCCCTTGGGCGGCCTGAGCGAGGCATGTCATCGACAGTTCCTGTCTCTCTGCATCTCTTCCAGATCCGAACAACATCGTTTTGGTTCACTCCGAGACGCCTGGACACTTCACCTTGCTGAGTTCCCGTCCTGGCACAAAGTAACAATGCGGACGCGATCGAACTGCGGCATTGTCCGTTTATTCATGGTTGAACTGCAAGCAACACGAGTAGTGTACCTCCTTCCTGGTGGAATGACTGGAACTGATCGGCTGTCATACCTCCACCATCTAATAAGCGCTTTTCATGCATGGTAGTTACATCTTTGGGTTGATTTAGAGACATCTCTGAATAATCAAAGGGTCTGTGTCTGTGATAAAATATCCACAGTCAGCGTCTATCTTCAGGAGTTCTGCAAACCGAGAATACGCAAAACTTTTTTTGACGTGTGTAAATAATTAATAAAACAAATCATCAGCCATAACTTTCCAATTATTGTTGTATCGCTCCATAGATATTCGCCCTCAGACAAACCCGTTTTGAATCGCGTATTGCCTATCAGATTCCAGACTGACCAACAGTGACCAGGAACTGATCGGAAAAGAATTTTGCATAAGTGATCTTCATTTAGGTGTAATTACAGTCTTTGTGATTCTTGCAGTTAATAGCAGTTTATTTCTGTCTCCCAAACAATTAGCGTCATTGGTCAAGTAGCATCATGTGGCGGTATTATTTTAAATCGCTTTTGATTTTAATGGCTGCGACTAATTCGAATGATTGGTTACGGTGTACTGTGTGTCGACGGTATGTCGGCCCTTTACACACGTTACACTGAGGTTGGGTAAGACGATTAACTACTAATCTTTGTATCAAGCGTTAATCAGCTACAGGTTTCATCTATTTTGAGAAGCATTCTAATAATTCCATGTAACTGAATTATACTGTCAAAGGCAAAATAAGTTTTCTTCATAAAAGAATTATATTCATCTATTCTATTGAACTGATATGTAACCGAGGAAGAAGTTCCTGAAAATGTACGTCAGGAACTCAGAAAGCAGAAGGAACTGGTAGCAGTTGAAATGTGGTGCTACCCACGAATGGGGAGACAAGGTATAAATTTAAGAAGTGCTAAAAATAATAGGCAAGGAAAGAAATCTAAGGAACACTCTTAACAAAAGAAGGAACAGGTTAATGCGACATTTACTATGCCGCCCAGTAAACATTGAAGGAGCAATACAGCACAAAAAAGGCAGTTGCAGGCTAACATTGGATTATGCAAAACAGATTATAGAACAAGTTGTGTAGAACAATTGCGATATTAGCACAAGGGAAAGATGAAGGGTAGCATCAAACTAGTTAAAAAGTTGATGAATTCAAAACCAAAACCATCCCAGTGATTCGATCTTTATTCGCAAACAGCATCAGAAAGCTATTGACGTTTCCCACAAGGTCATACCTACCGATGGCCGAATGGCCGCTGACACCCCTTTGAATGCGCTGTGTGACGTTAGGCGAAGCTTGCGCGGACTCTTATGTATGTGTAGATACAATGTTTCAAGGCCACAGGCGCAGTTTCACACAGAATGAGTCAACGAAGAGAACTGAAGGCATTGGAACGGGGCGTTCTCTCGGAAAGATTTCACAGCAGTCGCAACGATCAGGTTACCGAGTTCCTTTTGACTGTCGTGTTGTTATTTCTCTTGTAATGTGTTCACGTAACGACATCTGGCGTTTAAATTAATATGCCAGTAATGGAACTCGCTTGTATGAATCACAGGAAAACACGTTACATAAAATAATTTCTGTTTGGCTCAACTGATGTCGAAAGTTTTATAAATCACTCTTCAGTCTTCTTGTCAATAACATCATATATCAGAAAAACCGTGAGCTGCTGATCAAGTAAATCTTAATTCATTACCAGTTTCGGTCGTCTGATCGTTATCGGGTATCATAAAATCATGTACAACCACTTCCAAGGCAACGTCATGTACAGTGCACTCCACACAGAATGGGTGGAATCTAATTGTAGTAGTCCTTTATTCACGAATGTCTGAATTTCGTTTGGCAGATATATTACATTTAACAGGTTTCAGCTACATTGAATCATCATCAGAACTAAAAATCCGTTATCTTGATGCGAATGTAGCAGGTCAAGGCACAATCAAACACTCATTACGGTCATTTAAGTGACAATGTGGGGTGAACAGCCATACCATAAAAAGCATCTTCTTACAATGGGCAACAGATTCCACCGCCATAAACATGTTCCTGTGCTCACTGCTCGCCACAGGGTAGAGGCATTAGCATGGACTCTAAAACACATCTACTGGACGCTCATAGCATGCAGGAAAGCGAGGAAGGTTTGAGAGGAAGTGACCACTGCCACTCCCCTTTCCCTCTCACCTCATCTCAACTCACTCCTATTGACCACATCTGAGATGACATGTATCGAGCTCAGCAGTCCTTGGATCCAGCTGTGACCAATATCTGGGATGCGAGTGAACAGTCTTATATCAACACCACTAAAACCCCGATTCTTTAAAGTATCCAACTCCCATGAAAGCAGCTTCAAACGCCTGATTTCAAATGAGTTAATGTGATTAATGTGCTGAATATTTGACGTTAAGCATGTAAACGAGGAAAAGTTTAGAAAACGTTTGAAATTAAGCTCAAAGTTTGTTGGAAGTAGCTAAATGCTCTCATTATGAATCATGGGATGAATATAGTCTTAGTCATTTACGCTCGATTTCAAGCAAAATCAAGTTTTCCAGGCGTCTCAATGTTTACGACGTAGTATCTCCTGAACTATGTGTCATACAATGATGTAATTTTACGAATACATTCAATGTATATACAGATATCGTCTGCAAAGCGTGTTGCGAATAGAGTTACTAGTAAAGAAGTAATAAATTAAAACGTGAAGCTGATACTGTATCTCTGTCACACTGTAAACTGCCGTTTCTTTCCCTTCACTATGTAATTGTGTTTTTCTCTTTCCGTCTCACCCGCTAAATTCATCCTACTATTTTCCTTTTTTCCTCTGACCAATCTCTTCCTCTGATCAGTCAGCTACTTCTCTACGTTAGATTTCTTCTGTACTGATGCCACACATCGTGTCATTAGTCACATTTGGCAAGAACGTAATTATCAAATTGCTTATTACAATATCAATGAGACAGACATTTCTGAAATTACATATACTCAGCATTATAGCAGTTCTTATTATTACTATTTTTATTATCATTATGTACTGCTGCATGAAGTATGCATATAATAATTTAGAGTCACATAGGATATCTGATTAGATGTAAGAGAGGGCCTTAAGGCCGTAATCTTTGCAGTGAAAGAAATACATAAATAATATTTAGAAGGGTGTAACACTCTTTCGCCTTGACGACGGCGGCGACGTATATACATGTACATGTCGCACCGTGGCATAGATTCCACGAAAGGTAGAAAACCTGTGGACGGTATCTGTATTACTTAGCGACTGTCCAGGAACCCGGTAACATTTGCAGGTTGCCAATGTAGCGGCTTCCAGGGGATTTCCAATATTAAACATAATTATTCACAGAATTAAAAAATTAAAATGATGTCATAATGTACTGACTAATAGGTATTGCGTTATGATAAAAGTTCAGTACAATAAGACAAGTACTGCAAGTCGAGATTGTGTGTTTGTCTTCAGGCAGCGTAACTGACGGTGCGGAAAATCCCGAACTTTAGTCATCCTGTAGCTGAAAATGAAATACTCAGCGAGTTACAACGAACTTACACATAATTTCAAACCTTCAAGTAACTTTTTCGCTGACAGCCCCTCAACATGATGAAAGGGAGAAAAGGTTATCGGTTTCTACATTTTCGCTGTTCATGCAGGAAAACTTCAGCGTTAGACATGACTTTTTAATTTGTTATTTCTTTACTACCGACTCCAACCGCAACACAGTTTGCAGACAGTGTCCACATATGTCATTGAATGTACCTGCAAAAGTGTATCATTATAATATAAACAGTTCAAAAGATATGACGTCACAGGCATTTGGATGCGTGAAAAATTAACTTCTGCTTAAAATGGAGGACGATGTCACAGAAGGAGAAGAAAATGCAGGTGAAGATGGGATGTGAGATTGACACTGCGAGAAGAATTTGACAGTGCAGTAAAGGACTCAAGGGCAGAAAGGGGGCTAGAGTAGACGACATTACTGAGGTCCGAGAGCTAGCCATGATAAAATTATTCCACCTGATGCGCAAGATTCAAAGAACGGGAGAAATACCCTCAAACACCCACAAGAATCTAATAATTCAATTCCAAGAAAGGCAGGTTCTTACAGGTGTGAATTCTACCGAACCATCAGTTTACTAGATCGTGGTAGTAAAATACTGACACGAATTATTTAATGAAGATTGAAAAACTGACTGAAGTTCACCTCTGGGAATATCAGCTTGGGTTCCGAAGAAATATGGGAAAATGCAAGGCAATACTGACCCAACGAGTTATGCTAGAAGATAGTTTCACGAAAGACAAACCTTCGTTTATAGCATTTTCTGATTTAGAGAAAGTATTTGTCAATGTTGAATGGCCAACACTCCTTGAAATTTTGAAGGTATCAGAGATAAACCACAGAGACAGAAAGGTTATTTACATCTTATACAGAAACAAAATCGCAGTTATAAGGGAAGCCATAGTCGAGAAGGGAATGAGATGGGGTTCTAAACTAAACTCTATGTTACTCAATCTGGCAATGAGCAAGTCATGAAAGAAACTATGGAGAAATTTGGAAAGTTAATTAAAGTTCATAAAAAAATTAAAAATTTAAAGTTTGCCAATGAATTCATAATTGTGTCAGACATGGCAAATGACGTAGTCCAACAACTGAACACATTGGATAGTGTCTTGAATAAAGATCGTAAGACAAACATTAACAGCAGTAAAATAAGGATAATGGAATGTAGTCAGATTGAATCAGCCGATGCTGAGGGAATTACACTGACTTAGGGATGCGTATTCTAATACGGAGATATGAAACAGGCAGAATACGGCGCTAAGGTCGACAACGCCTAAATAAGAAAAGAAGTGTCTGACACAGTTGTTAGATCGGTTATTGCTGCTAAAATGGCAGGTTGTCAAGATTTAAGTGAGTTTAAACGTGGCGCACGAGCGATGGGACACAGCATCTGCGAGAAAGTAAAGCGGGGATTTCCCGTGCGACCATTTCACGAGTGTACCGTGAAAATCAGGAATCCGGTAAAACGTCAAATCTCCGACATCGTTGCAGCCGCAAAAAGATCTTGCAAGAACGGCACCAAAGACGACTAAGGAGAATCATTCAACGTGACAGAAGCGCAACCCTTCCCCAAATTGCTGTAGATTTCAATGCTGGGCCATTAACAAGTGTCAGCGCACGAATCATTCAACGAAGCACCTTCGATATGGACTTCGGAGCCGAAAGCCCACTCATGTAGCTTTGATGACCGCATGCCACAAAGCTTTACGCCTCGCCTGGCACCGGCAACATCGACTTTGGGCTGTAAACATGTTGCCTGGTAGGACGAGTCGCGTTTCAAACTGTATTGAGCGGATGGACGTGTACGGGCATGGAGATAACCTCATGAATCCATGCACCCTGCATGTCAGTAGGGGCTGTTAAGCTGGTGGAGACTGTGGGGTGTGTACAATTTGAGTTATATGAAACTCCTGATACGTCTAGAAACGACTCCGACAGGTACACGTACGTAAGCATCCTATCTGATCAACTGCATCCATTCATGTCTACTGTGCATGCCAATGGACTTGGGCAATTCCAGCACAAAAGTACGACAACCCACACGTCCATAATCGCTACAGCGTGGCTCCAGGAACACTCTTCTGAGTTTAAACATTTCCGCTGGTCACCAAACTCCCCAGACATGAACATTGTTGAGCATATCTGGGATGCCTTGCAACGTGCTGTTCAGATGAAATCTCCACCCCGTAGTACTCTTACGGCTTTATGGACAGCCCTGCAGGATTCATGGTGTCAGTTCCCTCCAGCACTACTTCAGACATTAGTCGAGTCCTCGCCACATCGTCTTGTGACACTTCTGCGAGCTCGCGGGAGACCTACGCGATATTAGGTAGGCGTACCAGTTTCTTTCACTCTTCAGTGTAGATTACAGAATGATACAGCAGAAGTAGATGAGTTTTGTAATTTGGGCTACATAATAACATGATGGCCGAAATAGAGAGCATGTAAAATGCAAGCTGGATATAGCAAGAAAAATATTTTTTTTAATTATTAGCATCTAATATCAGTTTAAGTTTAGGAGCTATTTCTCAGAAGGCCTTTGTCTGGAGTGTAGCCTCTTATGGAAGTGAAGCATGGACAATAAGAAGTTTGGATAAGAAGAGTATAGAAGCTTTTGAATTGTGGTGCTAGAGAAGAATGAAATATTACACCGAACATCAAATGAGGAGGTACTGAACCGAACAGGAGGAAAAATAAATGCATAGCACAGGCTGTCTACAAGAAGGGTCGGCTAATAGGAAACACTTAGAGGCCCAGAGGCATCTAGGAATTGTCCATTTCGCAATGGAAGGAAAGTGTGAAGGGTAAAAACAGTAGAGAAAGACCAAGGGTTTGAAAGCAGTCATCATGTTCAAAAAGAAGTAGGTTGTGGTAATAATGCAGAGATGAAGAGGTTACCAGTTTCCAGACTGAAGACTGCAACAACAGATACACATCTGAGCTTTAGAATTCCAAATAACAATGCAAATAATCTTCGTCGCTAATTGTCAATGTCACGTTATTTACGTCTCTACTATTCAGATGGAGAAGAATAGGTGGAAATTTAAAATTTCGGATTCTTCTGACGCAATAAAATAAGACAACACTTTCGTCTCTTTAGCAGCCCATTTCAATTATTCTCCGATATTCATATCCCTTCGCTGATCACACGCCTATGTGCTTTAGAAACACACGAACGTACATCTATTGAGAGAATTTTTTCCCTTAGCGCCTTAGCACGAGCCAATCTATCTCTCTATCTAAATTCCGGGGTCAAGTACGATTGAAATGTATGGATATAAGCGTTTTAAAAATTGCCATAATGGAACACCTTGACACGAAGCTCGATTCTAATTTACAGCGCCAGCATTTCCAAACTACATGACGCAGCATTTCTGAGCGCGAGGTCACCGGCACCGACCTATATAAGACATATTGAACTATTTGTCACCGTACATATTCGGAAATTTTATTCTTCAACTTTTTCTGTTACACAAGATCCCCTTCTTGATACTCTCTCTTATGTGTAACAGTGAAGGATCACTGTAATACGAACATATTATGTCATAATACGTCCATAACTGCATCTGGGTAATAGTTTAATGGTTCTCTGGAAGCCTGTTCGTAATGTCCACTGTAATCTATGAATAATTTAATGCTAATCAGATACAGTTTTACATTAAGGCATTTTGTGTAGCGTCTAGCGGCTGAATGTTCTCAGTATTCTTAGAAAACTCTCTGATTAGTCCGTTTAAATCTGTGACTATTTTTCCTTTCCAAGTCTGACTCTTATTAGACCTAGCCGATGCATTTACATCACATACATCTCAGTAAATTGGAATATTGTATTTGTGGGATAAAAATGTTCCCCAGAACACATCGTTAGTACATTGCATACTTAGCGGGGCCAACTTTTTACAGAGAAAATAAGGGATCGAGGGGGAAGACTACAAAATAAACAATTAAAATAGAGTTTTCTATAAAGAAATATATTTAAAATGTGCATACATATTTTGTTTTACACTACTGCTTGTATTTTTATTACATTATTTGTGTGTATTTGTTTACTTTTGCAAAGATTCATTCGATTTTGCATACATAAAGAATTCTCAATAGTTAAAATTAAAATTCACTACTACTTGCAGTTCTGCTTCATAAATTGGGAACCTGAACACTTTTGGGTTTCAAGGTACAAAAAACATTAAACCACCTTCTGTTTGCATTGCCTTCCATAGATATGCTTTGCTTCAAAATATTATTTACATCACAAATTTCCTCATACAAACAATCTTCATTTACATCATCTATCTTCACTGACTCCACTACTCCTTGAAGAATCTTAAATTTTAACTCAGAACTTAGACAAAGAGGTATCCAAGAGTCAATTGACATTGGCAGCTGACCTTCAAATTTGAAATTCTCTACCAAATATGTTTTCAATCACACATAAAATTCCATAAGATTATCTTCAATTCATCTTCTGGTTATGGTAGAAGTTGTTGTTGTTGTTGTTGTTGTTGTTGTTGTTGTTGTTGTGGTCTTCAGTCCTGAAACTGGTTATTTAAAACTTTATATGTGCCACTGCCAAAATATCTGTCACTCATTCTTTGCGCAATTTTACTGATCGAAGTCTTACAGAAACATCAAAGCGTTCTGAAAATTTAAACAATCTAAAACAACTGCACCAACATGGGAAAAAAGTTACTTAAATCTCCAAAATTAAGTCTTTTTCAACGTCGTCAGAATCATTTAAAAATGTCTTTGGAGCTCTGGAACAATTATCAGTACTCTTCATATAACTTGTAATGGGTTCCCAATTTGTAATGATTCTATCAACTGCTTGCCATATCGTAGACATGTGTTGGAGAATTTCACTCCATTCTACACCTAAAAATTCAAAAAAGGATTTTAGAATTTCCCTTCGCTTTGCAGAAATGGATAAGTTATCACATAATTATGGGACCAAATTTCCAAGACCAGCATCTAGGGTATCACAGGCATGTATCATCACACTGTGCAAAATATGATTCGAACAGCTTGCCTTGAATATTTGTTTGTTATCATCATTTAAGAGTTTAAATACTGAATTATGCTTTCTAAAATTAACGTTGGCATTATCAGCACAAAAAGCGCTACAGTTGTTTATATCATGTCCGTGGGACTCCAACGAATGTTTTAACAAATTGTGAATAGACATTGCTGTTTCAGTACTTTTTCCTATAAAATGCAGAACATTCTTTTGAATTTCAATTTCGTGATCAAAATATCTTAAAACAATCATAAACATCTTCCTACTTTTATGGTTTGACGCATCAGTTGCTATAGAGAAAAATTTACTCGACTTATTGGTATCGTTTAAAACTGTGACAAAATCTGAAACACGTTTTGGAGCCAAAACTTCATTCACTATTGCTTCAGCTTTAGTGTGTGCACAAAACATTTTTTTAAACATAAGAATCAATGAATACATCCTTCGCGATTTTAACATTGCAGTCCAAACTGTCACAACTGAGATTACGCTTCAATCTGTGATACACAAACGTCAGTTCTGCTGCAACAGCTCTGTGTAATCCACTTGTGGTGGAGCTACCGCTAGCAGAAAAGAAGCTGGAAATCTTGGAAGACTCCTTTATGTCTTTCACCTTGTTTGTTTGGCCTAATGATATTAAAGGTATTTATTAATACACTAAATTCATATTTACGTAATTTTAAATTGCACCAAAGTAACACCATGGCAGTACAAAATCGACTTATAGCTTACCTGTAGTCCTGCATACTGAGAACGTCTGTATTGTCTCCAAGTGCCATACTAAATTCCCGTTTGCAGATACAATAAAAGGCTTTGAAACAATTAACTTTCACAGGACGAATCCAGGAATATTTTTCTTCCCAACATGAAGGTAAACACACATGTTTTTAGTTCTCTCCCTCGTGGCTGATTTCACCTTATCTTCATCGCTACTCATCTTAAATCAAGAACTCACTAACTCCGAATCTGACCACGACAACGTCACGTCTCCTACTAATGTGTTTTGGGCTTCCACGAAAGCTGCTATGTGCACAACTGAAGTAACCAGTTACATGTTTGGTTCCTTGGTAGTATTGAAATTGACATCACTATTAGTACTGACGAGTTAAATAAGGAAAAAAGTTTTCGAAGAGTACATATCGGTGCGAAATTAGAAGTAGATATAAGTGGAAAAGTTGACGACAATGCAGGCAGTAATGCAGTCAACACCGATTAATAGTACGCTGCACAGTTAGCAAAGTGTTTATTTCACGTGCGGCACTGAAGTGCTGGCCACACGGGCGCCTCTCTCACGCAGTGTGAATCCCCTCGGCTACGGCCACATGAGCGTTTCTTTCCCGCGCATTCGTACAGCAAGTCATGTCGCCAATATAGACCACTATTTGCTGTGGTACTGCTTTGGTGAAAGCTGCGGCAAGTTTTACTGTGCAGAGATAGTATCAACTGTGAGTGCGTTAGGCGGAATACATTATTTGAACTACTATTGCAAAAGATAGAAAATACGGGATAAATTGTAAATATACGGGACACGGGATCTGACAAAAAAAGTAGCCAAAATACGGGATTTCCGGGGAAACACGGGATAGTTGGCAACCATTTGCATACTTCTCACACAGACCAGGTGACTACAGCATTCATACTAGTTCTTACGAGGACTTGCACAATGTAACTACAGACAAAACAGAGAGAAAGGAAATCAACAGCTCGCCAGACTCGATCTCAAAGGCCTTGCACTTTCTATGTATAAAATAACGACGCAATAGACCTGGCGTGAGACACAGGACGCGACGATCAGCATGACCGACACCTCAGAGACACGGAAGTAACCAGATGGTGGTGATGATGACAACTTCATTGACAAAATCACCTAGTATACAGGGCGTTCCAAGAGGAATGGTCAGGATTCAGGGCTACGACAGGAACGATCGCCGCGCGGGATTAGCTGAGCGGTCTAGGGCGCTGCAGTCGTGGACTGTGCGGCTGGTCTCGGCGGAGGTTCGAGTCCTCCCTCGGGCATGGGTGCGTGTCTTTGTCCTTAGGATAATTTAGGTTAACTAGTGTGTCAACTTAGGGACTGATGACCTTAGTAGTTAAGTTCCATAAGATTTCACACACGTTTGAAAATTTTTTTGACTCACGGGTTCGAGGTCAACACCACCTAGCGGTAAAATGTGCCTGCGGCTCTCGTTGTCGATATGAAACCGAAGATAATTTATCGGTGTGACTTGAGCAAAGACGCAGCATGCCTCACCTACCGAGATGCAGCATGCCTCGCCGACGTATGCGGGAACCGTGCCGTCAAATCAGTGAGTTTGAAAAGAGGGCACATTAAATGGAATGAGAGAATGTGATGCATTCATCTGGGAAATTATTGCTCGTGTGGGACAAAGGGTTTCGCAGTGCAACGGGTGCGTGCACAATGAGTCACGGAGGGCCGTATAACACGACGAGATGGCTCAGGGCGCACCACCCAGATCATACCCCGAGAAGACCGATTCCTCGTCCGAATGGCGTTGCAGGACAGATCCTCGTCCTCCTCGATTCTGGTGCAACACTGTAACACATCATACCCTACCAGGCGTGACAGTCCGCCGCTGTTTATTACGGCAGGATTACGTGCGCATCGTCCACTTCTCCGCCTACCTTTGACGAATGTGCAGAAACGTGCTAGGCCGCAATGATGTGTGAAACGACGTCACTGGGGACAGGAATGGCATCAGATAGTTTTTCGAACAAATCTGATTCTATTTGTCTGAAATTGATTGCTGAATCTTGGTTCGCCACAGATAAAGGGAGCGGCATCACATTGATTGCATTTGCACAAGACATATAGCGCCAACTCAAGGCCTTATGATGTGGAATGCTGTTGGGTGCGACCACAAGTCACAACTGGTGAGTGTCCAGGGAACTGTGACCAGTGTGGCCTACGTAAATGACATCCTGTGACCCACAGCCGTACTCTTTCTGCACAACATGCTAGACGCCATTTTTCAGCAACACAATGCATGACCACTTGTTGCTGCACGAACACGTGCCTTCTTGATGTCACAGGATATCAACCTTTTGCCCTGGCCTACCAGATGACCAGACTTGCTGCCAATCGAAAATGTGTGAGATATGGCGAATCGACGGGTGCACCGCTGTGTCCTAATGCCAATCATCACAGATGAACTTTGGAACCAGGTGAATGCAGCTAATACGCGTCGATGCCATCATGCATGGAACAAGTTATTAGGGCCCATGGCGGACTCTATACCTATAAAGCAACAGGGCACATGGTGAACTGAGGTGAATGAAATGCTAATCATTACTTCACTTCATACTAATATCCAGATCACATTTACGTCGTAGCTCTAGTCGTTCAAGGTGTTCTGATCCCTTTTCTGAACATGAGTGTAATTCATTATTATTACTTCGAATTTGATTGCTGAAAACAATATTTGCTTGTAATAAGGAACAATAATTTATGTTAAGCACATGAAAGATTATAAGATGTACCACCTGCCTTTAAATTACTAAGCACCGGGGCTCTAAACATGCTGCAAATAGAATGAAAACGAAAAAAAAGAAAAGCCTAAATCGATACTCATTCCACAAACAAAAGTACACTCGTGGTCTGAAAGTACACTGAAGCGCCAAAGAAACTGGTATAGGCATGCGTATTGAAATACAGATATATGTAAACAGGCAGAATACGGCACTGTGGTCGGTAACGCCTATACAAGACAACAAGCATCTGGCGCAGTTGTTAGATAAGTTACTGCTGCTGCAATGGGAGGTTATTAAGATTTAAGTGAATTTGAACGTGGTGTTACAATCGGCGCATGAGCGATGGGACACAGCTTCTCCAAGGTAGCGACGGAGTGGGGATTTTCCCGTACGACCATTTCCCGAGTGCACCATGAATATGAACGTGACAGAAGTGCAACCCTTCCACAAATTGCTGCAGATTTCAATGCTGGGCCATCAACAAGTGCTAGCACGCGAATCACTCAACGAAGCATCTTAGATATGGACTTGAGCCGAAAGCCCACTCGTGTACCCTTGATGACCGCACGACACAAAGCTTTAAGCCTGGCCTGGGCCTGTCACCATCGACATTCGACTGTTGGTGACTGTAAACATGTTGCCTGGTGGGACGAATCTCGTTTGAAACAGTATAGAGCAGATGGACGTGTACGAGTATGGAGACAACCTAATGACTCCTTGCACACTGCATGTCAGCAATGGCTGCTCAAGCTGGTGGAGGCTCTTTAGGGTGCGTGCAGTTGGAGTGATATGGGACCCCTGATACGTCTAGAAACGACTCTGACAGCTGACACATACGTAAGCATCCTGTCTGATCAACTGCATCCATTCATGTCCTTTGTGCGTTCCAACGGACTTGGACATTTCCAGCATGACAATGTGACACCCCACACGTCCAAAATTACTATAGAGTGGCTCCGGGGACACTCTTCTGAGTTTAAACACTTCCGATGGCCACCAAACTCCTCATACATGAACATCGTTGAACATATTTTGGATGGCTTACAAAGTGCTGTTCAGAAGAGATCTCCACCCTCTCGTAATCTTACGGCTTTATGGACAGCCCTGCACGATTCATGATTTCAGTTCCCTCTAGCACTACTTCAGACATTAGTCGAGTCATCCCGGCACATCGTGTTGCGGCTCTTCTGCGAGATCGTAGGGCGCTACACGATATTAGGCAGATGTACCAGTGTCTTTGGCTCTTCAGTGTATAAGAGCCGTTTCTTGTAGTTCTTCTTGTGGCTGAACCACATTTTCCTCCTGTCTTTCTTAAAGACATCATCCCGGCATTTGCCTTAAGTGGTTTAGGGAAACCACTAAAACCTAAGTCTGGATCGCTGGATGGGGATCTGAGAAGATGTGTTGTTGAATGCGAATGCGCCTCAACTGTGCCACCTTGTTTGATCTAGATTCGAGGATAGTAGTGAATATAAGAATTCGCCTAACGACTAAAACAAAAGTTAACAGTAAAATTAAAATTAAAAAGAAACAGGAATCAAAATAAAGACACGTGTTCGAAAATGGACATCTCTGAAACCAGATCTGCCGCTGGGAACATTCGGTACGGTGGGAAGTAAGATTTGAGTTTAAGGGTCCGTCGACATCAAGATCATTAGAGATGAACAACAAGATCGGCAGAAAGAATGGGAAAGGAAATCGGTCGTGCCCTTTCAAAGGAACAACCCTAGCATTTGCCTTTAGCTTTTTATAAAAATAGTGGAATACCTACATCAGGATGATCAGATGAGAATTTACACCGTTTTCCTCCTAAACGCTAGTCTAATGTGCTAACCACTGCGGCACCGACCTCGGCATTCAGTTACAGTGAGTCGCGCGTAGTGACCACGCGGTTTGAGGCGCCATGCCACGGACTGCAGGGCCACTCTCGCCCGAGGTTCGAGTCCTCCCTCGGGCGTTGGTGTGTGTTTTATTCTTAGCATAAGTTAGTTAGTTAATGTGTAAGTCTAGGGACTGATATCCTCAGCAGTTTGGTCCTCCCGTAGGAATTCACACATCAGTACAGTGATGCTCCACGCCATGCGCTTGGAGCCTCCTTAGCATGCTGTCCACAAGGTAGTCAAATTTTACCGCTCTTCGACGGTGGCTCTTCTGTGAGGATAGTTTCTGCGACGGTGCACTGCAAATTTCAACTGGTCCTAAACATGCTCATGTGGGCTCATATCAACATATAGAATGGGTCTTTCCATTCGGTGGGTTTTGGCCTCCTGGAGCAAGGTGAGGTGTTCACGATTGGATGCGGTGTACTCAAGTATCCTAGTTTAGAAAAAACGAACTCATCGACGAAATATTGACTGTAGCGCCGTACAACAGCTTGGAGGATCCTGTCCGATGATCGTGCAGCCCTCAAATTACTGTCGGTTGCACTGAGAGGCGTACTTCATCCGCGCTTAGTACCAGCCAAAACCGTTACTGACCGTCACCTTATGGAACCTGTGGAGCCGCGTGCCTGAGAGGCGCATTGGTACAAGGCCGCTTGCACATTCTTGAACAATAATCATAAGAATCTTCATGACAGATTAAAACTGTGTGCCGGACCGAAACTCGAAGTCGGGACCTTTGCCTTTCGCGGGCAAGTGCTCTACCATCTGAGCTACCCAAGCATGACTCACGCCCCATCGCAGGAGAGCTTCTGTAAAGTTCAGAAGGTAGGAGACGAGGTACTGGCAGAAGTAAAGCTGTGAAGACGGGCCGTGAGTCGTGCTTGGGTAACTCAGATGGTAGAGCACTTGCCCGCAAAAGGCAAAGGTAAGGAATTCGAGTCTCGGTCCGGCACACAATTTTAATCTGTCAGGAAGTTTCATATCATCGCTCACTCCGCTACAGAGTGAAAATCTCATTCTAGCAATAATCATAAGGCTCCAGACAGGTACTCTACTCGTTGACGTAGAGATTCCTACACCACTCGTCCAGGTTTCATGTTTCATTCCGGATGTTCAGTACAAATCCTTCACCACCGTGAGCGTGAGAAGATATTGATCCTAATGGACACCTAGATGGTAAATCAGTCTTTAGGAAATGGGAACGTACTGTCTGAGCCAACACAGCCCTGCCAGTTGCTTCCGAAATGGCAGCGCACAGTTGTGTTGCATTCTTCCCAGTATACCTTGGATCAGTGACAGCTCGCCTTAATTTTCATTGATGGGGAATTGCTCCGAATTCTTTGTTACGTAACCTTCATTTATGTCACACTTCTTTAAAAAACTCTAGAAAACTATTAAATATGATAGTTATACTGTTGTAAATATAAAGCAAATCCACGAGGTACTGCCGGTCGGTGTGGCCGAGCGGTTCCAGGCGCTTCAGTCTGGAAGCGCTCGACCACTACGGTCGCAGGTTCGAATCCTGCCTCGGGCATGGATGTGTGAGATGTCCTTACGTTACTTAGGTTTAAGTAGTTCTAAGTTCTAGGGGACTGATGACCTCAGATGTTAAGTCCCATAGTACTCAGAGCCATTTGAACCATTTTGAACCACTAAGTACTGTAGTAAATAAATGTCGTGTGACTACGGCCTCCCGTCAGGTAGACCGTTCGCCGGGTGCAAGTCTTTCGATTTGACGCCACTTCGGCGATTTGCGCGTCGATGGGGATAAAATGATGGTGATTAAGACAACAGAACACCCAGTCCCTGACCGGATAAAATCTCCGACCCAGCCGAGAATCGAACCCAGGCCCTTAGGATAGATATTCTGTCGCTCTGACCACTCAGCTACCGGGGGCGGACAAATACTGTAGTTAATCCAAAAGTGAACTGACAGCTTTTTGTGATGTGTGTGTGTAACATTGTAATTGGTAGCTATGTGCCTAACTGTTTGATTTATGGCTTCTCTTCCTTACTTAATAAGGTACATTTTCAACAAACAATCTACTTGATTCTTGTTAAAATCACTGTGAGAAAAAACGAGTTTCAACCACATGGCTCCCGAACACGGAATGTGATGCGAGTGAAAATCCGGGCTATAGGCATTTTAAGAATTAACGGGGAGAGGCACACAGCATTCCTGCCCCACGTTCTGCCACATTGTGCCTGCGAGAATCCTTGCCCTCGCACGAGACTGAAAATGCATGCTGTTGTCACATTGTCATTTCATCCAAGTAGCATACAAAAACATAACTACCATCGAACAGGTTTCATTTCGGTTACGTGTCAAAAAAATGGTTTAAATGGCTCTGAGCACTATGAGACTTAACTTCTGAGGTCATCAGTCCCCTAGAACTTAGAACTAATTAAACCTAAATAACCTAAGGATATCACACAAATCCATGCCCGATGCAAGATTCGAACCTGCTACCGTAGCGGTCGCTCGGTTCCAGACTGTAGCGCCTAGAACCGCTTGGCGACCCCGGCCGGCGTTATGTGTCAACAGTGCACTTGGTTCATACATCTGCTGCCTACGTAGCTAACTCATGTTCAATAATGGAGTTTTGCAGCTACTTCGAAACAGTATTGTAGGACCTCAAATGTTAGCGCCAGGTCTTGAAGCAAATAATATGCTTATTAACCGAAGGTTTCATATTTTTCTCGATTTTTTGTCAAGTGAGTACTGAAGTGAAGCTGTTTAAGCTTAAGAGATATATCACTACAGCAGAGCTAGTTACATGAAACAGCTGCTTTAAAATTACAGTAGAAAGAGTTGAGGAAGAGTACTGACAAGTATTCCCATTTGGATATTCAGATTTTTTTTCTAACTATAGGTTACGAAATGCTTTTCCATACATCAAAATAGCTTTGAGGATATTTATGACAATTTCAAAGCAGTTTCAGCAAATTAAAGATGATGAAAAACTACTTAATCAGCTATCTTGTCGACAGAATACGATGCAGCTGCTAAATTTCACTTAGGGTGACATTATCAATAAGTTTACTGCGCTCATAGGGTGGAAAGGTATGTGTAACCCTTAGGCCTTTTTCTTTTCTTTCCTGTTACTGACTGATACACTGTTAATAATCTAACAGGAGCAAATAAGTCTGTTCTTTACTGTACACCATGATAACACCAATGTAGGATAGCTCCCACAAACAATAAAACATAGATTTTGTTTTACTTTCAATTATATAAGAAAGTCTGTGCAATTTGCTATATATTTACTACAACGATACATTTAATTTGTTGAGTGCTACGTTTTTCGTCTATATAACTGATCTGAGTAACTTTATTCCATAACGCTTCACTTTTATCCAACCTACTTCACAAATTATCAAATTTCCTACATATGTGTAGAAGAAAATTGCAGAGAAGTACTTTTTATGGGGAAGGAAGGTAGGGGGGCCGCAGCTTTGACGATTCTGCCAGAATTACCTCGTTATAGCTTCGGATATCGGCCAAAGGTGGCTGGCATTAATTTTTGTGTCGTATCGTTGTCACTGTAGGCTTGTACCAGAGGATGCAAGGAGAGGATGTTGTTTGGTGTCCGGTATCCTCTTTCTGTAACACAACTGCATACATGTATTAACTGGGTTCTTTATTCATAAGAATGAGAAAGCTACTTCACTTAAGCTAGTTGCTATGGTACAAGCTGTTCCATAACAGTCCACGTTAGTCTGATGAAGTACAAGTGTGTCATGTACACTACTCTGGTCGCTAGGTGCTAACTGACTCTCTGCGACTGGGCTGTGACTGATGCCTCGACTTGGTGTCTCACTGGATGACTGACTGACTATTCGGTCTGTGGCAGTAATCTAAATACAGATGTAGAGAGGGCGTTGGCGGCACGTTTCTTGCGAGTCTGTCTTTGGCCTCTGTCGATCTTCTTGCAACCTATTTGCTGTCTGATGTACTGGCGACAGCTTATGCCAGCACTTTCCTCCCCCCACTCCCCACCATATGCCGCACCACTGTCATGTAATGAGGCTGTGAACGACAATGGGGAGAGAGCCAGGTCCCTGGACGTTGAGATGAGCTACAAGCTGTAGCTGTGGAAGACAGCATACTCCCGACTGTACCACACCATCTGGCTTGCGAGGCAACAGGGACGTGCTCCAGAAAACTGCTGCCAGGGCATACGTCCAGGTCTGAGGGCTGGTCCTGGGGCGATGACAGCGACGGCGACGGCGATGGCGATGGTTGGTCCAGGTAAATGGAGTCGACAAGTGGGGGCGGCGGGGTCAAGGCCCGTCGTCCATTCACTCCTCTTGAGGTGCCCTGGTAGCACCAGCAGGCGACTGATAAGGCTGCGCAATCCCATGAAGCCGTGAATCTGAGGGAACAAAAGCAGCAGAATGATGGGACAAAATACATGCGCGAATTTGGTTCTGGTGGCGGCGCTGCAAACCATTGGGACCTGCAATCAAATACATACAAGAGCCAATGCGTTGCTGGACGACGCCTCTTTCCCAGCGCCCACGGTTGCCATAAACCCTGAAAAGAACAAGATCGCTCGGCGCAAAGCGATACTTGTAGACCACTGGCGACGCCGGATGCTGCGGTGGGTGTAGCAAGTGTAGCAGCGGCCGACGTTGGCGGCCATGCTGAAGTTCCGCCAGTGATGTTCCGTCTCGCGGATGGGAGCGATAGGAGGTGTGAAAGAGTTGCAGCTCCTATTCCCACGTGTGGGCAGTGCGAAGCTTGGCCATTTGTTGCTTGAAAGTCCGTACGAAATGTTCTGCTTATCTGTTGGACTGCGGGTGAGACGGAGCACTTGTTAGATGACGAATGCCATTTCGTTCACAAAACTGTTCAGAGTCACATGACGAAGTGAACCTGTACTCCGTTGTCCAAAACAAGTACTTCTGGCCAACCTTCTGTGCAAACTATGTAGGACACCGGATGAATGGTGCTACGTGACGTGGTGGAGTTCATAGGCATCGCAAATGGAAACATGCTAAAAAGAGTCTACCACTATGAGTGTTCCAAAATGGTCCTGCAAAGTCAATGTGAGTCTTAGGCAAGCTGAGAAAATCTGTGGCGGAGCGGATTGGTTCTCCGCGCATGCGCGACATTGTGACATCACATTTTCAATGTGGGCGTCCATGCCCTGCCAAGTACAGCGCCGTCGCGCTAACCGTTTAGTGCGAACAATTCTCCAACGTCCTTGGTGGAGCACCCGCAACACATCCTTTTGCAACACTATGGGAATAAGCACACGCGGTTGTCCATCGTCATTTTTAACTAGAATCACACACTGTTGAATTGTAACGTTATGCCGACGTGCAAAATATTGGCGAATAACTGATTTCTGTACACTGTTCAATGAACGAGGCCAAGCCGTGCAAATGTAATGCAACAAAATCTTGAGATGTGGGTCTGTTTCCGTGGCCTGTGCAATTTTTCTGTAGTGCAAGGGAAAGGATTCCAACAATTCAGAGTTGATTTGGCCACAAGATGAGGCATATGCGTCAAAATCAGAGTCTGGGCCAATCGGAAGACGAGAGATACAGCGTCTGAATTGCCATGCTTCGCCGGAAGTCTGTACACAATTTCATACTGAAACTGCGATTTGCAATTTTTTGGCAATGCGTGTAAGAAACGGCGTTGAAGGATGAAACAAGGACTGCAAAGGCTCGTGATCTGTCACTGAACAGAACTTGCGACGATACAAATTGTTATATAACTGTTACATCATACACAATAGTGAGAGTTTCTTTTTCAACATGAGAATAATTGCACTGAGTTTGCGTTATCAACTTCGAGGCAAAAGCAGTAGGTCTGTCTTGTACACTTAATTCTGTGTGAAAGCACAGCGTCGATTCCGTAGAAAGACTCGTCGACTTGCAAAACTATCGGCTTAGCAGAGTCAAAATGTACTAAACATCTGTCACTAAGCAAAGCATTTTTGAGTTTCTGAAGCGCATCTTGACAATCCACACAAAAAGCACATTTTTGTGACGCAAGTGATGCAATGGAGCCGTGATCTGAGTGGCTCTCGGTATGAACCGGATGTAGTATGTCATTTTGCCTAGTACTGACTGCAGTTCAGACACACTGCGAGGAACAGTCAGGTCACAGATTACAAGCAAATGAAGTTGGAGGGGGTGCACACCCTGACTGTTTATCACGTGACCTAAGTAGTGTTGTTCAGTTTAAAGAAAGTCACCCTTTTCGAGGCGACACTTGAGTCCTGCTTCTGACAACACTCAAAAAAGAGTGCTCAAATTGGCAATGTGTTCCTCTCGTGTACAACCTATGACGACAATATCGTCAAAGCAGTTTTAACAAAATGGCACCTTTGCAGTCAACTGTTCCAAGTAACGACGAAAAATGGCGGGTGCAGAAGAACTGCCGAAGGGAAAACGTAAATATTTGAACAGTCCTAAGTGTGTATTTACATGAAACACATTCTGTGATTTTTCATCCAATGGAATCTGCAAGTAGGTATCATGCAAATGTATCTTAGAAAAGTAACATCCTGCTCCAAGCCTGTTCACGAGTTCCTCAGGGTGAGGTAACGCTTAAGTGACCACTACTGTCTGTAAGTTGGCTGTGGACTTGACTTCAACACCAGTGCGGATGCGACCAGAAGGCTTTGGCAACAAAATGAGAGGACTTGCCCATTGACTAGCTTCAGTGGGGGCAATTACACCATTATCTAGCAATTCTTTCAATTCACTGGCAACTTTGTCTCTTAAAGCAATTTGAATGGGGCGGGCCCGGAATAACGTAGGCTGTACATTGTCTTTCAACGTAACATGCACCACAAAGTTATCAGCTTTTCCCATTCCTTCTGAAAATAGTTCACGAAATTCTTTAATCAAGTTAGCTACATTGTCTTTTGGATCACAAGCCGATTCGGAAAGTACACTGCCGTGGATACTAAGGCCAAACAATTCAAAGGCGTATAAACCGAAAATGGTCTCACCGTCTCGTGATTTAAAGACAGTAAAAATCACTCTCCTAGTGTGAGATAAGTGGCAGACAAACTACACTGTCCAAGCACTGGAATTTCTTGTCCGTTGTAAGCAGTGAGGTGGCTTTTAGATTTACAAAAACGTGGGAACCTAACTGTTCGTGCTTGGCACGACTAAGCGAAGTCAGTGAGGCACCTGTGTCTCACTGAAGTTCACACGACGGCCAGCAATTCGTAATGAGACAAATAGTTTGTTAGAATGTCTATGCGCAGCACGGGGACGATAAGGAGGCACAACCTTCATCTTACTTTGTCAGAACCTGTTATAGGTTTGGAAAACACAACGTTCAATCCATGTGCACAAGCCTGTTTTATCTGTGAGCAGGCAAAATTGGCGTGTTTGTGCCTTTGCAAACTGCTTGGACATGACCTATTTTTCCATACGTGTAACACATTACGTTAGATGATGGACAATCCTGTTTTTTATGGCGAACAGAGTTGACTTAGTTCACAGACTTCACTTAGTTCAAGACTTCACTTAGTTCAAGACTTCACTTAGTTCAAGACTTCACTTAGTTCAAGACTTCACTTAGTTCAAGACTTCACTTAGTTCAAGACTTCACTTAGTTCAAGACGTCACTTAGTTCACTGGTACGTGGCTGTCAGCGCGCCTGTGTGCACGCTCGTTGTTATGGCTACTTAGGGTGATCGCGAGCAAGGGGCGACTCGACCCGACAAATCGGGGCCTGGTCAAACTTGTCGGCCGCTATGGCACCCGAATCACATTGCTCTGATATTTGCAATACTTGAGGAAGTGATGGATCAGAGTACTTTAAGATATCTATCCGTATTCTACTATCTGGGACAATGAATCATTAAGTCACTGTAAAAGTTGCCACAACTACTCTTAAATTTACAATTCCTAGTCATGCCCGATAATTCTGTGTACCACTGACAGTACGTCTGTTCCGGCTATTTTTGGAAGCGAAAAAACTGATATCTGGCTGCAGCTACTTGGACCTGCTGGTCATAGTACTTGGTTAATGCAGCGGTTACTTCGTGATAGCTGAGCTCGTTGGGAGACGCAGTAGGGAATAAAATCATAAGGACGGCTATCGGTGTTTCATTTTGTCAGAATAGGATGGACATACAGAAACAGTGGAGAATAGTTTTTATATTAACCTGAACACTGGGGACTCCGCACTCTAAAGAAAGTATTGTAGCTTCAGAGTACCTTGCACACGATGAACTTGACAATGTGCTTGGAACTGCGACAGGTATTCGAACCATTCCTCTTCTGTGTCATTAAATTGCCGATTCGTTGGTATGCTGGTCGGCGTCATTTGTTGGGCTAGGCGGTCGGTCGGTTGTTGTTGTGCCGCCGTCGCGGCTTATGCAGCCAGAAATTGTTCCACAGTCGTCAGCAAAGCAGCAATTTGTTGGTTCTGAAACGGAAAAGCTTGTGCTAGATCCATCACATTCGCCGTCTGCAGCTGAGGTGCGGGGGAAGGGGTGGAGAGAGTGGGGTAGCCATGGTTTACACAAACACGTTATAGCAAAAATCAAGCAAAGACTCTGAAAAGAGAAATTTGATTAGTTCTGCGGCTCCCCTCCTGGAATACATGCAAGAACACAACAAGAAATTAGCACTGAAAAATGAGCATCCCTGGAAGCTCAAACACAAGAGAAGCAAGCAAAATCTGCATTCAATTATACTCCTCGCCAGTTTTTTGTATCTTCTCGTGGTCACTGTAGGCTTGTACCATGGGAAGCAAGGGAGAGGATGTTGTTTGGTGGTCGGTATCCTCTTTCTGTAACACCACTGCAGGCGTGTATTAACTGGGTTCTTTATTCATAAGAATAAGAAAGCTACTTAAGCTAGTTGTTGTGGTACAAGCTCTTCCACAATTGTCCACGTTAGCCTCACTGTTGGTCAAATACAAGTCCGCTATGTACACTACTCTGGTCGCTAGGTGCTGACTGACTCTCTCTGCGAATGAGCTACGACTGATGCCTCGACTCGATGGCTCACTGAAGGCTGAGTGACCCTCCCTTCTGTGGCGGCGATCTAAATACTTAAGGTCGAGAGGGCGTTGCGGCACGTTTCTTGCGAGTCTGTCTTTGGCCTACATCGATCTTCTCACATATTTTTTGCTGCCTGGTGTTCTGGCGACAGCTTACGCCAGCACACAAAACATTGTGTAGATTTGCAGATAGGTGGGAAAAGAGGAGATGAGACACAGGTTCATCAGTGTGGAAGGACGCGCCGATGCTTGAACTGTTTTATATAAACTGAAAAAATAGAATAAAATTAGATAAAATTTTCTTAGTGAGGTTGGGCCGCTCTGGCCATTAAGGACGAACGACCCCGAGACTTGAAGCCATAATTAGAAAGAAGCGGTTGGCAACTAGTACTGTTGGATGCAGGCGACCACAACCAGGCAGATCGGTTGCGTTTTGTGTGTCACAATAGAGGCTGGGTGACAGAATGATGTCGCTAAGGTGTAGACCATTCAGTGGACAGCTTCCCTTCTAGCTGATGAGCATCAGTGCGACCTCTGTACAAACTTGAAATGACCATCAACGGCATGTGGACAGATGTAACATTGTACAAAAATGGCGCTGTCCCACTGACAACAGGAAACACAGTACCCGCTATTTAATTGTATGAAAAGTCATGAGGAAGTGCAAAACATTCCTTAGCAGTTTATGGGAGTGTGAATCAAATGAATTCATACAAATATTTTTGTTATCTACCAAACGGTATTACATCTCTTAGGATACTGAACCATAAAAGTTAGTCACTAGAACAAGTTGTTATTTACTACAATATAAGACTCTTCATGCCAACATTGTGTCTCAGGTACTACATATAATGCTTTCGAAGAGTCACATGTATTCTGCAGATCAGAACAAAATACTTACAATTTCAGGAGATTGGTCAAATTTTGAGTTGGCACAATGTACACTTCAAAAAATTGTGAATGGTGATGGAGTGGAAAGCTTGCACATCGTGTGTACCACAGTGGCGGCTGTGTTGAGTATTTTGATAAGTATAGGCCTACATGTCCGTTGTCAGTGTGAAGTTCTGATGTCTTAACGAGACAGGAGCCAGGAGTGTACAGTATGTGTGTGCATCAAATCTGATTCAACATGTTTAAAGAGTCTGATTGTCGGCATGCGTAGCACAAAAGGAATCAGGATGCTGCAGCAACCACCAGATTGTAGATTCTGTCTCACAAGGATTCAGATGGGCTCACTGCCTCCTTATATGAGGTAGCTATTCGAGATCACCCCAGTATACTGACACCCACAACATCCCAAGGGCGTAACTGGTCCATTTCCATTTAGCCTCATGATTTACAGAACAGAGTATTACTACCGGCTTTGGCCACAGTGTCTGTGGCACCTATTCAGGAGTGACCACCACATGGAGCCCAAACATCAATGTTCACTCTAGCCAGTACAAAACCACAAAGTGGAGAGAGAGAGAGAGAGAGAGAGAGAGAGAGAGAGAGAGTGAGTGAGTGAGTGAGTGAGTGTGTGTGTGTGTGTGAGAGAGAGAGAGAGAGAGAGAGAGAGAGAGAGAGAGAGAGAGAGAGAGAGAGAGAGAGAGAGAGAAGAGGGAAGAGAGAGGAGGGGGAAGTCCAACATCTCATCCTGAACAAGAGAATATAAAAATGAATGCAGTAATAGTTCTGGGTGACCACAACAGCAACTGTATTCCAGAAGAAAAGTGTATTAAATTTGGGCTAGTTCCAGAGATGGTCCATGACAAAGACCACTAAAACAGACACAGTAGCATGACCACGCCTGGCACTGTCATCGTCACATGAGTGGATTCTGTCGGTTACAATTGTGTACTACGTGGTCCAGAATAGTAAAACTTCACTTTATGTTGAGATCTCGCTATGTACATATCGTCAGACTGTGCACAATGACTCTTGCTAGAATTTTAGCTTGGTTAAAATTTTGGAGGGAGACCAAGGCTTGACTGTAGCAATGGATTGTAGATTCCACTAGTTATGCAGAGGTGAAGAGGCTTGCACGGTACAGACTGTAAGGACACCTAAATCAGACCAGTCTCCAGACTCAAGACCACAACTACTTACCCCTTCGGTTACAAAGCTTCGCATTTCCTTCTGGTAACTCAAAGCGTGAGGAAGTGCAGTGGTTTAGACACTGCATTAGCATTCCGAACGACAGCGGTTCAAATAATTATCCAGCCATCCAGATTTAGGCTTTCCGAAATTTTTCTCTCTTAAGGCAGATGTCTGAATGGTTCCATTAAAAACGACGCTGCCGATTACCTTCCTATCCGAACCCTTATTCCGTCTTCAGTGACTTCGTCGACGTGTGGTTAATTAAATTCTAGGCGCCATCCCTTCATTCCTTTGTTAATATAAATATACGTAATAATGATACAGGATGAGATCGTTTTATGTATTACACATCACATAAAATAATAATAATAAAGCACATGTTAAAGCGGCCCGCCACATACAATTAGTTTCTGTAATTCCATCTTGTATAAATAGAAAAATGGGACTGCAGCTTGTCGATGACTTGCGGAAAGCAGATGTCCAAGAGCCTTAAACTTCTGAAACAATTTTATTACGCTGCCTGTTTCGGTGCCTCATTGGCATTATCTTCAGGCCCTTATACGAGAAGAGAGATAAACCATCCAATCGTTTGTACTTACTAAAGGAACCACTATATCAATGTGGTTTTTGTAGACGTCTTCACAAATAATGTGGACAATTCACACATCTAACGATAACTACGAGGCACAGAGTTGTCGCTGGATGTGTGAAGTCTCCGCATTGTTATGAAGATATCTACGTACACCAGTTCATTATGGTGGTTCCTTTAGTAAGCACAAACAACTGAATGTCATATCTTGTTTCCTGGGTAGGAGTCTGAAGATGATTCTAATTAGGCACAGAAACTGCTAGCGCAATAAAATTATTCCACAAATTTAGGGCTGTTGGATATCTGCTTTCTGCAAGATACAATTAGTGTCAGTAGTTACCATAGAGCAGATGATAGTGCACGAGACTGCTCAGCCTTTGACTTGGGTTCAATTCTTACTACTGTCCCATGGTCAATTTTTGTATCGCTCACTTGTTCGGTTTTACGAAACCAAACGAACACCTTTGGCGACATCGTGTCTTGTCTTGAATTTTCGCGAGCGCGCCGACCTGATTGTCTAACTTCAATGATGAAAACGGCACAACGTATCTAATTTTTTCCTAAACAATTGTTTCTCAGCATAACCTACCCTGTAACATCCTTACAGGCTTTTCAGATTGTTTCTGGCCACCCTGTGTAAAACGATCCGTTGGACAACTCGGAAGCTCCGTGTTACTACCCGTGAACAATGTTGTATACAAGAAGTTAGCAACATCAGAAGACTATAACAAAAACCACGAAGACCGGTACACAAACGACCATTGGTGCAGGGTCTGGCAGTTGACTATGGACGTTACTTAATGTAACGCTTTACAATCAAATAGGCATAAAGTACCATTACTGTTCGATTACGCTATTGGCGATAATTCATTATTAACAGAACAATTGCAAAATATCTAGGAGTAACCGTCTTCAGTGACGGAAAGTGGAATGATCATACAAAACTAGTAGTAAAAGTATGAGATTCCAGGCTAAGTTAAATCGGAAAAATATTAAGGAAATATAAATTTCGCGAGTGGCATTCATTTTCTGTGAATGCAATGAATTCGGTATTAGCCAGTATTTCACTACGTAGCTAGACAAAGCAAGATACTTGTAATATTTTTAGGAAGTCATGTTCGACCTCATTTCGGGACTGATTTTACGTAGAACCAAGGCTATGTACTTGCAATAATTTAGAAAACACATTGTAGAACTCTGAACTCAGCAGAGTTGTCGCAGCTCAAACTACAGTAATGCTCTGAGCTGTTGTTTCCACCAGCAGCAGGCGAAATTCAGTTACCATAGTTTCCAGTATGTAGCCAGCTAATGTCAAATGGGCGTTGTAAATGCCGTCGTGTAGGCTGTGGTAGCATATCTGCGCCAGAACTTGCTAACTGAAGTAGAAAGCAAACGGTTGAGTACGAAAGTGCATGTTGAACAAAAAGAAAACGTAGGTGTCAAATATATGATGAACAGGAAGATTCATTGGTCGTCCTGCATCAAATTTTGATCTACGACGCTTTATATAAGAGTAGTATAGCCATCTACCACCTAGACCACAGTTCAAGAGTCCGCTGCTAGTTACCGTTGTAATCACCAAAAACCCAAGATTGTGGCGGCAAGAAATTAAAAAATCCGAGATGACAAGATCGAAAATTTAAAAATGCAAGACAGCGTTGGTGAGAAAGTAAAATGTAAGATGGTGCTTCCAGTGAATTGAAAAAATTTCAAGATGGGAAAGGCTGAAATTTCAAAATATCCAAGATGGTAGAACAAATCTAGTTGTGCTTTCTAACTCATTCCTTGTCCCTCTTTACCCCATGATTTCACCCTCCCTTTCCCTCTTCATCCTCCTCCATCTCCCCCTCCACTCTTCACTCCTTCACATCGTAGTTTCTCACAGCGTATACAATACTTAACTAATTTACGGGAACGCAGCCGAGTGATATCGTCGACAACCGCCGATACATCAACGGGATCACACCTTGCCATTTTCAAGGCAAAACTGCAGCAAGTAAGCGCTATGCAAGCTCACTTTCTGTGAAAACCAAGATAATTCGCTTGTACAAAGTTACTTGTTGCAGTTTTGCCTCCAAATGGTAGTGTGTGCTCCCGTCGATATATCGGCGGTTGTCGATGACTTCACCCAGATGCATTCCCGTAAGTTATTTGAACAGAGCTTAATACCTTACCTGTCATTAGAGTGAAACAGCAAGATCACAGCTTAGTATTTTATTGTCCATTAACATGAAACAGCCAGTCACAATTTAGCTGCAAATTACGTAAGCTTCACTTAAATGGCACAAAAATGGCGCCATCTTCAAAGACATTTGCCAATACTACAGTATTTCCATGACGAAAAGCCTTCACTTGAACTGCATAATATGGCGCAGTGTTCAAAACAAGATATTGCTAATATTACATTATTTCCAAAAATGATATAAGCTACAGATGAATAGCATAAAATGGTGAAATGTCCAAAAACATTAGCCAGCACCACCGTTTTCCATGTAGAGAATAACATAACATCACTTGCATTTACGTCATGTTCATAAAAGGCATTGCCAACACTACAGTATTTCCAAAAGAATATATAAGCTTCATCGGAACTGCGTGAAAATGGCTTCCTGTTCTGAGATATTTGCAATACTACAGTATTTCCATATTGAAAAATATGTAATGTTCACTTGGATTGCAGTCAGGCTCAAAGATATTTGCTAATACTATAATATTTCCATGGCGAAAAATATATTAAGCATACCTCCAACAGTGTTAAAATGGCGTCATGTTTGAAGGTATTTGCCAGTACTACAGCATTTTACATGTCGAAAGCCGGCCGCAGTGGTCTAGCGGTTAAGGCGCTCAGTCCGGAACCGCGCGACTGCTACGGTCGCAGGTTCGAATCCTGCTTCGGGCATGGATGCGTGTGATGTACTTAGGTTAGTTAGGTTTAAGTAGTTGTAAATTCTAGGGGACTGATGACCACAGATGTTAAGTCCCATAGTGCTCAGAGCCATTTGAACCATTTTTACATGTCGAAAAAATACATAACCTTCATTTGAATTTCTCTCTCTCTCTCTCTCTCTCTCTCTCTCTTACAAAGTAATTCAGGAATTGTATGGGTTTTTATCAAAACCCAAAATAGAACAGCACTTCCCACAAAATTATGTGTCATCTGAGCTACGTAAAATGGGAATTATTCATATATATATATATATATATATATATATATATATATATATATATATATATATATATATATATCACACACACAAACACAAACACAAACATACACTGACAACCAGGCCTTGAGTTGGGTGCTTGGAAGGCCTCGTAAGACTGGTAGGATTGCACGTTGGGCAGTTCGTATTTATAACTTTCACTTTTCAGTAAAGCTTGTATAAGGGGATCAGATAATTAGAAATGGATGCCTGGGGCCATATGTTCGAGATCGATCAAGCTGATGAAGGCACTTGAGGATACTGAATGTGGTGCATGGGTTTCGATGACGTTAGCTAAAATACCTTTTATATTCTGCAACTCAAAGGAAAAGCGATATCACGATCCAGACAGAGGTTTCACGCTGCTGAACAACTTTAGTTACCAACTTAATAAAGGATTCCTCTTTATCTCACCTGTTACGATGAAAAATTTAAAAATTTGTCTACCCAAGGAAATTGTCCCTGTTGTTTACCAGTAATTAAATGAAACCTACTTGGAGTACATTTTGGGATCTATAATCTATAATGAAAATTGAGGATCACCTCACCTGGCCTACATTAATGAAACCGATGAGTTTGAGGCCTGTAAGGTCTCTAATCCTAATCCTAGTACTTGTCGTCGTCTTCTTCATTTCACCCATGAGCAGAAGCACATAGAAAAGTTTCTTGTGGATTATTTAGGTCCCCTTCATCGTACCAAAAATTGTGCGTATGTCCAGTAAAGGGATGACAGCCACAATAACTGTTCAACTATGACCAGTGCTTTTTTTTTCTATTTTTATGGCCTCCTAGAATCTTAGTTAGTTATAATGCCTCCGCTGCTATGTCTAGAGAACTACGAAAGTTCTGCTTTGTGAGTGCTATACCTTAAATTATCACCATTTCCTGTCCCGTTGTCTTCCTTCGCAGAACAGATTAAGCAGAATCTCACATCTGCACTGATTCACTCTCAAACTAATTGGTATAACTCTATAGCTTGGGTGAATTTGGTCTTTCATGCTGTTTTTCATGAGACTCATAGCGAACTCCGGCTTGTCTATTGTTTGCTTACCTCCTTAATTCAGCTACATTAATTCTGTGGTCAGTTAATGATCTCTTTCCACAACAGATCAGTCCCTAGCTCGTTCCAAGGATATGGAGATGTGCTAAAAATAACGATGACCTTCCACAGTGGAGAGAGGCTGCAAAGTAAAACGAGGGTAGACCTCCTGCCAATTTCAACTTTGGAGACATCGTCTTCACGAAAATTTTTGACGTAGAAAGACAGGGTGTTAAGAAAATTCCTTGTAAACTATTGCCACGATTTTTGGGCCTTGCAAGATTCTTGAGATTTTGATTTCAGTTAGGCTCTTGGTTAAAAATTTGTCTACCAATAAAACCAGTCATTTTCATCTAAGCTAGATTAAACCTGGTCATTTTGTAAGGCAGTGGAGCTTCCTCCGCCGATGTTTGTTTTTATATATCGTATCTTTGACTCTGTAACCTATTAACGCGTACTGTGGCGTCCCACTAGAGATTTTAGAGCGCTAGCCTCCCAGACGTCCTCAGTCTGTGTTTCTCCTCAAGTGCCTTGGTGTCTTCGTGCTGCTGATGATTAGTGTATAGTCCCACATGCTTGTCCCACGCTGTTTACTCGAGCTCACAGAAGGAGACGCTCTCTTTGTATTGTACTTGAGAAGATGTGCTGTAGCCAGAAGAGTGGGGCTCGTGGCAAATCGAGGTCGGCAGCGCCTAAGAAACTAACTGTTGGGGACTTCATCCACTGTGCTGTCAGCAGATCATCGAATACAACTGATCTAATGAAAAGCCCAGTAGAACACACACGCTTCCAGCTGCCTGTGTATGACAGTGAGCGACTTATATGTTGAGCTGAGTACATGGCTAATTATAAGTATTATGTAACGTGCCCTGCTTCATTTCCTTTCAGTGTCGCCTCAGTGTGTCTGGCTCTGGCTGTGTTCTCATGATTCCACTGACTGAGTGTTAAAAATGGTTGTACAACACTGCTGTAGGGTTCAAGAAGCGTAATATGTAATTGTTGGTAATAGTGCTTTGCTGTTAACGTTAATCATTGCCTGTTGTATGATTCTTAAATGTTGATGATCCTTTTCTTTTAATATTATCGATTCTGATCAAAGTTTCTTCAGTGCTTTGAACATTATTTTGTGTTTTACATGCTGTATATGTTATCCGCACTAGTCTGTTTTATATTTTTATTACTGTGTATATTTTATTCATTTCCATGTTTGACGACAACTGCCTGAAGATGATGGGTACGAAACTCATTAAAACGTTGTGACAACACGAAACCACCACTCGACAGGTCACCCGAGATGTTTTTATCATTGGAATACGCCGAGAAAGTCTGCAACCAGATATGCCTCTTAAATGTTGTAGTTGCCGTGTACCGCCAGTTTGCTGCGCGAAAATTTTATACTTGCCAAGTAAAGTGCGCGTCCAGTCAGAAAGTATAGAGGCTGGCTCCTGTTTGTGAATTGCCTGAATTAAAATACGCTGTTAGACATTCTTTTGATGCCCAGTGTGCCAGTGTGGCACATGATTAATACCATCTATTTATTATTAAACCTTTCGACAGTAAGTTATACAGATTTTAACGCTTTGGTGAAGTAAAGGCTTTAAAAAAATAAAATAATTTATTTTTGTAGAATAAATAAATGGTTTCTTGGGCTGGCAACCTCCACTCCGAGGTCCTTCCTCTCAGTCTACTAAAATTCTTTATTTTTTTTTAATCTCATTAGTTCATTGAATCATAAATTGATATCAAAAATTTATACTGTTAAATGAAGGTTGGATGCCGCGTTATGGACTTGCTGCAAAAAGCTATTTTTTGGGTTATTTATCACAAAACTTGCCCACGTATGAGACACACAACAGATTCACCCTAGGAATGTATAGATCTTAAATACAGCCATGGTTACAGACTATTGATAGTGATGGTTAGGGAGAATATTAACTACGAAATTTAATGTGTGAATGTAAATCATTATTGTGATTCTTTAGCTGCTCACGGCATATTTATCGATCGAACAGTCCACGGGTGTACTGCCGGTTCATAGTGTCCATCGGGCACAATACGAGGGTTGGAACTTAAATAGTGGCAACTATTTATTCACAACCGATACAGACGAGTTAAATGTTTGCACCTGTTACTGTCCTTCAAACTAGTCACCAGCGTTGTGTAGAATCCACTGCCAGCGATGTGGAATGCGTGGTATGCCGTTAGCAGAGCTGGTTCTGTTGATGGTGTGAATGGAGCGGTCTACTGCCTGTCGAATCTCTGGAACAGTTCTGAGGCGAATGCCAGGAAGTGGTTCCTTCATCTTCGGAATCAAATAAAAGTCACAAGGACTTAAGTCGGGGGAGTATGGTGGATGGTACAGTCCTTCCGAGTTCCATCGACCGAAAAGAGCAGCCACAGCTTACGCTGTATGCGCCCGCGTATGATCGTGCAAAATGATGGGTGGGTTCCGCAAAAAGTGTCGGAGCTTCTTTCGCAAAACTGGTCACAGGTGATCCTCCAAAAACGAACAGTAATACGACTTAAGTCCCTGTGACTTTGATTCGATTCCGAAGATGAAGGAACCACTTCCTGGCATTCGCTTCAGAACTGTTCCAGAGATTCTACAGGCAGTAGACCGCTCCATTCACACCATCAACAGAACCAGCTCTGCTAACGGCATACCACGCATTCCACATCGCTTGCAACGGGTTCTATACAACGATGGCGATTACTTTGAAGGACAGTGCAAACATGTACGTCTTTTGTATCGGTACTGAATAAATAGTTGCCACTATTTAAGGTCTAACTCTCGTATTTCGGCTATGGGACATGTCGCCATCGTCAGGTGCACTGACGAACTGCGTTCCTGAGGGCGCGTGGCCGACTAATATCCCCTGCCCCCGCGAGCTGCTCCTTCCGCGGTCCGCGCCTGCGGCCGCGCGTCGCGTCGCCGGTCACGGTTGACATTGATGTAAGTTCTTTGTCCGCCCTTGGCGCCAGATCGATTTGTTTGCTGAGAGTTAGCTCATGTACCTCTACGGGGAAGAGATGTATCACAGCATGAAGAAATTCGAGGCGCTGCGCCACTGAAGATATGGCATCTTTGAATGTTCTTGCATTGCTAAAGAGATGGCGGGCTAAACGTGTTGAGCCGAACTTTGGTAAGGTCACGCATCACATCGATTCTGCAGGAGTCAGGAGAGTTAAGAAGGACTAGCCTCGCTTTAGTGCGTGAGAGAGTGCATTTTACCCGTGGGAGCCAGAGTATAATTCCCAGGAATTACTGAGACTACATTTACAATCATTTTAATTCCTGGACCTGGGATTGCATTGATGCTGTTACCTGGATGACAGCCTATTCCACCCATGGAAAGGCCACAGGAAGCCAAATATCAAAATTTTCAATGCTCCCTGACAAACCATCATTAGAGGCACCGAGCAGGACGGTCATCTATCTGACTGACATGGAGCTGAGTGAGGAGAGGGTCTCAGTTCTGGAGAAGTGACTTACCTTTGCGCCCACCCGTAAGTACACAGCTACTGCGGACAACATCAGCGGAGTTGAACAAGTTGCGGGGCGACTACCGCATGAAGCACCTGAAGAAGTACGTCGTGGAACTGGGCATGGTCTGACGAGAACTAAGCCTCCAAAGTCAAACATTACCAGCAGAGAGAGGGTGGCTCTTGGAGACCTGACAGAGTGCGCTGAGACTGTTGCCTTACCTGCTGACAAAGGCAACGCTACCGTTGTTCTTTCTCACGAGGACTACATTGAGAATATGCTGAGCCTGCTGGATGACGGCTTCTACAGGAAGATCAACAATGACCACACAAAGAGTGTGGAGAACACGACTAGGGCTCTTCTCAAGGACGCAGATTTATCTGAAGGTGTCGTCAAGAAACTGTTACCTCAAGACCTGTACTGTCAAGACTTTGTAGACTCCCTAAAGTTCACAAAGATGGGGTGGCGTTGTCAGCAACATTAGGGCACCTACATATTTGCTGGTAAAATAGGTGACGGAAATACTAAGGCCTTGTGTGAGTAGAAGCACTCATCATATCCGCAGTTATGTGGATTTTGTAAAAAACCTCGACAACTTCAGGGTGAAATATTCAGATATCCTGGTGAGCTTGGACGTCGTTTCATTATTCCGCAGAGTACCTCTACGAGAGTCACTAGAGCTCACATGTCAGAAATTTGACGAGAATATCACCGACCTTTTCTGGCATATCCTGATCTACAAGTATTTTCTGTTTAATGGAGAATAATACGAATAAACGAAAGGAGTCGCAGTGGGCACCCCACTCTCGCCTGTCGTCGCGAATTTGTATATGGAGGACTTCGAGGAGGAAGCCCTGGCGCATCCAGATGGAAACCCACGTCTTTAGCCGGCTGGGGTGGCCGAGAGGTTCTTGGCGCCACAGTCTGGAACCGCGTGGCCGCTACGGTCGCAGGTTCGAATCCTGCCTCAGGCATGGATGTGTGTGATGTCCTTAGGTTAGTTAGGTTTAAGCAGTTCTAAGTTCTAGGGTACTGATGACCTCAGATTGTCCGCAGCTCGTGGTCGTGTGGTAGTGTTCTCGCGTCCCGCGCCCGGGTTTCCGGGTTCGATTCCCGGCGGGGTCAGGGAATTTCACTGCCTCGTGATGACTGGGTGTTGTGTGATGTCCTTAGGTTAGTTAGTTTTAAGTAGTTCTAAGTTCTAGGGGACTGATGACCATAAATGTTAAGTCCCATAGTGCTAAGAGCCATTTGAACCATTTTTGACCTCAGATGTTAAGTCCCATAGTGCTCAGAGTCATTTGAACACACGTCTTTTTCCGTTATGTGGATGACGCGTTTATCATCCGACGCCATGGAAGGGAAAAACTCCTTGGCTTACTTACACGTTTGACCTCCATACATCCCAACATCAAATATAGTGTGGAGACCAAACCAGAAGGAAGTTAGCCATTCCTGGAAGAAAAGAGCTGACGACATCCTGGGTCATTACGTGTATCGGAAGAAACCACACAGTGACCTGTATTTGCATGCAGAGAGCTGCCACCACCCTTCGCAGAGGAATGGGCTATTAAAAATACTAGCTCACAAGGCGTGTACCATTTCAGACGCAGAGTGTCTGCCCCAGGAGCTGGAACACCCCTGAACTGTAATTCGAAAAAAAAGGGTGTCATCAAGAAACTGTTACATCAAGGTCCTGTTCTGTCAAGACTTTGCAGACTCCCAAAGGTTCACAAAGATGGGGTTCCGTTGCAGTTGCAGTTGTTTGCTTTATGCTCTCCGCTCCACCATAACAGTACAATCTGTAGAGACGGAAGAAGCCACGGAGGAAGCGGCAGCCACTGCAAACTGGCACACTGCCGCACTACAGGGAAAAATCGGACGTATATTGAAGAAGCAACGAGTAAAAATTGTCTTTTGCTCTCCCAATAAAACACGAGCATTATTCGGAAATGTGAAAGATGATCTCGGTTTGCGGAAGACCAGCATATACCGTATTCGATGTCAATGTGGGAAAACATATATTCGACAGACAGTGCGCACTGTCGAAGATCATTTTCAAGAACACTAGAGGAACACTCGACTGGTTATCCCAACAAGTTGGCGGTGGCAGAGCACTGTTTATGCGAGAACCACTCGAGGGAGTACGAATGTACAAGCATCTTGGCACAGACTCTCAAGTACTGCGACAGGGTCGTTAGAGAGGCCATAGAAATTCGTACCAGGGATGATCTCATAAACTGAGATCGTGGCTATAATCTTAGCAATTCTTGGGAACCAGTGCTGGGTGTAAGTAAGAAAAGTCTCAGCAAACAAAACGGTCTACATCAACGCCATCAAAGACCCTGATGCTTGCGTCTCCACGACAGCCGACACGCAGCAGTGGGCACAGACCATGGATGGAACAGCTCACGAGGGCAGCAGTATCGGGGCAAGGAGAGTTCAGGTGCACTCTGCATTGTTGCCAGATATATCAAACATGGCACCAATCCAAGATGGCGGCATGTAGGCTTGGCAACAACACATGACATCATCTAAGATGGTGGCCATTACGTCATTCAAGATGGTGGATTTTGGTGGGAAGTTTGAATTTTGGTGGGAAGATGGGTCAATTGGGCTATCTCCACTAACCTAACAACATCCCCCAGAATTTTGCACACAGGACAAGTTTCTAGTTACTCAGTGGTCCAGAGCACACTCCACCTTGTTAAAGTTTAGGGTTTGTAGAGAAATAATTTCCAGTCTGTACCTTAGGAATAAAAATAACTGTAAATGTCATGTGACTAGGGCCTCTCATCCAGTAGACTGTTCGTCAGATGCAAGTCTTTCGATTTGACGCCACTTTGGTGCCCTCCACGTCGATGGGGATGAAATGATGATGATTAGAACAACACAACACCCAGTCCCTGAGTGGAGAAAACCTCCGACCTAGCAGGGAATCGAACCCAGGTCCTTAGGATTGACATTCTGTCATGCTGACCACTCAGCTACTGGGGGCGGACATCATGGAAATTACGTTGCGCAAGCGATTGGTAGGATAATATTATGGAAAACCATGAGTTCTTTTAATACCCGAGTCTGGAGATGGATGTAGAAAAGCGAGCAAGCAAGCATGTCCAGACCAGAAACAGTAACGCATTTGTGCCGCAGGGAAATGAGGCTGAATTTGTAGAATAGTGTGAGGGTGCTCTGATCACCCTTCGGATTGGATGACCGCCAACCTTGCATTGAAATATCTAGTGTCATGAAGGGTATATAAGGTGCTGGTTGTCTTCGGGGTATATGCAGGAATGATGTAAATGGGATGATTCTGTATGGTGCAGGATAGGAAATGTATGGTTACTACATCGACATGATATGCAGTGATATATTACTGGGTTGGAGATAGGTTCCATGCCCTAATATTCAAGCTCCTGTTCTCAGTGGGAGAGCAGTATAATTCAGTAGCATATTTGACGATATGAAGGGGCACTATGCAGGGTTTAATTGTTGGTGCAATATGGTGATCGGTGTAAAATAGTCCTTTTTCTGCCACTGAGAGTCTCGTCTGCAGAAAGAAAGGGGACAGTGATTCCACACTGGCTGCATCAGACTTTTGGAGGGTAAATTCGATAAGAGCCAATTATAATGCTTGATTCATTCACATGACATCCTTTGTGCTGGGATATAGGAATCTCTACATAGCGGTGAGAACGTCTGCATATCTTGAAAGCAGAAAGGGTAACTCGTGATGGAGGGGGTGCCACTTTAGGACTGTGAGGAAGAATGCATTTGAGGTTATTCTGAGCTATTTTCGTAAACAGGTCCTGTTCGGACAAGAATTTCCATGCATACAAGCTGAGACATCAAGAAAGTGAGCATTAACTATTTCTGGGACACTATACAATTTCCAAGAGGTCAACTCGGTTCTTATTTTACATATCCAAGTGACATCAGTATAAGACTGAGAACCTTGAAGATGGTCTTGCAATGGTTTGAAGCTAAGCACTGCAATGCATCAGTATGCACATCACACGTGTCACAAGCAGTGGAACAGTTTCCTATAGTGTTTGCAAGGGTGAGTCACTCTGAAAATAGGTCTTCGCTGGACCGCTGGTAGAGAGAGAGATGACATTGGCAGTGGTGAACACACATGTGTGTGGTCAAGAGGATGACTTGGCCCTTATTTAGATAGACATGTTACATTAGTATAACAGACGAAGGACTTTCACATGTCGTCAGCAGCGGTGTGAGGGTAATGGCTCGCGCTGGCATGCATCCGGTGGTGGCTCGTGCCCTTGGAGCATCTGCACTCTGCAAATAGGTTTTCACTCCCGTCCAGTCATGTCACCAACAGTGCCTAGCTAAACACATATTTCAAGAGGAATTTCTCAGGTGTCATGTATGAAAGGGATGTCGCCACCTCATGCTTGCAGGCACCTGTGATTGGTTTGACAGCTGCCAGTGCATCCCAACTTCTGGAGCGTGTGTGGTAGTCTCCTAAGAGGTTCAATGGAGGGGGGGGGGGGGGGGGGGGGGGGGGAGGTGGTGGGCAGTGCATCCGCATGTTGTTTGCGTGTCTGTTGCATTATTTTGCGAGCAGGTCTGTAGGCTGTGCTATGCGCTATTTGGACAGCTTACAAGTTGATTTCATGTCTGCACATCAGTGTACTGCATAATTTAGGAGTCTTTATGTCTGAACTAAAATTATTTCGATAATTTTGGAGTTGTTTGCGTGTCTGCAGAGCATTATTTAGAGTAGTTTACAGGTTCGTGGGCTGTTTGGAATGACTCAAAGCATGCCAGAGCGTTTGTTTTGTATCAGTGTGTTAAATATACTATCTTGCAAAATCTATCCCTAAACAAATTGTTCCAAAGTAAATAAAGTACACTCCTTCCTCTCTCCAGACAGTCATCTTGAGTTATATCATGGAACGGGTGACAGCACCCTTTGGCAACACACTGTTTCCTGCCATCCCCCCCCCCCCCCCCCCCCCCCCCCCCCCCCCCAACATCTTGGGTTACATCACTCTCTGGTGGCAGTACTGTGTACTAGGCCCAGACCTCATGTGGCGAAAACACTGTTTCCCTCCATCTTGGATAATGGAACTTGCGTCATCAGCTGACACCATGACCACCATTGTGGATTGTGTCATGTAATGCACAACAGCTCCCTCTGGTGGCAGTACTGTGTATTAGGTCAGTCGGACTCCGGACCCCAAGGCGACTACACTCGATGGTGGTAGTGCCTCTAATTGTTTAACTGAATAGTGCATTCAAAATAAAGACTTATGTCCAGCACAGGTTGAGTCCTCCCTCGCCAATCTCAAGGAAGAAGTGGCGGTCGGGTAGATTAGGTTAGTGGAGGTAGCCCAAGTGCCCTTTCTTTCCCGCCATTTTCTTGGGCTAGTAGAGATAGCCCAAGTGACCTTTCTTTACCACGAAAATTCAAACTTTTCGTCAAACCCAAGGAAGAGGTGGCGGTCGGATGACGTCATGGCCGCCATCTTGGATGATGTCATGTGTTGTTGCCAAGTCTACACGCCACCATCTTGGATGATGTCATCACTGCCATCTTGGATACTTCTGGCGACAATGCAGAGTGTGCCACAACTCTCCTTGCCCCAGTACTGACAGTGATGTTGGTCGTTCATGCAATCTCAGGACCTCAGTTCGCCAGTGCACCTGAATGATCACCGAAATATTGTGCACGTCGGACACTACGGACCGGCAGTACACATGCAGACTGTTCAATGATATATCAGTCTTATTTACACTTGTGAAATAGTACAGAATACACAGGCTATGAAATGTAAGTAGGTTTCTGTATACATAATGTACAGAGCCAGTGATATTACTTACTGTACAAAATAAATGGTTGAATAAGTATTCACAGATTAGATTCAAATGATTTTTTATTTATGGAGATCATCATACCTTTTCAGTAAAACAGAAATCAACCTGTTGCTGATATTTGATAGTGCTGCTTCCTTCTTCACTCCCAACAGAATGTTTAAGTGATCTTCACACCCCGATAATACAGCACCGTAATTAGTTATGCATTAACTGTATCTGTTTTAAATCATGAGAAGAGGAACTAGTTTACTCAGCACATAACTAAATGAAAATGCATGGAGGTAACCGGTATTTTAAATTTGTAGTATTTCCTGAGACATTTTCACGTATTCTCAGGTCTAAAGGTGCCTTCCTGGGTATGTGTACCATTGTTGTATACCACTGCTTTATTTCAACTAATGAAAGTAGTACAGATTGGTTTCCCTCAGAAGAATGAATAGATAGCACAGTCAACTTGTTGTTCTCCTGTCATGGCTCTATAAGACCACGCAGAGCCTCTTCATGGACTGCATTTTCTTCCTCTCCTTCCTGAACTTCCTCGTTTTATCTCTTCTTCTCTCGTGCTGTTTGTTTAAGATCTTCTGTATCCTCGTCTCTAGTCTGTATCCTCTCCTCTTGTCCTTTTCCTGTATCGTCTGCCATTTGTCTCTGGCATATTGTTCAGTGTGTACTTGCTCCACAATTTCCCTTCCCTTCCACCTTGATCCTCAATTACGACCAGTCCTTCCAGTGTTCAACAACCCACTTGATCCTTTTCTCCTCTCTTGTCCTCCCTGACGTTTTCCATACGCTTTTCATCATTCTCTCAATATTCATCCTGATCACATGTCCCGCAAATATTCTCTTCAGTCTGACTTCTCTAGATACTGTCCTTTTTCTCTAGCACAGTTCTTCCCCATGTCTTTGCATACATATTTCATCACCTCTTTTGTGACCCAGTAATTTTCTCTCTTATTTCTTTAGTTATTCTGCCCCATTTATTCCTAGCGTTATCATCCTAATTGCATAAAGTACCACATTCCACACCATTGCCTTGTGTCTGCGTCTGTAGATATACTCGTATTCATTTTATCGGATATATCTTTGGTCATAGAGAATCCTCTGTATTATTTCTTCATTGTTCAAGTTTCTTCCTCTTGCATACTGTCTCATGTTTTTAAATTCGTGCATCTTTCCCATGGTCCTTTCCGCTGTTCTCCATTTCCCTGTGGTATTAAATGTGGTTTTGTAGATGATTCTCAGTCCTTTACTTCTGGCTATCTATCTTAGGTTGCTGAGTTGTCCCTTGGTGTATTCACCAGTCTCACTATCACCAAGTTGTGTCTTTGCGTCATTATATGCTCACTTTCACTGCTTCATCTGAGAACGCTAGGCAATCTACTTGAACCCTGTCGTCATAGTTTTTCTTCATATGTGTATTTTGTATTCCCACTTTTTTCATTTACACACATCAAAACAAGTTTTGCATCACCTCAGTTCTGAGAGTTCCGAAACCTGTACAGAAAATTGTAATAGAGATCAACATAAACATCATTTCGGCCCTTTTTTGCCTCTGAAAACCACACATTGCATATTGTACCACAATACAACGAGACCTTCAGAGATGGTGGTCCAGACTCCTGTACACATCAGTACCTCTAATACGCAGTAACACGTTCTCTTTCATTGATGCATGCCGGTATTCGTCGTGGCATACTTTCCACAAATTCATCAAGGCACTGTTGGTCCAGATTGTCCCACTCCTCAACGGCGATTCGGCGTAGATTCCTCAGAGTGGTTGACGGGTCACGTCGTCCATAAACAGCCCTTTTGAATACATCCCTGGCATGTTCGATAGTGTCATGTACGGAGAACATTCTGGCCACTCTAGTCGAGCAATATCGTTATCCTGTAGGAAGTCATTCCCAAGCTGTGTACGATAGGAGCGCGAATTGTCGTCCTTGAATACGAATTCCTCGCCAATATGATGCTGATATGGTTGCGCTATCGGTCAGAGGATGCTATTCACGTATTGTACACCCATTATGCGCCTTCCACGACGACCTGCAACCTACGTCGGCCCCACGTAATGGCACCCCAAAACAGGAGGGAACCTCCAGCTTACTGCACTCACTGGACAGTGTGTCCAAGGCGTTCAGCCTGACCGCGTTGCCTCCAAACACGTGTCCGACGATTGTCTTGCTGAAGACATATCCGACACTCATCAGTGAAGAGGACTTGATATCAATCCGGAGCGGTCCGTTCGTTATGTTGTTGGGCCCGTCTGTAGCGCGCTGCACGGTGTCGTGGTCGCAAAGATGGACTTCGCCATGGACGTTGGGAGTGAATTTGTGCATCATGCAGCCTATTGCGCACAGTTTGAGCCGTAACACGACGTCCTGTGGCTACACGAAAAGCATTATTCAACTTGGTGGGGTTGCTGTCAGGGTCCTCCGAGCCATAATCCGTAGGTATCGGTCATCCACTGCAGTAGTAGCCCTCGGGCGGCCTGAGCGTGGCATGTCATCGACAGTTCCTGTCTCTCTGTATATCGTCATTGTCCGAAAAACATCGCTCTGGTTCACTGCAAGACGCCTGGACACTTCCCTTGTTGAGAGCCCTTCCTGGCACAAAGTAACAATGTGGACGCGATCGAACCGCGGTATTGACCGTGTAGCCATGGTTGAACTATAGACAACACGAGCTGTGTACCTCCTTCCTGGTGGAATGACTGGAACCAGTCCGTCTAATAGGCGCTGCTCATGCATAGTTGCTTACATCTTTGGGCTGGTTTTGTGACTTCTCTGAACAGTCAAAGAGACTGTGTCTGTGATACAGTATCCACAGTCAACGTCTATCTTCCGGAGTTCTGGGAACTGGGGTGATGCAAAAGTTTTTTGATGTGTGTATTACTCCCCACTGTCTCATCAATTTGTCCAGTGTTATTTTGAGCAAAAATCGTGGCAGTCCATCTACCTATCGGATACCAGTCTTGATTTCAAACTCTTCTGATAGTGCTCCTCTGAATCTTACCCTTGCCTTTGTGTCTGGCAGAATTTCTGTTATTAGTTCCCATGTAGTGGCATATAGTCCTCTGTTCTTCGAGGTCCTTCCAAGAATCTGTCTTTTGATGGAGTCGTGTGCCTTCGTGACGTCCAAAACCGTTACTACCATATTTTTGTTCTTTGAGGCCCAATTTTGTACCACTTGTTTCAGGGTAAATATTTGTTCGATGCATCCCATTCGTTCCTAAATCGCACTTGATAGTCTCTGTCTGTACTTTCTATCTGTTCTTTTGCTGTCTACAGGAGGCGTTTCGACAGTTCATTGTAGCTAATCTCTACCAGTGATATTCCTCTGTAGTTGCTAGCATCCCTTGTGTCTGCTTTTATGTACTTACACTATGATCGCAGTCTTTCATCCTTCTGGTAACTTGTGTTCCTTCGATACTGACAGATTAAATCTATCACACTGGCTGATAGCCCATCTTCTGCAGTTGCCTTACTATCCTATAGAGTACTTGTGACCTGTGCCACATCGTCTCTAGTTTGGAATTCGTGTCTCTCTCTGCCTCTCTTCTGTCTCCAACACTAGCTCATCTTCAAGCGATTCGCAGTTCAGTATGTTGTGAAAGTACTCTACAAGTATCTTACAATTCTTTTTGGAACTAATGACAAGTTCCTATTCCTTATCTCTAATAAACAGTTCTCTGCCCCTGTATCCACTCAGAGTCTTTTTGAATTTCTCGCAAAATTTTTTCTCGGTGTCGTCCAGCTCATGCATCATCCCCTGTCTTCTGGTCCGTCTTATTGCTCTGACTGCTCCCTTTCTTACGCCCAAGTCAACTACACAATGGAGGACGGCTTGAGTTAAAATAGTTCAACCAACAGAAAGACTATATACTGGTTTCACTTGGAAAGAAAGAACGATTAATTGAATCAATATGCTAAACTACTTTGTTCTTTCTCCCAATAATCATCTTGGCAGACATCGTCACTTTTAATTCAAACAATTTAGGCAATAAACTTACCGAAAAACAAAAATTACATATCTGTTGTCCTGTTTTGAGCAGTACTTCACGATTGTCGCACGATTAAATTAAAACTACTTACTCTCGTGAATGATCAAATCACCTTGCACAACTTTCCTCTAACCTTAAAACGATCTAAATTACGCCAAGACAGACACAAAAAAGAAAAGGTAAAGATTGTGAAATCACATAAAGTGTGGAGATGGACTCAGTGAATAATGATACTCGAGCAGTTATGACAGCTGTATACAGCAGTCCATGCATCCAGAACTATAAAGGGAGGAAGAAGGTAATGCACTAGTTTCACACACATAATCCTTCTTTTGCGATCTGTCTTCATGACTGTATATTAAACTGTTTTAAGAAAAGCATTCTAAGCGGTAACTAAAATTTGCATTTACCTTAAAGTATCTCAGAGGTCATTGAGCTGTACAGGGTGAACATTAGTGAAACAGACTAACTGCATGGACGGGTTTCCTGACTCGAAATGGAGGAAAAAAGGTCCTGTGGACATGTGTCCAGAAATGTATCGTTACCACAGTAGATGGCGCTGATGAATGAAAGTCCCTCTGACCACGTGCCGTGCGTTCCTTGGGTGTTGCAGCATGTGTGACTGGCGCAGCATACTTTAAGCCGGCACTCATGTCGGGAACAAGCCGACATAGTGTCTCTGTACGGCCAAAGAGATGGAAACGTTCGAAAGGCAACACACTATATCAAAACAAGTACCCTCACAGACACCAAACACATCACATAACATTTCAAGCTTTCAAGCACTTTTTGGGCGTTTGTATGATCATGGGTCCTTTCAGACAGACGAACATGCAAGGCAGAGGCGGACTGTGCATACAGATTTGGAGGACTGGTTTCCGCAGAGAAGAGCCTTGTAAAGGCTCCAGGCAAATCGCCCACCAACATGGTGTAAGCCAAAGTACAATTATGTGATAACACAAACGCCCAATATGGCTTCAAATGGTTCAAATGACTATGAGCACTATAGGACTTAACATATGAGGTCATCAGTCCCCTAGAACTTAGATCTACTTAAACCTAACTAACCTAAGGACACCACACACATCCATGCCCGAGGCAGGATTCCAACCTGCGACCAGACTCAAGCGCCTAGAACCGCTCGGCTACACAGCCCGGCGCCCAATTAGGGCTTGAAATATTGTGTGATGTAGTTGGTGTGTGTGTGTGTGTGTGTGTGTGTGAGGGTACTTGTTCTGATATAGCGTGTTGCCTTTCGATCGTTTCAGTCTGTTTGCCCGTGCACAAACACCATCTCGCCTTTCTTCCCGACATGAATACCGGACCATTCTGCTGCTTACACTACGCTGCGTCGATCACGCTGCCTCCAACACACAATGAGCTCATGGCATATTGTGGGAGGCATTGTCACTATCTGTGCCATCTTCCTTGTCAATGATGCACTCCCGGACATATGTTCACAGTACTTTTTTCCTACCTTTCCAGCAAGGAATCTGCCCCTGCAGTTGGTTTATTAATGTTCACCCTGTATATTGTGTGGTTTAGGTACGAGGGATCCTGATACTGCGACGCACAGTTGTAAAATAAAAGACTATACAAGATACAGATCGAGCCAAGCAAATTTTCAGTTCTCATGAGCTTGAAATGAAAATCTTTAGTTTTAGTATTAAAAGTATGATGGATTCGGTTACATGGGATCTGACAGATCTACTGACAGCTCTCACGCAATGTATAAAATACTGTACGGATTAGTCTTGAAATTTTTATTGCAGTGTACATCTAGCGTAAGAGAGAATGACCGTTTTAGAGTAACAAAATCTGTTTCATAATTCAATATCACGAACTATTGCGATCGACAATTATACTGGAATCGAATTTTGTGTTGGATAAAATATTCCATGCTGAAAAAAACACAGCTAAAATTACTTTTAAGTACTTTTTGGTCGCTTGTAATTGGTATAAAATGGTCAATCGACGAAATTGAGGGTGGTATAACGGAGCTATAGCAAATTCTCCAAAACGTCCTCGGTGGCAGTAGAGCTTTTAACGTGAGATATCACTCCTTATTTTAGTCTGTTGGATAATATTCTATGTGACAGTCACCGTTCAGCAACACCACTACAAGTATGCGTGTGTCCGCAGCTCATGGTCTCGGGGTTATGTTCTTGCTTCACGAGCACGGGGTCCCGGGTTCTCTTTCGGGAGGGATCAAGGATTTTCACCTGGCTTAAGATGACTGGGTGTTTGTGTTGTCCTCGTCATTTAATCATCATTAATGCAAGTGGAAGATTGCACTGAGAAACTGTTGGGAAATTGTACAGGCGCTGATTATTGCGAAGTTGAGCGCCCCACAATCCAATCATCATCATCATCATCATCATCATCAAAACTGCACGCAATAGTGATCTGACTGGAATTAGTTGATATTTTGGCCCTAATAAGAGAGATGAAATGGATTTAATGTAATCAACTCTCCACCACTTCAACTATCTCCATTATAAATTACTCTTCAAAAAGGGTTGCAGGCTATGATTTCTATTAAAATTAATGATGCTGAGTGTGATTACACAAATTTATTACCAGAAAGACAACATAATAACATATAATTAGAAAGAATGCCTGGGCGGCGAACGTCAAGCCACAAAGACCGATTATGGCCACCAAAGCGACAGGTTTTCTTTCACAGGTCGAAACGGGATTCTACGGAAGGCTAAAAAAAGAAAAAAAATACATTGTCGGTTCTACCTGTGAAGGCTGAGGCGCGCCCTCTCCTCTGCAAGGAACAGTTACTAGCACCCTGTGCTCACGCCATTTTGTAAAGGTGCCACAAAACTCTGAGGCTAGGCTCCGCTACTGGAGTGACTCGCTAAGTACGTGCCCCGGCGGAACACCAGCCCACCCTCCATTACTATGGTCCGTGCGCCCCCATTCCACCCACAGATGGGGAGGAAGGGGGGGGGGGGGAGCGGTGACTGATACTCCTCGCCTGTCGCCCTGCATGCCTGAGCACATGCTCCCTCATTTTCTAAACTAAACTGCCCGGCTGTTTTGCGATCTATGGCGGTGGAGACTGCTGGGCCCAACAGCAGCCTTGGTTGACCAGATGGAAAACACTGTTACCACATGGACGCTATCTTTCCATCTCAAAGTACAGCATGCAAAACTACGTTATAACCAACATCCCTCCTAATCACTGTCAGTCCTCCATACTGTTCAATGCAGTGGCTATTGTTTCTCCTTAACCTGACACAAGTGCCCTAATCTGCATGTGGATTATAACTGATCAGTTAGGTGAAAGAGAGGCGACCCTTTCAGTTCTTCAGCAAGCTACTGTTGACACCCAGAAAGATTTTGCCAGCATCTCTAGCTTCGCTAGTGAGCAAATTTCTCCTTGTGTAACGGTATAGCCATCTTCTACATTCACATAAGTCTCAGAGACTGATCCAGTCATTTTCTTAAGATACAGCTAGTTGTATTGTTAAGCTTACTCACTGCTTGGACTTCCCATCAGATTGGTAGCTATAGTCGCCTTTTCTGGACATCTTAAATATTTGGCACCAGTGTGCATGGCTGGCCAGGTTGACGAATTGCTGTGTTTAAAACTGGCATGAAGTCGATCAAAATCCATCACACTGTAGTGGAATTCCAATAATCTTGTGAAGCTCTCTCATCGTTTTACACATTAAACTAAATTTGAAAACGATAAATCACAAAAATTTAAATTTATGTATTACAATGAAATACATAAATATCCAACAGATGGCACCATATCCTTAATGCCTCGTTCTGCACTTTCGGGAGTAATGCACTGTGGTTGTTGGTGGCATGGCCGTATACCAGAGCTTTGTTTTCAGGCACTGGCTTCATTAATGCCAGATACAGAGTGACATTGTGAAGCCATCCAGATAGCTGTGTGTATTAGCTGACTTCTTTCAGGGTTGAGGGAGGAATATCAGGATCAAATAGAATATGCTGGGCATTTTAACAACAAAGACCAGTGTGCCAACCAGCCTAGATACAGATTTTAGTGTTCTACTTGATGGATACTAGGCTAGTATCCACAACATACTTCTGTTACAAAATCTGTACATGTTTTGAAAACATTTGCACAGTTTCACACAAATTGCAGATAGGTTGGGTACATAAATTCCATCCCAGGGGGAAAATGGTAGCAACAGGGATAGCATTCAGCCACACTAGCGCTAACAATGCCAGATCTATTTATTAACATGCTGTTCTGATGAAGATACGAGATAAAGGCCAGTATTGGATCAGTGTATGTTTTAGTGAAGAATCACACCTGACATCAGCATCAGCATTTTATTATCTTTGCTAACACAGCAGGATCATATTACAGCTGACACAACTGTGTGTATCATAAACTAGATCACTCTCGACACATGTCAATTTTAGGGATGGGACGCCCAGCATCCACGATGCTGAAGCAATGGTGCTTGTTATATTTTGTTGACATCAGCAAATTCTGGAATTCTGTCAACACAAGCCGAGGCCTTGCAGGAAGGCTAGAGATCTCCCCCCATGTCCCCATGTACATGTGCACATGCACCCCCATGTGCCTACCCTCCATGACCCTGCATGCCCACTCTAATGCACAGCCAATGGCATGCTGGTAACTTGCTGAGTTTAGTGAATTTAGTGCAATGCTGTCATACTTGTTGTGCTTTCCCTTTTTGTGCGAGTGAGAGTCGACTGTAGTTCGCATGTACATTCAACCCGATGTTACTGGTGTGCATATAACATGTGCTACTGAGTTCTCAGAATCCAGTGTGTTCCCAGACACATTCCATAATGCCCTCGTTGAGTAGCCAGTTGCATGCTGTATGTACTTCAAGCGACTTCCACTGATTTCAACCAATATGCTTTCCTTTCTAGCTAGCTAATGCTTGGATATATATTATAAAAAATTAAATTATTGCTCAAAAGTATCAAAATGATTTGACTAACTAAAACATTCATATTTCTTTATGTACTACACGAATATGTAATAAAACATGGGGGTTCCTATTTAAAGAAATGCAGTTGATATACGTTAGACCTACGGCAGCGCCATCTAGCTGGCCAACCATAGCGTCATCTGCTGTCCGCCTTCAAGGTAGACAAGTTTTGTTCTCTGTAGTTTTTTCGTTTGACGCTTATTTCGTGAGATATTTGGCCCGGTCACGATCAAAGGGGGAGGGGGAGGGGGAGGGGGAGAGAAAGACCATCACACTGCTCGGAATTCCAAATAAAGAGTGAAAAACAATATTATAAGTGGGAACAGAATGGACTGTGTGGTTGATTTTTTCCAAGTCTCCCTAAGTGTATTAGACATCAACACAGTATTTACAATGAACTCCACTGTACTCGGTGCCAACCACTTCCATGTAGTATCAGTTAATGAATAACATACAGAACTCTTTAGTTTGTGGTTATTACTGGAGAACCTGGACAGTCTTGTTACTAACATGGGCAACAAAAATTACACCAAAATTGGTAAGCTCCTTAACAAGAAGAATTTAAATATACTTATCAGTGGCGTCTCCTTTGGAAGTGCAGGTCGTGCACCAGTATCTGAATAAAATTAGAAAATTACAATATTATTCTTAATCAGTACAAATTACATTATATCTGCGATTTTGTTTGATAGTGGTTCAACTCAACCGTCTACAGCCAGACTAGCCCCCGGTAGTATACAACGCGCTAAATATGAGCCAAGACGTTGGCACGGTTGCCCCTCGAGAAAGAATTATTTGCCAACTTACTAGAGGGCTAGTCCAGGTTCTACGAAGTAGTAACCAAGAAACATATGCAGATGGAAAGAAGATTGGATTTCGAGTTCAAATAACTTTATTTAGATACCTTTAGTGCTTTTCGTTTTTTATTTATTTTAGCTATTAAAATAACCTCTCAGATTTTTTAAAGTCGATTTCTTTGTCTAATTCAGTTTCACCAATAATATTCCATAATTAAATGATCACAGATATCTAACACGGCGCTAGCTATATGACACGCATGGCACCACCACCCCTGTGCTCGTGCGATCAACACGTCCGCCGGACAGGGCGCCACACGTTCTGTAGTCGGTGCGATACCTAGTACCAAAGTGAGACTCAGGCGACGTGCACTTCAACCAGCACTAAGAGCAGAGACGGACACACGTTCTGTACTAAAGAAGCACTCCACATTGGAGCAAATGAAAAAGGTTCATTTACGCCAATTTGTCGTCTCCGCAAATGCAGCAATGGTACTTCCAAAGAAAAGATAGGGGACAGCGACGGCCGATATTCGTCATAGCCATTCCTGAGAGCTGCGTACATTGCTGTCGCTGTGGGGAAGCATACGGCGCTTAGTGGCGCCGCCTCACCCTCTCATCACCGACGTCCCATCTCATCTCGTTACACCCCGCGACATAGCTGCTGGAGTTTCCTCACCTCACTGCGTCGCCTTCAAATGCATGAGGCGCTTGCTGACATGTAGTATGCCATACGTAGAATTGAATTTTAAAATTTTCCCGGCGAATTGACTGTTCAAACAAATTTCGGGCTTGCAGCCGGTCGTCGTTCAATACTTAGCACGATATTTCAACTGAACACCTGCCAGTCATCTTCAGGTGAGCTGTCTCAGACTGGTGAAAACGTCCTCCGTTCCACAGTATATAGCTTACTGTAACTATTCTGCGCATGCGTCAAAACTTGATAGATGAACCACACTGCCCGCCGGCAGCGCCCTCGCTGGTGGAATAGCGGAACTCAGTCGCCTTCTGCGTTGCTGTTTGCCACAGCCGTCGACGCACCCTATCGTCTTCGATTTGAGCAAATCGTGGAGATGATGGGATTCCATGCACTGTCCAGCTGGTAGCCGCTGTCACGGTTTAACAGATTTTCCGCCAGGCGTATTTCTACGGATTCTTTAATAATGGAGTCCCAGAAAGACGTTTCAGTGGACAAAATCATTGTTTTCTCATACTCCATTGAATGTCCCGTAGAAATACAATGTTCGGGAATAGCGGACTTGTTTGGCTGCAAAAGGCGGGTGTAACGTTGATGTTCAGTGCAGCGTTCTTTCTCGGTGCGTGTGGTTTGACCTATGTACGCCATACCACATTGGCACGGTATCTTGTAAATTCCGGCCTTTCATAGTAACAGATTGTCCTTTACCGATCCCACAAGGTCCGCAATCTTCGATGGTGGGCGGAAAACCACTTTTACCTGAAATTTTCTGACGATTCTTGCTATTTTAAATGAAGTGTTGCCAACGAAAGAAAGAAAAGCTAAAGACTGTTCCGGCACGTTCTCCTCTTTATTCGCTTCCTAACAGTTAAAACTAAGAAGCAGGAAGTGAATAAAGAGGAGAACATGCCGGAACAATCTTTAGCTTTTCTTCCTTTCATTGGCAATACTCTGTTAAAATAGAAAGAATCCTCCGAAAATTTCAGGTTAACTAGTTTTCCGCCCACCATCGAAGATTGCGGACCTTGTGGGATCAGTTAAGGACAATCTGTTACTATGAAAGGCCGCCTTTCATAGCAGCTTGCATAAGTACTTTGAATGTTACCTGAATAAAGCTCTATATCGCGACAACCGCCTTTTCCACAGGGATGCACTAGGAATATTGAAAGTTAAGTGCTGAATAAGAAATTGTTCATTTTCTTCGAGATTTGAGCTGCAGTAAGTTTTTTGCTTGAGTGTACTAAAATCAGAAAGCACAACGAACGTATATAGTGTTTAATAGCAGAACACAGTTTACAGTGAAGGTAAATAACTTGCTGGAAAGTGTATTTATCGTGTACCATTCGTCCAGAACAAGTCTATCCACTTAAGATAGCAAATATAAAATATCTTATTTGTACGGAGTTGATTGAGGGCGTCACGTTTAATTCACAGTTCCTTCACGAGACCTGTCACTCTAAGACACGGAGAAAAAGTGGACTTGTTGACAGCTTAATTTGGACCTTTGCGACTAACTATACGCCTGACATCAGTTCTGAGTTCTGGTGCATAAATTACCGATCGTGCAATTTGCATGTAGATGCCCAGATGGAAATAATTCCTGAATGACACCAATGATCATCATCTTCTAGTCAGTTCCGAGTACACATTAGACTCCAGTTCGAGTAACAGGTATTTTTTTAAAAGCAGTCTTCCTTATCTTGGTGTACAGTAAAAAAAAAAAAGCATAATAACATATAAACGCAGTAAGCAACTTACAGCGATGCCTTTGTGTGTCCTTCGAAACGATTCCTATATTGGCAGAAATCTCTTGTTAGATAAAAAAAATACCATCATCTTGTTCTCCGGACAAGAGGTCTCTATTTATGACATGCTCGAGGTAATTCCAATCATGTGACGACTCTCGAGACCATCGACAAAAGTTTATAATGAGTGCAAAATTTAAAAGTCTAATGATATTGTCGTCTCGGATGCCAACTGGAGATTCAACTCGCTAATTTGAAAGTTTTCTTTCCCTCTCACATATTGGCAACCACTCCTTTGAAACGAGCGCTGTATCTTAAGTATAGCTATGTAGTATAGGTGGTTGACGAGTGGATACAGATGTTGCTGATGAGGTCGAAAATGGCGAAGGAGGGCGTAGCTGACGAGTAGGTGTAGATGACGATGAGATCGAAAATGAAAAAGCACATCTGGCGTCGACACAGACTACACTTCTTGAATATCATTACGTGGTTTTAATGCTACTCCCAGATGTGTACAAGTAGATGATAAGTGATTACTTTATTAAGAAAGTACGACAGAAAGACAATGTGATACAGTAAGTTGTTAATTTGGAGTACTTCAGATTTGTACGAATGGGAAAAAACCGTTATTTATAATAGAATGGGAAGCACCCTCGGTCATGCACTTAAAAAGTGGTTTGCAAGCTATAGGCATAAATGAAGGTTTTGATGCGTTCCTAAGCCAAACGCAAAACTGAAAGCACAAGTACCGACGTAGTTTGCGATCATTTTAATCCGTTGGAATCACTTTCAATTTACAGAATACTAATATTCTCTCTTATAGTGGATTACCGTTAGAAACATGCATTGGAGATCTTCCTCGTACTTAAATGGAGGACGTTTTGGAGGTTTAGCTAAAAAAGTGTTGCCAACATGAAAGGCTAGACTCACTCTTCCCTTTTTTTTTGAATAATGTACTTTTCAGCTGACTACAGAATGTGGAGTTATTTTCGATTATATCTTTAATAGTGCTGGAACACAGAGCACCCAGTTGAACACTCCCCTCCCCACCCTCACCCCCCTCTCTCTCATGTGTGTGTATCAGAAGACAGGCGTCATCCCCGCTCGTCTACTAAGAGATCAGTCACAATGGATCTCCATGTAAGTGCCACGTTAGTTGAAATATTGTGGGATCTCAGTTAATAAAGAATGGTTCAAATGGCTCTGAGCACTATGGGACTTAACATCTGAGGTCATCAGTCCCCTAGAACTTAGAACTACTTAAACCTAACTAACCTAAGGACATCACACACATCCATGCCCGAGGCAGGATTCGAACCTGCGACCGTAGCAATCACGCGGTTCCAGGCTGTAGCGCCTAGAACAGCTAGGCCACTCCGGCCGGCTCTCAGTAGCTGGACAGACTACTCAAGGGCGTCGTTACAAGGAAAAGCGCGACTGTCTTCGGTGGAGATGTATTCGCGAACTGTGTTCTGAGTTCTTAGAATTGTTCGCGCTTTTGACGTTTGAGCTATTTTTTTCTTTTACTTTGAACTAAATTGCTAGCGAGCTATGACTAACTACAGGCTGACGGAAAGCAACATTCAGCTCCATAGTTGAGTTACTTGTCCTGCAAAATTGAAAATAAATGACATCTGAGAAATGCAAATAAAGTTACTAAAAATGTCAAACCTTTTTTGTTTTAGTTCGTTTTTTGTCTTCAGTAGTCATACATCGACCTCCTCTCCGGTTCCCAATTAACGGAATTGGAGTCAAGCTCAAGAATTTAAAATGCGTGTGGCCAGCGGAGTGGCAGCTATCATTTGATACTAACCATCTGACTGCAGGATCTCCACTAGCACTGGCGCAGTTTCTCACTACAGGACGCACTTTGTTACACTCTGTTATTTAGCACAGGCCGTTGGTGTCACAGCCAGGTCTTCATTCCGCTACTTTCGCCTTTCCGCCCAAAATACAGCGATGAACACTTCTACTAATTGTGTTCTATCTAGTTACTGCTAGGTCGAGCGATGCCGCAGTAGAATGCTTTAAGAGCTTCAGCTACCGAGAACAGCACGAGTTGCCAAGTTTTCAGCTCAAAGAGGCCATGCCCAGGCCCGAGTGGCAAAGTGCTCAGTCTCGCTTCACATTCCCGCCACCGACACGCCACGTCGTCAGCGTGAGGAGGTGGAAGAGGAAAACAGCGAACTCGCCGCATTCAAATGGCAGAACAGTCGTACTGCATACGACTTGCTTTTACGTTTCACATTTCTGAACTTAGATCACAAACGAAATAATTTTTCAATATTGTTGTTGTTGTCTTAGTCCTGAGACTAGTTTGACGCAGCTCTCCATACTACTATATCCTGCGCAAGCTTCTTCATCTCCCAGTACCTACTGCAACCTACATCCTTCTGTATCTGTTTAGTGTATTCATCTCTTGGTCTCCCTCTACGATTTTTACCCTCCACGCTGCCCTCCAATACTAAATTGGTGATCCCTTGATGAATCAGAACATGTCCTACCAACCGGCCCCTTCTTCTTGTCAAGTTGTGCCACAAACTTCTCTTCTCCCCAATCCTATTCAATATCTCCTCATTAGTTATGCAATCTACCCATCTAATCTTCAGCATTCTTCTGTAGCACCACATTTCGAAAGCTTCTATTCTCTTCTTGTCCAAACTAGTTATCGTCCATGTTTCACTTCCATACATGGCTACACTCCACACAAATACTTTCAGAAATGACTCCCGGACACTTGAATCTATAATCGATGTTAACAAATTTTTCTTCTTCAGAAACGTTATCCTTGCCATTTGCCAGTCTACATTTTATATCCTCTCTACTTCGACCATCATCAGTTATTTTGGTCCCCATGTCGTTTCCTAATCTAATTCCCGCAGCATCACCCGACTTAATTCGACTACATTCCATTATCCTCGTTTTGCTTTTGTTGATGTTCACCCTTATATCCTCCTTTCAAGACACTATCCATTACGTTCAACTGCTCTTCTAAGTCCTTTGCTGTCTGACAGAATTACAATTTCTTCGTCATCTGCAGAGCTAGTTGGCATATAAACTTGTACTACTATTGTAGGCGTGGGCTTCGTCTATCTTTGCCACAATAATGCGTTCACTATGCTGTTTGTAATAGCTTACCCGCACTCCTGTTTTTTTTTTATTCGTTATTAAACCGTCTCCTGCATTTCCCCTATTTCTTCTCCGTGGATTTTAATACCTACTCCGAATTTTTCTTTTGTTTCCTTCACTGCTTGCTCAATATACAGATTGAATAACATCGGGGAGAGGCTACAACCCTGTCTCACTCCCTTCCCAGCCACTGCTTCCCTTTCATGCCCCTCGACTCTTATAACTGCCATCTGGTTTCTGTACAAATTGTAAATAGCCTTTCGCTCCCTGTATTTTACCCCTGCCACCTTTAGAATTTGAAAGAGAGTATTCCAGTCAACATTGTTGTCTACTCAAGGAGCTTAAAATGGGATGGAAACGCCAGCGGTCCATGTCTCTTGCAGAGACGGTGTGGTGCAGCCTTGGCTAATAGCAAGAAGCAGCTTGCATCAGCAGACACAGTAGTGCTGTAGACTCAGGTTGCGCAAGCAGGCACAGTACAGTCTTAACCATTCAAGTCTGTCAGTTCTCAGATCAGTAGTGGGGCTGGCTTTCTGAAACCGCTTCAAAGCTTGCGACTTTGACGATAGATGTGCGGCTCCCTATTGTAAAGTCGAGAAAATTTATTACACCTTAGGGGATGCCATTATTGTGGAACTGTTAGACAAAAATGATTTTCTCACACAGCTTTTCTCAAATATGAATGAGAAGGATTTGCATTTCTTAAATAACTGCAATATATTGACGTGCCATGACGGCGATATAAATGGTATGCACATCATGTCATTCACCATTGCATGAAAGTCTTATGTTTTCTGTATTTGTGGTATATATCCTGTGCCCGCTTCATTTACAACGACTTTTTTTTCTGCAATATAATCCTTACACAAATTTATGTGTCCGGACTAAATGTGTCACCTTATTTTCCAGGTGTGTGAATACCATATTTTAACTTCCAACAAATGGAAGGTACAGTTTTTTTGTAGTATTATATAGGTGACCAAAATGGAACTATAAGATACTGGGTTGATCATCGGTCACAGATGCAACTGCGTTATTGTCATTGCTTGATGAATTTTATCATATAAAATGTGATTCCGTAACATAACAAACACAAAATGTGAAATAAATATTTAATAGTAAACTATTTCTTTTCTCTCATTTCAAAAGATGCGCCCAGCTTTATAACGAAAATACACTGAAGTGCCAAAAAACTGATATAGGCATGCGTATTCAAATACAGAGATATGTAAATAGGCAGAATACGGCCCTGCGGTCGGCAAAGTTTACACAAGATAACAAGTTCCTGGCGCAATTGTTAGATCGGCTACTGCTGCTACAATGGCAGGCTGTCAAGATTTAAGTGAGTTTAAACGTGGTGTTATAGTCGGCGCACGAGCGATGGGACACAGCGTCTCCGAGGTAGTGAAGCGGGGATTTCCCGTACGACGATTTAACGAGTGTACCGTGAATATCAGGAATCCAGTAAAACGTCAACTCTCCGACATCGTTGCAACCAGAAAAACATCGTGCAAGAACGGCACCAACGACAACTAAGGAGAATCTTTCACGTGACAGAAGTGCAACCTTTCCCCAAATTGCTGCAGATTTCAATGCTGGACCATCAACAAGTGTCAACGTGCGAACCATTCAACGAAACATCATCGATATGGGCTTTCGGAGCCGAAAGACCACTCGTGTACCCTTGATGACAACACGACACAAAACTTTATGCCTCGCCGTGGTCCGTCAACTCTGACATTAGACTGTTGATGACTGTAAACATGTTGCCTGGTGGGCCTAGTCTCGTTTAAATGGTATCGAGCGGATGGACGTCTACAGGTATGGAGACAACTTCACGAATCCATGTATCCTGCAGTAGGGGCTGTTGAAGCTGGTGGAGGAACTGTAACGGTCTGGAGCGTGTGCTGTAGAAGTGATACGGGACCCCTGATACATCTAGATACGACTCTGGCAGATGACACGTACGTAAGCATCCTATCTGATCACCTGCATCCATTCATGTCCCTTGTGCATTCCCTCGTGCGTGGGCATTTCCAGCAGGACACTGCGATAATGCAGCTGCAGCCATGTCGGAGATTTGACGTTTTTTCCTGATATTCACAGTACACACGTCCAGAATTGCTTCAGAGTGGCTCCAGGAACACTCTTCTGAGTATAAACTCTTCCGTTGGCCTCCAAACTCCCCAGACATGAACATTATTGAGCTTATTGGGATGCCTTGCAACGTGCTCGTCAGAATAGATCTCCACCACTGTTGAAGCTGTTCTTAAGGATTTATGGATATCCCTGCAGGACTCATGGTGTCAATTTCCTCCAGCACTACTTAAGGTATTAGTCGAGTCCATGACACGTCGTGTTGCGGCACTACAAGGGAGCCAGGTGTTCTCGTTTCTTTGGCTCTGCAATGTAGCTCATCAAAGTTTCAAGTTCAGCAGCTATTCTCAGGAATAGGAAAATTGCACACGCTGCATCAAACCAGTCTCAGGACTGAAGACCAAAACAACAACATATTTATAACAATTTCTAGAATACTACAACAACAGCAAGGTGCAGCAATCATATCCATCGATGTCTTCTCATTCTGAGAATTTACTTTACTGACATTCACTGTCAGTATTACGAATTGATCTCGCCAACACTTCCATCAGGTTGTTCTGTGGAATCATTAGCACAGCGAAGTGAGAATAGTAGACTTGAGTTTTCAAATACTTACGGCTGACGTCTTCAACAATCGTTATTGTCATGACACAAATGCAGCTGTGCATGGAACTTTAAAACCTTCAACCAAAGACTTTCCTCATCTGTTAACAATAATGATCATGTGACCATCCTGAATTATATATAAACATTATATAGGGTGAGGCGAAATTCGCGCACTCGAGCTTCGCAGCGCGACACCTCGCGTGCCAGCAATAAAAGTGTCTCTCCCAACATTTCGTCTGCCGAGTATAACAGGCATAAAAAGGATGTTGAAGAATGAGAACCTGGCAACACTGTAACTACATGTATGGTGACTACCTCTGTCAGCATACATCCGTTGTACTGTGCAGTTGGTGTGGTGTATAAAGTTTTGGGTTAGCATGCAGGAGGTCGAGGGTTCGATCCTGAGTTCAGGCATACGTTTTCTATTTGGTAAATGTAATCTAGATGGTACGGTATCTTAATAGTCAACAGCGATGCAGCGGGTCCTCTAGAAAACATTCGTACTTACCTAGTACAACCGTATAAATGGAAGACTGGGCAGCTTTGGAAGAAGCTCTTTTCACATCGTGGGCGTGAATTTATTCTCACCACTTCACCTACTAGATGCGAAACCTGTTTTCTTTGCACCTTCTTCCAATGGTCCTATAGATTAGTACCAAATATTATTCTTGCCTCGTTGAGGCCCATTACGTTTTGTTAGGGCCTTACGTTACCAGTAGGACTGGCACCGTGCTTTGCGAATAATGTCCAAACTCGGTTACTGTTTGTATGTGTTATCACCATGGTCCCTCTAATAATGCCTTTCAATATTGAGTCTGGTAACAGCATGCTGTTTAGTACATATCTCAATGCATTATGTAATTCGAAACCGAACATTTCACAATTAGTGCTGTCGAGATGAATCATGCAGAACAATATTTGTCACAAGGGTGATGTGCATTAGGTGGAACAGTGCACAGAACTGACGTCGTGTTTATACTGTATGCGCTGTCCATCATAGAGGGACTAGTTGGGAACAGAGTAACACGCCCGTGACAAGGTTCCAATGTACATGCGTACACGAATCTCTAAATCAGTGTGGCAGACATATGGCATAGAAAAAAGATGTATATGTGGATATGCTTCTGGTCCTTGGTGCATCTGATAAGCGGGCTGGTGTTGCCGCTCATGAATATGCTGCAAGATATCCTCATCAACACCATCCATAAAAAATGTGTTTTGTCATCTGGAGCTGCGCCTTCGGCAGTCAGGTTGCCTCCTTCCACCATCGTGTGACAGACGTCGTCCACGGAATCGGTGTACCCCAACTACTGAGAAAACTATTCTGGAGGTCATACACCAAGAACCTCAGTGAAGTACACGTGGTATAGCAATGCAGCTGCGAGTCTTGCAAAGCACGGTCGTTAACTTGCTGCATGAGCATGGGCTGCACCCCTGTCATTATGCTTTCACGCAACACCTGCATCCTGCACATCGCCATCAGAGAATGCAATTCTGTGAATGGTTCCAACAACAACAGGAAGCCAACGATAACTTTGTGAGCACCGTAATTTGGTCAGATGAACCAGCATTCACTCGTGGGGGTGTCTTCAATATGCACAATGCCCACCATTGGTGCGAGGTTAGCCCACACATCACCCACGACTGTGGTTACCGAGTTCGCTTTGGTATCAATATCTGGGCCGGAAATTTGTGCGACAGGTGGCTGGGCCCTACATGTTGCCTGACCAGTTGACTGCACGAAGGTATCATGCATTTCTCTCGAACTATTTGCCTGATGCACTGGAAGATTTTCCACTACATGTTCGGCACAGTATATGGTTCCAACGTGCTGGTGCACCTCTACACTGTGGGATTAATGCGCGACAGTATTTGGATAAACATTTCCAGAGAAATGGCTTGTACGTGGGTGTCCAGTTGTATGACCACCGCTTTCACCTGACCTAAATTCCTTGGATTTCTTCCTGTGTGGACACCTGATGGAGCACATGTACTCTACTCCGCCGATGAATGTGGAGGAATTGGTAGCGCGTGATCATGCAGTTCTTGCTACTGTGGACGCACCTTTGGTGCGAAGGGACCAGAGCTGTATGATCCAGCGAGTTGAGCAATGTTTGGATGTGGAGGGAGGTCGCTTTGTTCATCTGTTGTTCTGAGGACAATGTATTCTGTTGTGAAGGTCATGCAGTCGCTAATATGGACATTATTATTGTCACTGGTTGCTAATGTGCGACGTCTGTGCGCTCATATACGTAGTATAAATAACAAGTGTACTGTGCTACTCATCTTTAGCATTTCGTAACTGATATGGTTTTGGTAGTTATTCTGTCCTACTACAGGTCATTTGTTTCAACTGTCTATTTCCTATTTTTATCTAACCAAGTATTTGTTATGTTTAGCATTACAAAATGTATATTTAGGATACCAGTGACCTAAGAAATGGTGTATATTACTGAATAAAATGTCAGAATGAAATTAGGAAAAAAAATGCGCCCGCCGAAGTGGCCGATCGGCTCTAGGCGCTTCAGTGTGGAACCGCGCGACCGCTACGGTCGCAGGTTCGAATCCGGCCTCGGGCATGGATGTGTGTGACATCCTTAGGTTAGTTAGGTTTAAATAGTTATAAGTTCTAGGGGACTGATGACCTCAGATGTTAAGTCCCATGGTGCTCAGAACCATTTGAACCATTTCATTTTTAAAAAAAAACGCGCCCCAACCCAGGATCGAACCCTCGACCTCCTGCAAGCTAGCCCAGAATTTTATACACTGCACCAACTGCACAGTACAGCGTATGTATGCTGACGGTGGTAGTCACTATACATGTGGTTACAGTGTTCCCAGATTGCCACTCTTTAGCGCCCTTTTTCTGCAGGATGTACTCGCCAGACGAAATTATGGGACAAACGGACAAACATTTTTTTTTTTTTTTATCGCTGGCATGTGAGGAGTCGCACTGCGAAGCCTGAGTGCTTGAATTTCGCTTCACCTGTATATTGAGGAGTTAGTTCTGGAAATTAATATGGACATACATCCACCACTTTGTGCAGGTATATATATATATATATATATATATATATATATATATATATATATATATGTGTGTGAGTGTGAGTGAGTGAGTGAGAGAGAGTGAGAGAGAGAGTGAGAGAGAGAGAGAGAGAGAGACTGTGATTCTGTGTCAAGGAGGTATACGTGCACTCTTACCATGCCTGCACAAAATGGCTACGTTCAAATTAATTTCCAGTTGAGCTGAAATTCTACCAGAATCAGAATGGCTTATATCTAGCACGCTGGAGACGAGGTTAGCATCCCTTAATAAGTGGCCATTTACCATTAAGCAGTAGCTGGATGAGTTAAGTGAAGCGGAAGACTTTTATAGCAATAACTGTGATCAAACAGTGTATTTTCGTTGCAGTGCAGGTCAGAACCATTGGCATAAAAAAAGATGATCCATGGACAACACATGTTCTTTGGATCTCCAAATGTATCTCTCTCCCACATGTGAAGGGATCTGATATTATGAATATCATCTATTGAACGAAAAATGTGATAGGATGTGTTAAATATTAAAATTGCAAGAAATATTCCGAACAAAGCAGCGTCGTTCAAACACCATGTGGCTTTGAGGGTACTTACCTGTGTAAAATTTGCTTCCGGTATGGGGGGAGGATCCAGTATTCCATCCACGTGGACACATTACAGCGCGTGTGTAATGTTAACTCTCCATTTACCCATGTGTTGTGTGTTGGAAGCTTAGAGCATCTACAGTTAGAGTATTCAGTTGACATAATTAACACAGTATCAGAAAAGAGATTTTATTTTTCCTTTGCAGCACGCAAACACCAGAGTTTACAATTTAAAATATATCTGCCTCATATTGAAAGTAAAACACAAGAAAGTCTTCTTTTGTAACCAAGTTTATGCATGTTGCTATATCCAATTAAAACCCCTGCCCACAAACTTTATGAAGCGCTATTATATTTTTTAAGATGTGATAATAGTGACCAGCCAGAGTGGCCAAGCGGTTCTAGTCACTTCAGTCTGGAGCAAGCGACCACTACGGTCGCAGGTTCGAAACCTGCCTCAGGCATGGATGTGTGTGATGTCCTTAGGTTAGTTAGGTTTAAGTAGTTCTAAGTACTAGGGGACTGGTGACCTCAGAAGTTAAGCCCCATAGTGCTAAGAGCCATTTGAACCATTTTTTGCTAATAGTGAGTGACTGAATCATAGACGTTGAGATTCAAACTATGTTTATTTGGAAATTCGTATTAGCAAGGAGTATTTACGTCACCACCGCTATATATTACTATTGTGACATAAGCTCGTCGTAAGGTATATATATTAACCCACTTCCAGGGAGTTGGGGTCCCATTCCCTATTACTACACTGGGCTAATTCCTGTCTGGCGCGTACACGTCACTGGGGTGGGCATCCTACACTTCAGTAGGCCAGAGTGCTGGGATGGCTGAGTTCAGGCAGGGACCCAATCTCATGGGGTATAACACGGAACCCACGCCCAGGGTTATGGGTGAAGACCTTAATGCCAGCGACGGAGGAGAAGAAAGACTTCGGAACGGCACAGCTGGCAGATGAGGCAACCCTCCTTCCTGCGGATTAAATGAGAAGGGAACCACTGCCTTGTGGTGGAGGAGAAAAAGTCCAAAGGCTAAGGGAGATGCTGACCTGTATGGCCGAGAGGTTCTAGGCGCTTCAGTCTTGAAACACGCGACTGCTACAGTAATAGGTTCGAATCCTGCCTCAGGCATGGATTTGTGCGATGTCCTTAGGTTTGTTACGTTTAAGTACTTCTAAGTTCTAGGGGACTGATGACCACAGATGTTGAGTCCCATAGTGCTCAGAGACATTTGAGCTAAGGGAGACAACCCCAATAGAAAAACCTTTCTTGCATTAGGCGTAGCAAGCTATTAGGAAAGTCTTCATATATTGCTTTCAAAACACAGACGAGCCTCTGAACGAACCACTCAGGATTTGACCCCGCTGCTTCTTCATGTACTGGTGCAAATGAAGGGAGACCTGATGATACTCATCAGTACAAGAAGATGAAACCAAATGGACTAAAAAATAACCTAATATTGGCACCCTTAATGTATTAACCCTCAATGGAAAAATGGAAGAAATGACAGATGTCCTAACAGAGAGAAAGTTATGTATTCTGGGATTAAGCGAAATGAAGCGGAAAGGAAAAGGTGAGAAAAATTTGAGAGGAGGAGAAAAACTGTACTGAAGGGGAACTAACAGGTTTGGAAGAAATGGTGTGGCAGTAATGGTGAATAAGAATGTACAAAGCTGTATTGAAAGTGTGAGATATATATCAGACAGGATCATAATCTTAAACCTGAGATTCCAAAAAGAAACTCTAAAAGCAATCCAGATTTGTGCACCTCAGGTGGGATGTAGCGAAGAAGAGAAGATGGATTTTGAAAAAGAATTAAAGAACCATATAGAGAGTGCTAATATAGTGATGGGGGATTTTAAAACACAGGTATGCAAAGACAAAGTAATTTGAGCAAGTGGGGAAAGACTCCTGAATTTGTGCCAGAGGAATGGAATGAAAATAGCAAACAGCTGGTTTATGAAGAGAGAACGTCATGTTATCACCAGATACAGTTGGGATGGAAGAACCGAGAGTGTAATTGATTCTGTTCTAGTAGATAGAGAATAGGGAGAGAAGGTAAAAAATGTGAAGGTAATTCCAAGAGTGAGTGCAGATGGAGACCATAGATTACTTGTGGGACAATGGAAAATGAATCACTGTTTGAAAAATGGAAAACAGAAGAAAGTGATGAGGATACGGGAATGGAAACTGAAGGAGAGTGAAAGTGCTGAGAAGTATACAGAATAAATCACACAAAAATTTCCAAAAGAAGATTCTGCGATGTAGAAAAAGAATGGAGTTTATTCAATAACACTTTAGTCGAAGCAGCACAAAAATATGTGGTAGAACATCTGGAAAGGAAAAGTAAGATAGACTAGTTGGTGGGATGATACCACAATCCAAGCAGTTAGAATAAAAAATGGAGCATGGAGAAAGTGGTGGAAAACTAAAAATGATGGACCATAAAAGATACATAGAGGAAAAAAAGAAGTGAAAATAAATAGTGGAAACAGCAAAGAAAAAGGCATGGAAAGAGTTTACAAAATAACCTGAAGAGGATGTGAAGGGCAATAAGAAAATGTTCTATAAAATGATGAAAAATAAAAGTAAGGCTTCTGAAGTACCAGTAAAGATGGAAACAGAAGATGGTACTGTGATTGAAGATCCAGGGAATATAAAAGGTCTCTGGAGAGAACATTTTAAGAAACTGTTAAACGCTGTGAAGCAGGTACACGAGGAAACAACAGATAATGAAGAAATTGAGAGGAGTTGGGAAGCAGAATTAGGACAAATTACACGGGAAGAAATGTAAACAGCTGTGAAGAGGATACATGTAAATGTCGTTTGACTAGGACCACCCGTCGGGTACACCATTCGCTGAGTGCAAGTCTTTCGATTTGACGCAACTTCGGCGACTTGCGCATCGATGGGGATGAAATAATGATGACTAGGACAACACAACACTCAGTCCTTCAGCGGAGAAAATCTTCGACCCAGCCAGGACTCGAATCCGGGTCCTTAGTATTGACATTCCGAATCCGGGTCCTTGGTATTAACATTCCGTCACGCTGACCACTTTCTTTTTTTCGTCCTATGTTTTCATTTAGCCAAGTTTAATCTCCAAAAATAAAAGAAACAAGATCAAATCAACCCCTACTTGGCACCGCCACTTTAACTTTGCCCTAAAAAAAGAAATGAACGAACCCTTTTCAGGCGTTGCCCCTAACTATTCTCTCACTTTTCTATTTTTATTTTATTTTTTTATATGATTACATTTAGGAAATGTGTACAAATGATAATTCTAGTAACTAAGTGTTCCACGCTACGGTCGCAGGTTCGAATCCTGCATCGGGCATGGATGTGTGTGATGTCCTTAGGTTAGTTAGGTTTAAGTAGTTCTAAGTTCTAGGGGACTGATGACCTCAGATGTTAAGTCCCATAGTGCTCAGAGCCAACTAAGTGTTACAACAACAAAGGTGACATTCAATCAGTAAACAAAATAAAAATGTAAATCACTCATGCAATTCCAGCTAAAAACGTCCTTCAACAAACGTAGCTTCTTCCATCTGCACCTTTGAAGGGTATCTGCAACGGAGGCATTCTGGTTCGCTAGTGCCTCAAGGAAAACAGCAATCCTCGAAGTAGCCTGTCTCTTCCTTCTTTCGTCGCTGACAAGGCAGGACGTTCAGCCGTAAGTGTGATGCGGCACAGAACATTTACTGCAGCTTGGCACTCCCCAACTGAATGGAAGGGTTAAGGAAAACACTGCGTAAATAATTTGCGAAGAGCGTACGGTATCTCGGTGTGCGTTCGAAGGCATTGTGAGTATTTTGTAGGAACCACCAGTAATCAAACTGCTCTTTCTCTCCGTCGCTAAAGATATAGGCGACGGTAATTCCTTTAGACCATGTAAGCGCATGATATTTTGCTGCGGGAAAGTAAGATTCATCTGGACAGAGGAGGGTCTGAGGGTCAATCATATCAGGCGTGACCCGGAGGTAACAAGCCAATATCTTCTGTTTTAGTCGGCAAACTCCGGACGACGATGCGCATGTAAAACGATGTTCATCGGTATCCATGAGACAATCTGGGCAATAAGGTGAGTCTGCCAGTCCAATAGCGTGAAGTCGCTGTCATGTCGCATTTTTTTTTTCGCGATCTGATATCACTTCGAATGCACCGTAAATGACAAAAAGTTGTGATGTATCGTTTTCCACCCTCTTGGCCAATGAACTGTAGGGTACTTGTTTTCCGCCACGTTATGACGAACAGCCCGCATAAGGTTGGTATAAAAATCTTTCGCCTTTGGTGGATGTGTGGCGGGGAGGTTCGAGATGACATAGCTGTAATCAAGAATGAAGGTCGACACATGGGAGAGCTGTGGTGCGACGTGCGGAACCAACACCGGCGGGACGTGGAGAGACTGGCAACAGAACCTGTAGCAAACGACCCGTGAGAGAGGAATGTTGAGTTTTCCTTCGTTTCCTCATGTTACTCATGTAAAGGGCAACTGCTCTCGCCTTGACGTTGACCAATCCAAGCCCCCTTTTGTGCACTGGGAGGGTTAGAGTGTCGTATTGTACTTAAAATATATGACCTGCGGGAAACGTAGTAACTGAAGGCCGCCTGAAGCAGGCGACCTATCTGCAGCGGTATTGGGTGGACTTGTGCCACATGGTTGAGTTTTGATGCTACGAGGTTCAAGTATTCAACACGTTGTAGCTGATTCAAGTCCCGGAGCAGGTTCTGGGACACCATTACGCATATGACCTGTGGTAACTGTCGATTGTCTGCTGCAGCTGTTTTACGTACATCTTTCGTGAACGTGATTCCCAAATGTCGCATATCAGAAACTGATGGGAGGGGAGCGAGGGCTTCCGGTCCGAGGCCGTGCCCAGTATCCAACGCAGCCAACTTGTAGATGTTCAGAAGACTGCTTGCGGCCTGTCCGTATCGTTCGATCCACGTTAGTAAGCTTTGAACGTCATTGGAACCAACCAGCTGTAGCAGGTCGTCAGCGTATGCTCTATAGCGAAAGGCGACGTCTCGCAGCGAGATGCCTGGTAGCCGGTGGTTAAGACCCCCGAGGAGTGGCTCGAGTGGGATTGCACAAAAGTAGGTAGAAAGGGGACAACCTTGTCGTAGAGACCTCTTCATGGGTACTGGTCCTACCGTCCTTCCATTGACCTGGACGTGAGAGTTGGCTGCGGTCCAAAGACACCGTGGGGTGTCAATGAAGCCCGGGGGAAATCCCGTACGGTCCACCACTTGTAGGAGAAGTTATGGTGCATTCTATCAAAGGCGCGATTTAAATAGATGGAGACGATCTCCGCTCTAAGACGGCACGCAGAGGCGATCGCTATTAAGTCCCTGCAATCACCGGTGGCCATGTCTATGTTGGCTTCTCCCCCCTGCGACGTCTGTTCTGAGGCGAGAATCATCGGTAAAGTCGTCTTAACACGGCCCACCATAAGCTTGGCGAAAATCTTGTAGTCGGCGTTCAGCACTGTGAGCAGCCGATAGTCATTAATTGATCGCCATCCACCTGACTTGTGCATCGGTATGAGAAGTCCTACAAACGCTGGCGGCACAACACATTCTGGAGACATAAGTTCGCGGAACATTATAACCCAGCGAGGCATCATGATGTCACGAAAGGTCCGGTAGAATTCGATGGACAATGCATCACGCCCAGGAGATTTATTGGCCGCACCTTTGTTCAGGGCGTCTTCGACTTCGAGTGAGACTTTCTCCGTTAGTGCATCACGGTAGCCTTGACGATAGTACGTGTTACCTGCTGTGACACTTCAGTAGTGGCCTCGTCATCTACGGCTCTTTTCTGGTAAAGATGACGAAAATTATCCTCCACCGTATTTACTACGGATGCTTGGATCGTACAGAAGCGACCGTCTTGTGTCCTGAGTTGTGTGATTAAGGTGTTCGGCGATGTCGGCGCTTATCCGTCACAACGTGGTGAATAGTGGGTTCCTCTGCGACCCTTCGGTCGTGCCGTCGCGAGCGGACCACGGCACCCTCTAGTCGGCGCTTCGTCAATGATAGTAAGTGAGCCTTGATTCTGCTTTGGTCATGTTGTCTCTCCGGGGAAGGGGGTAAGGCGTCGAGGTCCCTGAGTGCCGCGTAGGAAAAATCGAGGGTCTATCGATGTAACGCAGCTCCGACCTTGCCAAACTGCGTAAGTGTCCTGTGGATTGCTGGTTTGGTACTGAGGAGCCACCACTCCAGGGTCGAGGTGTATCGGGGATGACGGCGTTCACAGTCAGTCCACGTTGCTTTAACTTGCCGACGGCAATCGAGGTCCTGGCGGTGAGTTATGTTAAGCTTCCAAAAGCCATTACTGCACCAGACTTGATGGGGGCGGAGATGTATAGTGCAGACGTGGGCACTATGATCTGAATAGGACTGAGGCCATAGTTCGGCGGCCAGCACTCCTTGTGTGAGGCCTTGCGACACATATATGCGATCAAGTCGGCTGGCCGAATGATCGGTAAGATGAGTGTGGCCAGAGCGATCGCCGTGGACTTTTCCCACGTGTCACACAAGTGAAGTTCTTGGATCATCACACCCAGTTCCGAACAGGGCATGTAGTGTGGGATTTGGTCCTTGGGGTGAAGTACGCAATTAAAATCGCCGGCGAAGACGCTGTTTTCATATACCGTTCGAGGAAAAGGGGGGAGACATCCGTGGCTTAGAATCTGGGACCGTCGTGATATCTGGTGGTAACCGACAGCGTGTAAACATTCAACCAAGATTATTGAAAGAATTTTACTAAGTCGAATATGTGAAAAAATGGAAAAGGAGCCGAGTGAAGAACAGTATGGGTTTAGGAAAGAAAGAAGTACGATCGACCTGGTATTTTCTATCCGTCAACTGATGGAAAAAAAGTTGGGAGTATAATAGAAGAGTGCGAATGGTTTTTATAGACATAGAAAAGGCATATGACTCAGGTAACGGGAAACGACTCTGGGAAGAAATGAAGCAGATAGGTATAGAAGGTGGATGCATTAATGCAATAAAGACAATGTACAGAGGACACAATTGTAGAACTAGAACACCTTTGGGGAACTCTGAATACTTCGAAATAAGACAAGGACTTAAACAAGGCAGTATTCTATCTCCTGCACTTTTTAATGTTGTGATGGAGGGAATGAGCAGGGCAGTTAAAGATATTACAATGAAACGAACACCCTTAGCTGCTTACAGGCCTTGACATACGTCAACTGGGACAGATGAAAATGTGTGCCCCGACCGCGACTCGAACCCGGGATCTCCTGCTTACATGGCAGACGCTCTATCCATCTGAGCCACCGAGGACACAGAGGACATCGCGACTGCAGGGATTTATCTCTGGGACGCCTCCCGCGAAACCCACATTCTCAACGTATTGTACCACACTATATTCGTGGTGCCCCCCGCCCATTATACTCATTACTCGCGGCGCGTTGCCGATTCCCGTAAGAGTTCGGGCACTGTTTGTGCATTCACACAGAAGAAGAATATGGTCAAGTGGCCGGTGAGCCGTAACTATATATATATATACTAAGATGGTATCTGTTCTTTCGGACATGTCCGAAGGAACAGATACCACCGGTAACTATGCAGCTCGTTAGAATGAAATTCATCTGTCCCGGTTGACGTATGTCAACGCCTGTAAACAGCTACGGGTGTTCATTTCATTGTAATTTCATTCTAACGAACTGCGTGGTATCTGTCCTTTCGGCGACCAGCACTCCTTGTGCTGACATGTCCGAAAGAACAGATACCATCTTAGTATATATGTAGTTAAAGATATAGTAAAAGAAAGAAGATGATTTTTACACATGACATGGTAATATGGGGCGATAAAGAGGTAGATGTACAGTTACAACTTGATGCATGGAAGGAAATAATGAAAAGGTTTGGATTAAAAATAAATAAAGATAAGAGTGAAGTAATGGTATTTGGAAGAGACAAAGGGATCCATGAGAATATTACTTTGTATGGAGAACCCCTCAAAGTCGTAGACAGTTCCACTTATTTAGGGAGTGAAATATCTAGTGATGGAAGAATAACCAACGAAATTAATAGGAGGTTACCGAAGAATAAAACACCTGATTTGGAATGTAACACTTTATTTGGAGCAACACACAAGAAAACCAACAACATTTCACCGCACAACTACAGTGTCACAACTTTTAGATTGCAGAGTTTTGCGGCAATCTGAAAAAGATAGTCAACACTAAGTGTTCCATATAGTGACGACTATTAACACTCACAAGGGAAACACACCACAGGCCGTTCTTTGACACATTGAAAACTTTGCGCGGTGAAAGGAGCGTGCAAATAAGGGGACACAAGTTTTGTCTTCGGTGGCAACACTCAATAGTTTCCGAGGAAATGAAAGTCAACATTTTGATGCTTCTTCGCCAGTTCATACATGCGGCGTTAAACCAAGCGAGCCAGAACTGTAGAGTTTAAGAGCACAGTTTCGAATTTTTTCGCTTTGTGTTCAAATCCACTCGTAGGTAATTTTTTCTTGTTTCCTGTGAAAGTATGGGACATCAATTACATCAACATTTCTTGTAATATCGAGAAATAGAATGGGATTATTGACAAAAGAAGCAAGCATTTTAAATCTTATTAAAAACATGCATTATCACAAATTTTACACACCGTTAATCTCTGCTTCCAAATGCATTCAAAGCATAAAAGTTTATAGCACGATGAGCAACGTGGGAAGGCGTTCAAGCCACAGTAACATTTTTTTTTAGCATTCAACTTCTTCTTTCTTCTTGTAGACAAAGTAAAGGGCTTATCTAGAACCAATGTAGCTTAGGAAACCTTAGCAAGTAGGCCTGTACTCTCCGCTATACTTCACGTCTTCCAAGCCAAAATGTTTGCATAAGGGAAAACTTCAAGACCACCATAACCTGCATGGTTACCCCATACAACAGCCAATGTTTAACCATGTACTGCCTGCAAAGACAGCTGATACATCACATGTGAACTGCATTCTTAGTCCACGAAAGACATTTGGACGACCAACACGCTGCTGCTTATTGAATTGCCCAGCAAGGTCTATGTAGGGAAAGCAGGAAAGCAACCTCGTCAACACTGCTAAATATCTCATGATCAGGCGATAGCTTCGCGACAAACCAAGCATATCAAAGCGTGGACTCGTATTTTATTAATTGTGTCACTGCTACTTGTGATTTCTATTTTATATACGATGAGAATAGGTCACTTCCATAATGAGTGAATGTAATTCTTCACTTGCCAGTAAATGTATGAAGTATTAGGGGCGACAGAGCGACGTACACTTTGACAAAATTATTTTTAATGAACACGTCGGTATTCCGATTTCATCAAAAAACAGGCCACCGTATAAGAAGGGCAGCCTTTGCCCATCCCACGAGTCAATCATGTGTAGAAAGAGCTCCACTTTTACGTGAGATCACCAAATTTTCTCCAGAGTCTATTGGTAGGTATCTTTTGAGAGCTTTCCAGATTTTTTGTTGTTGCGTACACATTATGATGCCGTTCCATAATTGCAAACCACGTATCGCTATGGAGATTCCAAGTAACAAGCGAAGAAGTGACTCGAGATAGATATAAAATGATTGAGTCGTTTGTGTTCGTCCGTTTTACAGAGACTAGAAACAATGGACATGTTGTTGTGGCAGCGGCAACAGCTACAGCATCTTCATTACTGTCAGGAAGTTTTGATTTCAAAGCCTCAAACAACTGGTGCTATTGTTTTAAGGAAAACACAGAATACGACTGTGTCGTACCAACAAATATTTCAGCACTGAAGATAAGCTTACGGAGATGAATTATTGGAAACAGTAAGCTTGTTTCAACTTCAAACTTAGATAACAATTCCTCAATTCAGCCCTGATTTCGTTATAAGTATGGATCAAACAGAATGTAGGATAAATCCCGGAGACGCGCTGCATGCCGTATAGATTGCGCACCCCTCGTAGTTTCGGAAAATACCGACACAGTGTGCGCTTATCGGCACTGCAATTGCTCAAAGGGCGCCAGGTCATAATAAAAGTGTTCACGTGTCGATCGAGAAAGTTTTCCATAACTTCTGGCAGGATAACTGATGTAAGTCTATAAATATTCCTTCAAAAACTTCTCAGCATCACAATTAGTTCTTGGTCTATGATAAATAGTCAAGTATTTCGAAATGTTTGAATAGTTGTATTACCAGTCATTTCTGTTGGGCGTGTTTCGATTCTCGTACTGCTATCTTGGCTATCAAGGTTATGAATTTATAAGGTTTTGCGTCTTTACTCTACATACTGGGATACACGTCGCAATAAGATCCGGGATATATGTCACACACTTTTTCGTTAGGCATGCTAGTCCACAAATCAAATAACAGTTTTGAATAAGTGAAAAAATTTCTGTTTTGTTTGTATTTTTGTTCAAATGGCTTAGAATGCCTTTTTAGTGTGTTCTTACAGTTTCGTGAAGATCAGTGCATGATATTATTCAGTATTTACGAATATATACATTAGCCAATTACTTAAAATTTATTCGCTGGATATTGACAAAATATAGTATATATATGTTTTGTCTTAAAAACAGGGTAGCTTTGGAGTCTTTTAGGATTTGGCGTATCATACATTGCATAAAGGATAGACGCCGCAAAATGAAGATGTTTCCATGATCAAATTTTATGTTTAAATGTTACACTGAAAAAATGAAAAATGTATGTCGTAGAAAACTGATATATCTAGTTGTTGAACAATTACTAAAAGTGCGCCACAAGGCTTCACATATGTGATTTTGAAAATGTGCGTCATCTCTCCTGGATTTACCATATTACATATCTAGTAAGAGAACATCATCTTTTTGAGGTGAGAATGCTACAGAAATAGCTGTCAGCCAATTGAAGCAAAGAAATCCATCACCAGTTTCTGGGCAAAGTTTTGTGACCTTGCGTAGAAATGGAGCCGCTTCTGCACATCATAGGTCGTGGGCTGGGCAAAGTTACCCCTCCCTATACGGTGGCCGGCTTGTCAAATCGGAATATCGACGTGTTCATTAAAAGTAATTCCATCAATGTCGTTCTGTCAATCCTGTGACTTCTACTGACAGGTGAAGAGTTACAATAGACCATTACAGAACTGCTCAATCCTGATCACACAGAAAACGGAAACTACAAGTAGTAGAGATGCAGTTAATAAAATACACGCCAGGATCCTTAATCAACTGCAGGTTCCCACTCTCGACAAAATGCTTTGGTATTCTTGTCTAACCGCGAAATCATCGTCATACTGCGAGGTATTTAGCAACGGTAATGATGTTGCTTTTCCTAATGACATTCAGACAAAAAATTTGACCGTGGCATTTGCGCCTTCTCGCGTCACTCATGATGCTCCGAATTTTGGTGCTTTGAATGTTTTATAACAAGTATCACCCTGGGGAATACATTGCTTCTCTTGACGCATAAAAGTAAGAAGTCAAGGAAAAAATTAAGGTTTTATAAGATTTGTGATGAAATCTATTTTCAATAATATCTGAAATGCTTACTTCTTTTGTCAATAATCCCATTGTATTTCTCGATCTCACAAGAAATATAGATGTTATTGATGTCTCATACGCGACAACAAAATAAGAGTTGCCATTCTATCGGATTTGAAAAGGGAGCGGAAAGAATCCGAAACTGTGCTATTAGCCACTACGCTACCGACTCGTATGGTTTAATACCGCATTCGCGAACTGATAAAGTAGCATCAAAACTTTTATTGTCACTTACTCGTAAACTGTTCAGATTTGGTATCCAAGACAAAATAATTACCCCTTTATTTGCACACTCTTTTCACCACTCGAAGTTTCGAATGTGTCAGAGAGCGACCTATGCCTGGTTCCCTTTGTCAATACTTGGGAGTCAGTGGCCAACTTATCGTACTATAGCTACTCTATTGGGGGCTCATAACATATAATGTACGGTTCATAGCATATAATATACACGTTACCAATTAATAATGAGATCGGTACATATGCGTTCCGAGGAGCCACCCCAAAATGTCGGTACTGGCTCTCGTGCAAAAACTTTGACAACCACTGCCTCAGCGAGTGCAGACAGCAGCTTACGGGGCGACAGTTTTGTGCCAGTCGGTGAACTCTGTCTCACTTTGGGATCGCAACCACCTCTGCATATTTCTGTACACAGGGTAATTTGTAGGTCGCTAGTATCTCAGTAAATACACTCCTGGAAATGGAAAAAAGAACACATTGACACCGGTGTGTCAGACCCACCATACTTGCTCCGGACACTGCGAGAGGGCTGTACAAGCAATGATCACACGCACGGCACAGCGGACACACCAGGAACCGCGGTCTTGGCCGTCGAATGGCGCTAGCTGCGCAGCATTTGTGCACCGCCGCCGTCAGTGTCAGCCAGTTTGCCGTGGCATACGGAGCTCCATCGCAGTCTTTAACACTGGTAGCATGCCGCGACAGCGTGGACGTGAACCGTATGTGCAGTTGACGGACTTTGAGCGAGGGCGTATAGTGGGCATGAGGGAGGCCGGGTGGACGTACCGGCGAATTGCTCAACGCGTGGGGCGTGAGGTCTCCACAGTACATCGATGTTGTCGCCAGTGGTCGGCGGAAGGTGCACGTGCCCGTGCCCGTCGACCTGGGACCGGACCGCAGCGACGCACGAATGCACGCCAAGACCGTAGGATCCTACGCAGTGCCGTAGGGGACCGCACCGCCACTTCCCAGCAAATTAGGGACACTGTTGCTCCCGGGGTATCGGCGAGGACCATTCGCAACCGTCTCCATGAAGCTGGGCTACGGTCCCGCACACCGTTAGGCCGTCTTCCGCTCACGCCCCAACATCGTGCAGCCCGCTTCCAGTGGTGTCGCGACAGGCGTGAATGGAGGGACGAATGGAGACGTGTCGTCTTCAGCGATGAGAGTCGTTTCTGCCTTGGTGCCAATGATGGTCGTATGCGTGTTTGGCGCCGTGCAGGTGAGCGCCACAATCAGGACTGCATACGACCGAGGCACACAGGGCCAACACCCGGCATCATGGTGTGGGGAGCGATCTCCTACACTAGCCGTACACCTCTGGTGATCGTCGAGGGGACACTGAATAATGCATGGTACATCCAAACCGTCATCGAACCCATCGTTCTACCATTCCTAGATCGGCAAGGGAACTTGATGTTCCAACAGGACAATGCACGTCCGCATGTATCCCGTGTCACCCAACGTGCTCTAGAAGGTGTAAGTCAACTACCCTGGCCAGCAATATCTCTGGGTCTGTCCCCCATTGAGCATGTTTGGGACTGGATGAAGTGTCGTCTCACGCGGTCTGCACGTCCAGCACGAACGCTGGTCCAACTGAGGCGCCAGGTGGAAATGGCATGGCAAGCCGTTCCACAGGACTACATCCAGGATGTCTACGATCGTCTCCGTGGGAGAATAGCAGCCTGCATTGCTGCGAAAGGAGGATATACACTGTACTAGTGCCGACATTGTGCATGCTCTGTTGCCTGTGTCTATGTGCCTGTGGTTCTGTCAGTGTGATCATGTGATGTATCTGACCCCAGGAATGTGTCAATATAGTTTCCCCTTCCTGGGACAATGAATTCACGGTTTTCTTATTTCAATTTCCAGGAGTGTATTACAAGGCTGTATCAGTCAGTCATCCAGACCGTTGCCCCTGCAACTATTGAAAAGGCTGCTGCCCCTCTTCAGGAACCACACGTTTGTCTGGCTTCTCAACAGATACCTCTCCGTTGTGGTTTCACCTACGGTACGGGGGCTGCGCTGAGCCTCCCCACCAACGGCAAGGTCCATTGTTCACGGAGGGGGGGGGGGGGGATGGGGAAATGACATTACTATAGATGCAATATGGGCTTCACTTCCAACGAGACGTAACTACCAGTGCAAATTTAATTTAAAACAGCCACAATTTATAAACAGATAGTCTTACTAATGTTACTTCGCATTTCACTTGATAATGGCAATGAGGTGAAATAGGCCGGTCTTGTAAAATATTAAAACAGTATATTACCTTATTGAGGCTGGTTTGGAGCATTTACTTCCATAAAAACAATTTAGTTTAGCAACCGAAACATAATCGAGCTCGGCTGGTCCTGGCGGAGGTTCGAGTCCTCCCTCGGGCATGGGTATGTGTATTCGTCCTTAGGATAATTTAGGTTAAGCGGTGTGTAACCTTACATCTACATACATACTCCGCAATCCACCATACGGTGCGTGGCGGAGGGTACCTCGTACCACAACTAGCATCTTCTCTCCCTTTTCCACTCCCGAACAGAACGAGAGAAAAATGACTGCCTCTGTACGAGCCCTAATCTCTCTTCAATTATCTTTGTGGTCTTTCCACGAAATGAAAGTTAGCGGCAGTAAAATTGTACTGCAGTCAGCCTCAAATGCTGGTTCTCTAAATTTCCTCAGTAGCGATTCACGAAAAGAACGCCTCCTTTCCTCTAGAGACTCCCACCCGAGTTCCTGAAGCATTTCCGTAACACTCGCGTGATGAAACCTACCAGTAACAAATCTAGCAGCCCGCCTCTGAATTGCTTCCATGTCCTTCCTCAATCCGACCTGATAGGGATCCCAAACGCTCGAGCAGTACTCAAGAATAGGTCGTATTAGTGTTTTATAAGCGGTCTCCTTTACAGATGAATCACATCTTCCCAAAATTCTACCAATGAACCGAGTCCCACTTCATATCGCTCTGAAATGTTACGCCCAAATATTTAATCGACGTGACTGTGTCAAGCGCTACACTACTAATGGAGTATTCAAACATTACGGGATTCTTTTTCCTAGTCATCTGCATTAATTTACATTCATCTATATTTAGAGTTAGCTGCCATTATTTACACCAATCAAAAATCTTGTCCAAGTCTTGTTGTATCCTCCTACAGTCACTCAACGACGACACTTTCCCGTACACCACAGCATCATCAGCAAACAGCCGCTTATTGCTATCCACCCTAACCAAAAAATCATTTATGTAGATAGAAAACAACAGCGGACCTACCACACTTCCCTGGGGCACTCCAGATGATACCCTCACCATTGAGGACAACGTACTGGGTTCTATTACTTAAAAAGTCTTCGAGCCACTAACATACTTGGGAACCAGTCCCATATGCTCGTACCTTAGTTAGGAATCTGCAGTGGGGCACCGAGTCAAACGCTTTCCGGAAGTCAAGTAATATGGCATCTGTCTCATACCCTTCATCCATGGTTCGCAAAATATCATGTGAAAAAAGGGCGAGTTGCGTTTCGCAGGAGCGATGCTTCTAAAGCCGTGCTGATGCATGGACAGCAACTTCTCTGTCTTGAGGAAATTTATTATATTGGAACTGAGAATTTGTTCGAGAATCCTGCAACAAACCGATGTTAAGTATATTGGTCTGTAATTTTGAGGATCCGTCCTCCTACCCTTCTTATATACAGGCGTCACCTGCGCTTTTTTTTTTTTTGTCGCTCGGGACTTTACGTTGGGCAAGAGATTCGCGATAAATGCAAGCTAAGTAAGGAGCCAATGCAGTAGAGTACTCTCCGTAAAACCGAACTGGGATCCCATCAGTACCTGGCGATTTATTTATTTTCAAACCCATTCAGCTGCTTCACAACCCCAGGGATGTCTATCACTATGGCCTCCATACGGGAATCTGTACAAGACTCAAACAGCGGTATGTTTGTACGATCCTCCTGCGTGAAAGATTTCTCAAATGCTAAATTTAAAATTTCAGCTTTCGTTTTGCTGTCTTCCGTTGCCAGACCAGACTGATCAGTGAGTGACTGGATGGAAGCCTTCGACCCGCTTACCGATTTTACGCAAGACCAGAATTTCCTTGGGTTTTCAGCAAGATCTTTTGCTAAGGTATGACAATGGTAGTAGCTGTATGCTTCGCGCATCGCTCTTTTTACAGCAGCACGAATCTCTACTAACTTTTGCCTGTCCTCATTCACCCGATCTTTCTTGTACCACGAATGCAACTGCCTTTGCTTCCTGAGCATTCTCCGAATTGCGCTGTTAAACCACGGTGGGTCTTTTCCGTCCGTAACCCACTTTTTCGGCACATACTTGTCAAATGAGTGATTTACAATGTGTTTAAAATTTACCCATAATTATTCCACGTCCATCGACCGGAAGTAAATGAAGTCGATTCATTTACTAAGCGGGATGCTAACAACTGCTTATCTGCTCTTTCTAGTAAGAATACTCTCCTAGCCTTCTTGACTGACTTTTTAACTTTCATAACCATAGTCGTAATGACAAGAGCATGATCACTAATCCCTGTCTCAACACTGACGCCGTCGATGAAGTCTGGTCTGTTCTTGGCTACCAGATATAAAATATTTCCATTACGTGTTGGCTGTCGATGTAGCTGCTCTAGACAGTTTTCGAATAATGTGTTCAAAAGTAATTCACACGACAGTTTGTCTGTACCACCTGCAATGAATCCATAGACATCCCAGTCTATACTAGGTAGGTTGAAGTCGCGTCTGACTAATGTAGCATGATCCGGGTACTTCTGCGATGCAGAATGTAGACTCCCTTTGAATGATTCTAGAACCGTCAATGTGGTAAACAGTGGCCAGTAATAACACCCCACAATTAACTTTATTTCCCCTAGCCCTGTTAAACGTGTCCAGATAACTTCACAATCACACACTACTTCGACCTCAGTAGACACAATATTTTTGTCAACTGCAATGAAGACACCATCTCCTACGGTGTCTAATCTGTCTTTCCGATACACGTTCCAACCCTCACTAAATATTTCAGGACTTCCTATCTCAGGGTTCAGCCAGGTCTCAGTCCCGAGAATAATTTGCACACCACACGCTTCCTGGAGGGCAGTAAATTCAGGAACTTTATTCCGAACACTCTGAAAATTTACTGCTAATATCTTGATAGCTGAAGTGTCTTTACACTGAGAACGTCCTGATTTCCCTGCCTGCATGTCGACTGGTGAGTGTTCATCAGAACACCTCGCACTACTGCCTAGCCTAAAAAAAACCCATGCGCACGCCACAAGTACTCTGCTACCCGAGTAGCCGCTTCCTTTGTTTAGTGCACCCATGACCCATCTAGGGGCGTCCTACAATTCACTACCCAATAGCGCAAGTCTAGCAATCTGCAGCCAAGACCGTCACAGAGTCGACGAAGCCTCTGGTTGAGACCCTCCACTCGGCTCCAAAGCAAAGGACCCGGATCCACTCTGGGAACGATGCTGCAAATAGAGAGCTCTGCTTGCACAACGCGTGCGAGGCCAACGGTCTCCACCAAATCCGCCAGCCGCCTGTACGAACTGAGGATCGCCTCAGAACCCAAGCGACAGGCATCATTGGTGCCGACGTGAGCAACTACTTGCAGACGACTGCACCCCGTACGCTCGATAGCCACAGGCAAGGCCGCCTCCACATCTTGGATGAGGCCCCCGGCAGACAAACCGAGTGCACGTTGGATTTCTGTCCATTCATGTACACTATTTCCCTAAGGGGCTCCATGACCCACCTAACGTTGGAGCTCCCAATAACCAGCAATCCTTTGTCCCCGTGTGCCTGCTCGGGCCCTGCTGAAGGAATGGCCATCTGCCCACTGACAGGATGAACGGTCGAGGCCAGCCGGCCAGCCTCCACATTGGCCCTCCGACTCGAGCGACGCGAACGCGTTGCAGTCCGCCACTCACCCGTAGGTGAGAGCGGCCCCATCGCGCCGGGTACGCTAGAAGGTGCCTCGGCGGCTGAGTCAGCGTACGCAGCAAGTGACACCTGGGGTGTCTCAAGCGACGCCCCAGACCCTCCGTCGTCGCTGCACCTCGAGGCAGCAGCCTGCAGGCGGCTGACCGTGGCCAACAGCAAGATCAGCTGCTCGAGAACCGCGGCCAGTTCCTCCTGCGCCCGCACACAGCAACGCACACACCCTACCCATCCTACTGACAATATCTAACGACTCCGCGAATTTATACTCAACGGCTATCAATAAGCAATATTACTCCTCTCAAATACGAGAATACGCAAGGCGTTTATGTAATTAAATATGCAAGCGCACGAACACTCGGAAAGAAATTAAGAATCAAACTACAAAACAAATATGAAAGCTAAATATGCGACTCGCTGCTGCATTGATGCTTCACCAGCGGCTGCTCAAGGCTCACAAGCACAAGCAGAAGGCTTAGGGACTGGCGACCTTAGCAGTTAAGTCCCATAAGATTTCACACACATTTGAACATTTTTTAAACATAATCGAGCTCTTTTGTTTCATTCCCTCAGAAAATTTCAGTTCATCCCTTACGGGGTAATAACCTCAGGTTGGTAAACACAAACGCCGAGGATTAAATAATCTTGGATTTAATATTACTGAGAGCAACAAGAAATACTGTGACTTTAGCTATAACTATAGCTGTAGCTCATAGTTTTCTTGGTTATCGCGTTATTCCCGGTAAATGGTGGAGATTTATTGATGTGGCGACGGTTTCAGCACAGTTCTGCGATCAAGATGAATGCGAACCCTTTTCCTCATAGTGCCCTTATCGAGGAACCAATCCGACTTCCTGATGCGCAGATTGCCAGCACAAAATCAAAAGTCTGCAGTATATGAGGCCGTCATCAGAGCTCCATTGCCCCAAGGACACCTCTCCTTGCTGTAAAACGGAATGACAACAGTAATTTGCTGTTTGCCTATGGACACAGAAGACTTGTGATGACTTGCAGAACACTCGGTTTTACAGCACTGAGTTTTTGTAGAGGACTCTGAAGAACACAGTCATGTTGACACAAGCATTTGTATTTAATCTTTAGACTCGCCGAAAAAAAAAAAAAAGTATTTTCTGTGCTAGAGGACTGGACAAGAGTGCGAAATTTTAAGTTCAGAGTATGTCCTCTCCAGGAATTGGGACCTTCTAAACTATGTAGTGTAACACAGCGCCACATTCAATTATCATACTACTAACTCTTTAGTTGAGTTTCGGTGGCTGCACTATAGTGTGACAGAAGATTGCCTTGGTTTGATTCTAGGCAGTTAAAATTCGACTCATCTGGCCAATTTGGAAGTGGTTTTGGGAGATTTCCTGCGTTAGTGTAGTCACGTAGTACCCTTGGCATACATTTTACGTAACCAGCTCTCAAAATACTTACTGTATTGTTCAATAGAAAGCGTGGAAATAATGAAATAAATCCGTTAAAGTTATCAACTGCCACGTTTTGTAAGCAGACAAATAGCTGTGGACGGCAACAAACTTGAATAAGCCTTTCTTAAAGTTTATTGGCTATAGCATCACTTTGATGAGTATCGGTTTGGAAATTTTGTTGATTATTTTTGATGATATCCAAAATTCTCTCATTCGTTCTGACTTTTTTTCTATTTCAAAATTTTAATTTTCAGTTTGAACAGAACATAAGGAAGGATAATCGATAATTTTTTAAATATTTTCTAGCTTTATTTCAAAACTCGTTGGACACTCTTGATTTAATTATATGCGGATGTAATTTCAGATCGTTACATCAAAAAGGTGGCATCCACATTCATATTAAGAACATAAAAACGCCGTATTTCGCATAAATTATTCAGGTATTTCATTTTCCGTGCATAAAAGTAATCTGCTTCAAAAATATACTAAGAGGACCGCTATCAACTGTTCGAGATGCAATACCTTTTGTGTACTTTTTGGTTGGTGCATGATACGTTTTCAAACTAACCGAAACAGTTATATCAAAATTTTATAACATTTCACCCTCTTGGAAAAATGTCTGTGGAGGCTCATGGGTATACACGAGGCAAGTTGTAACCCTCTGTAGTTAGATTCCTCCGAATTGTGGTGTGCAACATGGCGGTGTGTAACGTAATACGCAGAACGTGCCGTAATCGAATTTCGAATTCGAAGAGTTCGTCCACACACGCAGCACCCTCTCCTTCAGCATGCCTATGCCAGACCAAACACGAGTGCGGCGACATCTGCAACAATTCAATGGCTTCGATTTACGCTCACGGTCATCGACCACCCTTCACATAGTCACGATTGGTCCCATCCAATTGTAAGTAGGCTGTTTAGGTTTTTATATTGGTAACGCCTCGTAGCGCTCTGTATGAAAATCCCTGGCTGTGCTATGTGCAGTCTGTGGCTAGTTTGCATTGTTGTCTGCCACTGCAGTGTTGGGCTGTTGGCTCTTAACAGCGCGTAGCGTTGCGCAGTTGGAGGTGAGCCGCCAGCAGTGGTGGATGTGGGGAGAGAAATGGCGGAGTTTTGAAATTTGTAAGACTGGATGTCATGAATTGCTATATATATTATGACTTTTGAACACTAGTAAGGTAAATACATTGTTCGTTCTCTATCAAAATATTTCATTTTCTAACTATGCCTATCAGTAGTTAGTGCCTTCAGTAGTCTGAATCTTTTATTTAGCTGTCAGTAGTGGTGCTCGCTGTATTGCAGTAGTTCGAGTAACGAATATTTTTGGTGAGGTAAGTGATTTGTGAAAGGTATAGGTTAATGTTAGTCAGGGCCATTCTTTTGTAGGGATTATTGAAATACTGTGTGTCAGTTTAAACACAGTCATGTATAGTATTTCTAAGGGGACATTTCATATGGTGACCCTACCAGGATACCTCACTGGAATCTTCTGATTTTTCTTGTAGTGTGTGCAATTAGTGCAGCCTTTGTTTATTGCTAGCACGTAATTGTAGAGAGAATTTCCTTTGTAGTTGTAGTTTTTAATTCTTGTACAGTATAACAGTTGTGGCATTCATGTAGATTTGCAACAAGTATTTCACAGCTGTGCTTGCAACTAACGAGATATTATTTTCAATGTTATATTAATGTGTTTTCTTGTTTTGCTCTTCAAATTGTTTTTTTCTGTGATGTCATGTGAAATATTGTGAAAATAATGACGTGTGAAAAAAGTAATACTAGGCTACAAAGTAAACTGAGAAATGACAGTGAAGACAAAAGTAGTGTGTTAGCGCCGCCGAGTAATGAATTAACTAATGTTCAAAGTAGTAATTTGGTAATTGTGCATAGGGAAATGGAGCGGGCTGCAAATAATGGTGTAGGCAGTGAAACAATTAGTGAACAAGGAAGCATTATTGATCAATCGGTCGGCAACAGCTTGCCTCAGGATTCCGAAATGACAGGACACAATCTTGCAAATACTGTAGATTCAGGTTTTGCGTCCTCGCCATTTTCTCAAATAAGTCAAGAGACATTTTCTGCTTTTCAAAATGCGAATATTGCCGGTTCAAATGCATTGCCGAATAGCACTGAGGAACATGTTTCAGACACCAGTGCATTGTTATTACAATTAATGCAACAAATGGGACAAAAGCTTCAAAAGTTACACACAATAGAACAAAATCTTCAAAAGTTAGACACAATGGAACAACACCAGAGACAAACGCAGCAACAGTTAGACATAATGGAACAAAATCTTCGGAAGTTAGACACCACACCTGAACAAACACGTGAAGACTCAACTACTGAGTTACAAAACATTGAATCGAAATGTCAAAAAGTCTGTAATGACGTAAAAACACAAATTTGTGAGCATTTTCAACCTATTTTTTCGCGGCATGAAAATGCATTACAGAATCATGAAGCAGCCATAAAAGAACTGCAAACTATTGTTCATGAAAATCATGAGACCTTGCAAGCTAAAATTGACTCAGTTGCATCTACTGATTCAGTTACGCAACTTGCAAAACTCGGGAAAACAAAGGACACACTAGATATTCTGAAAATTGGTTCAGGAAGACACATGGAGGAAATTAGTTCATTATCAAAGAAAGTAGTCAAACTTTCGGATCAGCTAAATCATTTATCTACAAAGGTAGAGGATGATCTGAATGACACAAGACCTGTAGCCTTCACTGACACTGAAGAGTATGCACAAATTAGAAAATTTAAACAAAATCAAATCAATACACAGTACAAAAGAGAAATCCGGGAAGTACAAGATCAGTTGGCACAAGTAATACAAGAATTACATATTTCAGAGGAAACTCGCGCTCCAGTACGGAAAGAGGGACACAGAAATACGGAACAACCACAAAATAATAACACAGGACACTTCGGAAATTATGAAAGAAATTGGCAAGGCGCATTGAATTTGGCGATGGAACCTCCGAAACGATGTAACAATGACTGACATGCGACTCGCCGACATGACGATTTTGGCTATAAGCTGTTTATTACTACACGTAAATTCAAAACATTTAAGAATTCATCCACAAGCGTGGCTTCATCAATTCTCTCATTGTTTTCCTCGCAACTGGTCATTAGAGCACAGATTAGAATTTGTGTGTGGCTATTTAGAGAACAAACCAGCTGAGAGAATGCGATCGGTCATTCACGATTGTCACAGTGAAGGAGAATTTTATCATGCCTTCCTCTCAGCATATTTGTCTCAAGCTACACAAGACCGAGTAAAACATAGCATAATAATGATGAAACATTTCAAACAACCTGAATTCTCCCGTCTTGTGAAATATTTTGAAGACATGTTGCACAAGAATCAGTACCTCTCAAACCCATACAGCCCCTCAGAACTCATCCGCATTTGCTTAATCAAATTACCTGAACATTTACGACATATTATTTTGGCAGGACGTTGCAAAGACGACATTGAAGCTTTTCAGGGACTCTTACAAGAATTAGAAATTGACACTGACAATCGCGGAGCGCGAAAACAGGAACACAACAATTACAGGTCACATCCGTCACAATTCCGCCATGAAAGAAATAATAACCACCTGCAGAGTAATAGTTACTGAGAAAGATCGCATTTCCGTAGTAATGAATACAAGGTGCATTCAAGTTCTAAGGCCTCAGATTGTTTTTCTCCGGATTGGAAAGAGATAGGAAGATGTGCATTGTTTTAACATGAGGCACCGCGTTCATTGTCAATACGTCCCAGAGATGGCAGCACCGTACAGCAGATGGAGTTTTACCGCCAGCGGCGAGAATGAGAACTGTTTTAAATACTTAAAATGGCGACGTTTTCCTTACTTAAACAGCGTGCAATCATTCGTTTTCTAAATTTGCGTGGTGTGAAACCAATTGAAATTCATCGACAGTTGAAGGAGACATGTGGTGATGGAGTTATGGATGTGTCGAAAATGCGTTCGTGGGTGCGACAGTTTAATGAAGGCAGAACATCATGTGAAAACAAATCGAAACAACCTCGGGATCGCACAAGCTGGTCTGACGACATGACCGAGAAAGTGGAGAGAATTGTTTTGGGGGTTAGCCGAATGACTGTTGCACAGATCGCCTCCAGAGTTGGCATTTCTGTGGATTCTGTGCACACAATCCTGCATGACGACCTGAAAATGCGAAAAGTGTCATCCAGGTGGGTGCCACGAATGCTGACAGACGACCACATCGATGCCCGTGTGGCATGTTGCCAAGCAATGTTGACGCGCAACGACAGAATGAAGAGGACTTTCTTTTCGTCGGTTGTGACAATGGATGAGACGTGGATGCCATTTTTGAATCCAGAAACAAAGCGCCAGTCAGCTCAATGGAAGCACACAGATTCACCGCCACAAAATTTCGTGTAACCGCCAGTGCTGAAAAAATGATGGTGTCCATGTTCTGGGACAGCGAGGGCGTAATCCTTACCCATTGCATTCCAAAGAGCACTACGGTAACAGGTGCATCCTACGAAAATGTTTTTAAGAACAAATTCCTTCCTGCACTGCAACAAAAACGTCGGGGAAGGGCTGCGCGTGTGTTGTTTCACCAAGGCAACGCACCCGCACATCGAGCAACAGTTTCTTCATGATATAAACTTTGAAGTGATTCCTCATGCTCGCTACTCACCTGACCTGGCTCCTAGTGACTTTTGGCTTTTTCCAACAATGAAAGACACTCTCCGTGGCCGCACATTCACCAGGCGTGCTGCTATTGCCTCAGCGATTTTCCAGTGGTCAAAACAGACTCCTAAAGAAGTCTTCGCCCTTGCCATGGAATCATGGCGTCAGCGTTGTGAAAAATGTGTACGTCTGCAGGGCGATTACGTCGAGAAGGAACGCCAGTTTCATCGATTTCGGCTGAGTAGTGAATTAGAAAAAAAATCGGAGGCCTTAGAACTTGAATGCACCTCGTATGACAGAGATAACCATAGAAACAGACAATATGGGAACCAAAACAATTATTATCAAGAGAGACAGAATAACTTCAGACGCAACAGTTCAGCGCGCAGTTACGATTCAAGGAGAAATTCTCCACCACGTGACCGACAAGAAAGAAACTATGGAATCTACTGACATGACGACAGACGATATGATCGTAACGACAGACCTGAATTGCATCAGAACTGGCGGGATTCAAACAGGGCGGGGCCCTCTCGACAAGGTTGAATTTGTAGAAGTTAGGTCTCCAAATCCCAATAACGACGCGCGCCAACAAAGAGACAATAGGCAATGACTCATACCGCTGGCAGCCACAAAACGTACTTATGAAACTGATGACGCAGCTGCCGTAGCTAGTAATTACGTAAAAATGGAAGACATTAGGGACATCTTATGCCAGGAACACGACGTAAAACATAACAACATTGCATATCCTGTGATTCACGTTACAGTAAATGACGTAAAATTTACGGAAGTACTTGACTCTGGCAGTCCCATTTCAGTAATTAGTGAAACAGCTTTTAGCAAATGCAACAAATCGAACGATTGCCACACACTTCCGTTACGTTAAGATTAAATTACAAGGTGCAATCTTTGGAAAAAGTGTAGATGTACGCCAACAAACCAACTTAGAATTCTTTTGCCAAAGCCACAGCTTCTCTATGAACTTTCTTATTGTTCCATTATTGTCGACGTAAATTATATTGGGACTAGACTTTTTAAATGAATACAAAGCAATCTTAAACTTTCACGATGCTGAAATAAGTTTAGAGAAAGAAGGTAAGTCAATAGCTTTGAAATTTGAAGATTGGCTCTCAAACCAAGACGAAGAAATTAATCGGCTTTACCTCCTGTTAGACAGCAGTTCGGAATTGTCGACGGAACTTGACACTAACAATCACTCCGCAAGTACTGACAGGGATGATACCGACGGCGCATTTGATACTAATGAGTTAATTCAGAATAAAGTTCAAACAATTGAAAATTGTAATGGCACTGGGAGGCAGGACCTATTTGAGATTTTACAAGTATATTCCACAGTTTTTACTCACTAAACAGGAACAATCAAGGGATTTCAATACCAATTTCGTGTTCGTGGGCATACTAAATTTTGTGTTAGACCATACGTAATTCCGGCACATTATAGGGACCGTGTTAGAACAGAAATACAATCTATGCTTGACGAGGGCATTATTGAGCCTGCAGTAAGCTCATACAACCATCCATTACATGTTGTTGAGAAGAAAAATGGATCGATCAGGCTTGTCTTAGATTCGAGACAAATCAATACTATCATCATTCCTGAAACAGACAGGCCACAAACGTTGGAAGAACTTCTTCAAAATTGTAATGGTGTAAAAGCGTTGTCTTCTATTGATCTCAGATCCAGCTTTTATCAGATCGAACTTCATCCAGAATGTAGAAAATACACAGCTTTCCTTTGTTTCGGCGTTTGTTATCAATTTCGGAAAGTTCCTTTTGGTTTGATCATTTCTTCGGTAGCATTCATTCGCGGGCTAAATACCATATTACATGAGTTCTTAAAACGTCACATCACCTTATTTGTGGACGATATTCTGATAGCAGAAGCCTCATGGGAACAACATAATCGCATCCTCAACAGCGTGTTACATATTTTTGCAGAATCTGGAATTACAGTTAACTTGGAAAAGTCTGAGTTCGGTAGGACAAAGGTGAAGTTTTTAGGATATATTATTTGTTCTGAAGGGATTCAGCCAGATCCTGAAAAGTTATAAACAATCAGATCCATTCCAGTTCCATCCACAAAAAAAAAAAAAAACAAGTCCGAAGTTTTCTAGCTCTCCTAAATTTTTACCGTCGTTTTCTGAATATGCTAATCCTAGTTGCACCAAAACTTTGTTATCTCACTGGAAAAAATACTATTTGGAACTGGGATGAACAAGCAAAGTTGGAATTCAATTCTTTGAAAGAATCGCTACTTAACGCGCCAGTACTAGCTCATCCAGATCTGTCACAAGATTTCTGCCTTAGCACGGATTCTTTTGAAGTCGGTCTTGGTGTCCATTTATGTCAAGAAGCCACAGAAAATGACACTACTGTTCAGAAAACCATTGCTTTTGCTAGCCGAGTACTAACAAAATCTGAAAAAAATTATTCCGTTACTGAATTAGAAGCTTTAGCTATTGTTTGGGCATTTAACAAATTCCGTTTCTTTCTTTCTGGTAAGCACGTAAAAGTATACAGTGATCATCGTGCATTACAATTTCTTATGTCTTCAAAATTAAATCATGATAGGTTAAAACGTTGGGCATTGTTTCTAGAAGAATTCCACTTCACAATAGTCTACATTCCAGGCAAGGAGAACATTGTTGCGGACGCACTGTCACGCGCACCGGCTGGGCTTGAGAAAAGTAACACAGAAGGCAACCTCGAAAATCCTCAGGGGGTACACGCCTACTTTGTGTACCATGTGTCTGGCAAGCACAAGGAGCCCCAGCTAATATGGTATTTGCTTATGCAACTTTACACATCGGTACCATATTTCTCTTACACATAAATTACACAGCTACCTGATCATTTAACTAAGAGAGAGAAACATTTATTTTACTACATCAGTGACATGTTTACGTAATTACACCGTTGGATAACTTCACGGTTACGAAATTAAATTTTGTCTGTACTTTGTGAACTGTTCATATTTTTTCGGAACCATTGTGATGCTATGAGAGCTTTAAATGATTTATTTGGTATGGGATCCTGATTTTTAAAGTACGTTTGAGGTAGATGACACTTGTGACATGAGCAGAGAATTTTTTTTTTAGGTTTTGAAATTATTGGAGGAAGCTACGACGATTTTGAGATTTGGCTGAGGTTTTATGGTGTTATGATAACGATGTGTATTATGATGTTGAGGTATGTTTATGATCAATAAGATGATGCTGCCGTATATGGGGAATTTGATTATGTTACGTATTTCTTATGATGAAATATGAAAGAAGTGTCGACGAATGTGTATATGTATAGTAAGGTAAGGAATAATCAGTAGTGGTTAGGGACTCTGATTTGTGGCAAAGGGTGTTGGAAACCAAGAATCGTACTTTAAGAGTTATGAAATGTGTGTAAATGTGTGAATGTATTACAATGCCGACGAAAACTTTTTGGACACTGTTCTATTAATAGGATTTTGTTTCTACACATTTGCAACACAAATTCTTGACCTGTGAAAATTTTTATATGAGACTGTCACTGTAGGAGAAACTGCTGTCGTAAATATTTCGGAAAGAAAGTTCAGTAACCTTGACATAATGCGTTTTGAGCGCCCAGTTGAGAGATAGTCATCTGACAAAATAAAGCCATTAGGTAAAAAAAATGGCCATTATCGTCGCTGTTGACATTTCTTTGTAGAAAGCATCGCAAATACGTCACACTCAAACTTGAAAACATATGATTACACTGTGGAGCTCTTAATTTATGATATTTATTAAAATGCCAAATGAAATGATGAGATACATTTTACATCTATTGTCTTTCTAGTTGAGAGATTTGCTCATTTTGTTTGTCTGTCTACAGACCCAGTAAAGAATAATTTTATGATCTACTTCCAAAAACAACGACATTTCCACTTCACAGGAATTGCATACATAATTTTTGTCAGTGACTTGGTAACTTGTCTGCTAGAGAAAGTTACAGTGATGCATCACTCTAGTGTTAAGATGTGACATAGGTATTAAACATGGCCATTTTTACTGTAATATTTTTTTCTGCTTGAGCATTGTCATGTTTAGATAAAAGTTATTGCATTTGCTGCTGCTGCTTGCCAGGCATAATGTTTCTGAATTTGACTTTGTATTACTATGTTAAGCCAGTTTTACTATGGATTTATTTTTCTAGTTTGCTGTGCATTGCCTTATATTAGTTGTAATATTGCATTTGCATTGCTAATTTATGCTGCTTGCTTTGCCAATTTGCATTTTTTATCATTGCTGTTTCTGTTAATTGTTTTGTGCTGCTGCATTGCCTTGTCCCTTAGTTTAGCACCTGAGCTCAGTAGATTTAAGTTAGCTTAAGATGGGGTAGGCTATATAAGAGAATGAGTTGTGATGAATTGGAAGAAATGCATTGAGAAGCTATAAGAAAATAGTTTGGCCAAAAAAGGATTTTGAAAGAGGATATGAACAAAAAAGTAGGGTTTAGGGACAACAGGTTTAGGTAGGATTTTCTTGGAAATAAATGATGAGGTAAGATAATGAAAAATAAATAATGAGGTAAGAAATATGTGAACATATAAATACAGAAAGCATGCCTGGATAGGATTTTTTTGGTGGAAACAAATGTTGAAATAATACGGAAGATCTATGGAATGAAGTTTAGGATTGGACTGATGTATATGTTTATATCAATTCTTTTGTAAAGCCCCTTTTACTACAAATGTTATCTGTATTTTTATGTTCTTTAATGATGTATTTTGTACTTTTGTTATTGTATTCTTACGTTATAAAATTGTAATTGACACCAGTAATTAAGTAACTTGTAAGTTACATTTCACTGCACACGTTTCTGTTGGTCATAGTATATGGACAATATGTGAGAAATAGGGACTGATAGTGTTTGCACGTGTGTTAATAATTCAGCAAGGGACTGGTTAACAGCATTGCTGGTGCAAAGGACAAGTGGTGGTTTATGGACTTGCTAAATTGTCCACAAGACTCTTCTATGGTGATTGTGCACCTGCACAGTCGCAACTGCTAGCCATCTCTACAAGGACTACAGTGGGTCTGCACCTCTGGTGGCCCATTGATACCGTAATCTCTACGAGGACTATAGTGGGTCTGTCCTGCGATGACCTACCTACCAATATTCTTCAAAACTTCGACTGACTCTGCTGTGGGTTTGCTCTGTTGTGCCCCAGTACCTGTCTGCATGTCGAGTCAGCACTGTCTTTCCATTGGAAGGACGACACTACTTCGTCAAGACTGCATGGAAATCCACTACTTCCGTGTGCATTTTCTTTTACTGCTTTGACTTGAGAAGAACACTGCTATTTTACTGTGATGAACGATCAGGACTGTCTTTATGGACTGTGAGAAAATTTTCGCTTTGACCAACATTGTATCAATAAGTGTGTGCATTTGATATCTTTGTTATGGTAATAATGAAAAATTTTATCAAATCACTATTGGCCACTGCCCAAAACAATTTGTAAAATTTTTTGTGGGGAGCATGGGGGCTATGTAATTAGGCTGTTTAGGTTTTTATATTGGTAACGCCACGTAGCGCTCTGTATGAAAATCCCTGGCTGTGCTGTGTGCAGTCTGTGGCTAGTTTGCATTGTTGTGTGCCATTGCAGTGTTGGCTCTTAACAGCGCGTAGCGTTGCGCAGTTGGAGGTGAGCCGCCAGCAGTGGTGGATGTGGGGAGAGAAATGGCGGAGTTTTGAAATTTGTAAGACTGGATGTCATGAATTGATATATACAGGTATATTATGACTTTTGAACACTAGTAAGGTAAATACATTGTTTGTTCTCTATCAAAATATTTCATTTTCTAACTATGCCTATCAGTAGTTAGTGCCTTCAGTAGTCTGAATCTTTTATTTAGCTGTCAGTAGTGGTGCTCGCTGTATTGCAGTAGTTCGAGTAATGAAGATTTTTGGTGAGGTAAGTGATTTGTGAAAGGTATAGGTTAATGTTAGTCAGGGCCATTCTTTTGTAGGGATTATTGAAAGTCAGATTGCGTTGCGCTAAAAATATTGTGTAAGTTTAAACACAGTCATGTATAATATTTCTAAGGGGACGTTTCACAATTTTCACAATTATCTTCCCAAAACTTGAAGAACAGAGGTGAGGTTATGGCCCTGTCACCAGAGTCAAACATTTTACACTGACGATATCAACAAACAGTTCTACATCTACATCCATATTCCGCAAGCCACCTGACGGTGTGTGGCGGAGGGTACCATGAGTACCTCTATCGATTCTCCCTTCTATTCCAGTCTCGTATTGTTCGTGGAAAGAAGGATTGTCGGTATGCCTCTGTGTGGGCTCTAATCTCTCTGATTTTATCGTCGTGGTCTCTTCGCGTGATATACGTAGGATGGAGCAATATACTGCTTGAGTCTTCGGTGAAGGTATGTTCTCGAAACTTCAACAAAAGCCCGCACCGAGCGACTGAGCGTCTCTCCTGCAGAGTCTTCCACTGGAGTTTATCTATCATGTCCATAACGCTTTCGCGATTACTGAATGGTCCTGTAACGAAGCGTGCTGCTCTCCGTTGGATCTTCTCAATCTCTTCCATAAACCGTATGTGGCACGAATCCCACACTGGTGAGCAATATTCAAGCAGTGGGCGAACAAGCGTACTGTAACCTACTTCCTTTCTTTTCGGATTGCATTTCCCTAGGATTTTTCCAATGAATCTGTCTGGCATCTGCTTCACCGACGATCAACTTTACATGATCATTCCATTTTAAATCACTCCTAATGCGTACTCCCAGATAATTTATGGAATTAACTGCTTCCAGTTGCTGACCTGCTATATTGTGGCTAAATGATAAAGGATCTTTCTTTCTATGTATTCGCAGAACATTACACTTGCCTGCATCGAGATTCAATTGCTAGTCCCTGCACCATGCATCAATTCGTTAGAGATCCTCCTGCATTTCAGTACAATTTTCCATTGTTACAACCTCTCGATATACTACAGCATCAACTGCAAAAGCCTCTGAACTTCCGATGTTATCCACAAGGTCATTTATGTACATTGTGAATAGCAACGGTCCTAGATACTCCCCTGTGGCACACCTGAAATCACTCTTACTTCGGAAGACCTCTCTCCATTGAGATTGACATGCTGGGTTCTGTTATCTAGGAACTCTTCAATCCAATCACACAATTGGTCTGATAGTCCATATGCTCTTACTTTGTTCATTAAACGACTGTGGGGAACTGTATTGAACGCCTTGCGGAAGTCAAGAAACACGGCAGCTACCTGGGAAACAGTGTCTATGGCCCTCTGAGTCTCGTGGACGAATAGCGCGAGCTAGGCTTCACACGATCGTCTTTTTCGAAACCCATGCTGATTCCTACAGAGTAGATTTCTAGTCTCCAGACGAGTCATTATATTTGAAAATAATACGTGTTCCAAAATTCTACAACTGATCGACCTTAGAGATATAGGTCTACAGTTCTGCACATCTGTTCGACATCAGTTTTTGAAAACGGGGATGACCTGTGCCCTTTTCCACTCCTTTGGAACGCTACGCTCTTCTAGAGACCTACAGTACACCGCTGCAAGAAGGGGGCAAGTTCCTTCGCGTACTCCGTTTAAAATCGAACTGGTATCCCATCATGTCCAGCAGCCTTTCTTCTTTTGAGGGATTTTAATTGTTTTTCTATCCCTCTGTCATCTATTTCGATATCTACCATTCTGTCATCTATGCGACAATCTAGAGAAGGAACTAAAGTGCAGTATTCCTTTGTGAAACAGCTTTGGAAAAAGACATTTAGTATTTCGGTCTTTAGTCTGTCATCCTCCATTTCAGTACCATTTTGGTCACACAGTGTCTGGACATTTTGTCTAGATCCACCTACCGCTTTGACATACGACCAAAATATTTTAGGATTTTCTGTCAAGTCAGTACACAGAACTTTACTTTCGAATTCATTGAACGCCTCTCGCATAGCCCTCCCCGCACTACATTTCGCTTCGCGTGATTTTTGTTTGTCTGCAAGGCTTTGGCTACGTTTATGTTTGCTGTGAAGTTTCCTTTGCTTCCGCAGCAGTTTTCTAACTCGGCTGTTGTACCACGGTAGCCCTTTTCCATCTCTTACGATCTTGCTTGGCACATACTTATCTAATGCATATTGTACGATGGTTTTGAACTGTCCACTGATCCTCAACACTATCTGTACTCGAGACAAAACTTTTGTTTTGAGCAGTCAAGTACTCTGAAATCTGTTTTTTGTCACTTTTGCTAAACAGAAAAATCTTTCTACCTTTTTTAATATTTCTATTTACGGCTGAAATCATCGATGCAGTAACCGCTTTATGATCGCTGATTCCCTGTTCTGCATTAAATGTTTCAAATAGTTCGGGTCTGTTTGTCACCAGAAGGTCTAATACGTTATCGCCACGAGTCGGTTCTCTGTTTAACTGCTCAAGGTAGTTTTCAGATAATGCACTTAAAAAAATTTCACTGGGTTCTTTGTCCCTGCCACCCGCTATAAACGTTTGAGTCTCCCAGACTATATCCTGCAAATTAAAATCTCCACCCAGAACTATAACATGGTGGGGAAATCTACTCGAAATAATTTCCAAATTTTCCTTCAGGTGCTCTGCCACAACAGCTGCTGAGCCAGGGGGCCTATAGAGAAATCCAATTACCATGTCTGAGCCTGCTTTAACCGTGACCTTCACCCAAATTATTTCACATTTCGGATCTCCGTCAATTTCCTTCGATACTATTGTACTTTTTATCGCTATAAACACGCCTCCCCTTTCACTGTCCAGCCTGTCTCTGCGGTATACATTCCAATCTGAGTTTAGAATCTCATTACTGTTTACATCTGGTTTCAGCCAACTTTCTGTCCCTAGTACTATGTGAACAGTGACCGTTTATTAAGGAGAGCAGTTCTGGGACCTATCTACAGACGCTCCTGCAGTTTACTATTACCACATTAATATTGTTATTCCCTGTTACATTTTGCCTATTACTACCTTGTTCTGTCTCAGGAGGCGTCTTGTCGGGCCTAGGGAGGGAATTCTCTAACCTAAAAAACCCACATGTGCACTCCACATGTACTCCGCTATCCTTGTAGCCGCTTTCTGAGTGTAGTGCACGCCTGACCTATTCAGGGGGACCCTACGTTTCTCCACCCGATAGCGGAGGTAGAGAAATTTGCACCCCAGACCTCTGCAGAATCGCCGGAGCCTCTGATTTAAGCCTTCCACTCGGCTCCAAACCAGAGGACCGCGATCGGTTCTGGGAACTATAATACAAATAGTTAGCTCTGATTGCACCTCGCGAGTGAGGCTTTCTGCCTTCACCAACTCCGCCAACCGCCTGTATGAACTGAGGATGACCTCTGAACCCAGACGGCAGGAGTCATTGGAGAAGACATGAGCAATAATTTGCAGTGTGGTGCACCCACCGGCAGGGCCTTCTCCATATCTTGGATGAGAACCCCCGGCAAGCAGACAGAGTGAACACTGGCTCCTTGCCCGACCTTTCTGCTATTTCGCTAAGGGGCTCCGTCACCCACCTAACGCTGGGGCTCCCAATCACTAATAAACCCCTCCCCAGTGTGCCTGCTCGGACCTTGCTCAAGGAGCGGCCACATGTCCACTCACAGGCAGAGCGGGCGATGCAACACGGCCAGCCTCCATTTTGACCCTCCGCCTCGTACACCGCGAACGCCGCTGAACCCGCCACTCCCCTTGGGTAGAGGGTGGCCCAACCGCGCCCGGTACCCGCCTAAGATGTCTCGACAACAAGGACCGTGGGTGAAGCATGTAACACCTGGGGTGTACTATGCGACGCACCAGACTCCCCACTGCCGCTACACTCCTGAGGCAGCAGCCTGAAGACGGCTGACTGCGGCCATCAATACGTTCAGCTGTTCGCGATCAGTGGTCACACATCCTATCCATCCTAAGAAATCAACAATTTACTGTAGAGAGTTAATCAACTTTTAACTAGACTGCTAATTCACTTAAGGCGGCTGATAGCGGACTAAACTGTGGTTACTAGATACTTCTTGTTGAAACCAATGAAAATAAGCATTACCTGTCTTTGGAATGTATTCAAAACAAACACGAAATCTGTGGAACACTATTACTAGTACTCGAAAATCAAAGCTTCCTAAAAGCAAAAACACACGGAAGAGGAAGTGACAAGTAAGAAAAATGAAGTTAATACTTACATTAACGCAGCTCGCTGCACAGCAGATGTGAAGCAGACGGCAGTTACGACGACACTGGCACTTCCGTTAGGAGAAATGTGTTCGTCGCCAGGGTAACCAAACTGTGAAATTAATATGTAGACATTGAGAATAAAGATGGTGAATGTTAATAACATCTGTTTTATTTTAAAAGCTTTAAGAATTTTCACATAAAAAATTCGGAGGCATTACTTTTCAGCACTCCCTCGTACGACAGGACTCCAGGCGTATCAAAGGCACTTTGAGGGAGGAAGCGTACGCCTTCCTCCCCTCCCCCTTGCCTCTCTGAGGTGAAACTAAACGAAAATCAAATGGTAATTTTTTGTAATCTGCGAAAAGTTAGGCAGGCACATTTAGAGCTATGGTCAGTAGACTTAGTCAGTTACTTCCGTATTCCCCAAGCCACCTTACTAATACTTGTGCGCTCTCTCTCTCTCTCTCTCTCTCTCTCTCTCTCTCTCTCTCTCTCTCTCTCTCTCGCTCGATTTGTGCTCACCAAATATTAGCAGGGTTTCCCGGTCTGTTACAATATCAAGTGTTTCACGTGGCCCGTACAGTTCAGCACTATCTGCTTTGCCCCAATTATCCACAGCTTGACACTGCAGCTATAAACTTGACAGAGAAAGTAGAGAGAATTTCTGCGTCAATCGATTTACTTGATAAGCAAAAAGTATTTTGATGATCACCCATCAACTTCAGGTGATAGCCTAAACAGATGAAAGTAACTGACAAAGTTTTATTTGCTTAGGCGACAAAAAGTGGGCTTCCATGGCCCGACTTTCATCAGAGACAAGGGTATCGTTAGGAGCGCCACAGGGAAGTGTGGTACAACCGCTGTTGTTCTCTATATACATAAATGATTTGGCGAACAGAATGGGCAGCAATCTGCAGCTCTTTGCTGATGATGCTGTGGTGTACGGTAAGGTGTCGAAGTTGAGTGACTGTACGAACTTACACAAAAGTTCTAATTGGTGTGACGAAAGGCAGCTAGCTGTAAATGTGGAAAAAATATAAGTTGATGCGAATGAGTAGGAAGAATGAACCTGTACTGTTCGATTACAGTATTACTAGTATCCAGCTTGACGCTATCGAGTCGTTTAAATATTTGGGCGTAACGTTGCTAAGCGATTTTGTTGGGTCTTACCCACTCATCTCGTATAGGGTACCTAAGGAAAGCTGCGTTCTCGAAATGCTATACAACAATTCAAGCAAATAACATTAGTAGTTTTATTTCTATAAGGAGATTGACAATACTTAACTTGAATGTATAACAGTGTTGCAGTGATGGCGATATGTAACATAATTCAGAGTCCTTGGCTGTATGCAATGATTCTGCAAATTAGACATACGTCACTATAAACTGAACTGTGAGTACCGGTCTACAACTGCGCCTATACTGACCATTATGTCCGTAAATGGAGCCGACATGATCGGCCGAGGCTGGCAAGAGCGGCGCTTGTATTCACTTATTGCAGGGGGCGCTCCTGTCATGGTGCGGTCCTAATCAGCGCACCACTGGCTGACGTCGTCTCACCACCTTAGGTCTTCCGTTCTTTATCTTCGTTCCGGCGCTTGTAGCTACCCCAGAACAGATACGAAATGGGACGAGCATGTGAGAACTGTGGTAGAAAAGGCGAATGGTAGACTTCGTCATATTGAGGCAATTTTAGGAAAGAGTGGTTCATCTGTAAAGGAGACCACATGTAGGACGCTGGTACGATCTATTCTTGAGTATTGCTGGAGTGTTCGGGATTCGTAGCAGGTCGGATTGAAAGAAAATATCGAAGTAGTTCAGAGGATGGCTGCTAGATTTATTACTGGTAGGCTCAAACAACATGAGTTACGGAGATGCTTCAGGGACTCAAATGGGAATCCCTGGAGGGAAGGCGACGTTCTTTTCGAGGAACACTATTATGAAAATTTAGAAAACCAGCATTTCAAGCTGACTGCAGAACTATTCTGTTCCCGCCAATACACATTACGTGTAAGGACCACGAACATAACATTTAAAAAATTTGGACTCATACGGAGGCATATAGGCAGTCGTTTCTCCCTCGCTCTCCTTGTTGGCGGAACAGGAAAGGAAATGACTAGTAGTGTTACGGGGTACCCTCCGCCCCGTATAGCACGGTGGCTTGCGGAATATCTATGTAGAAGTAGACGTAGATGTACTTGTTGATGTAACGAGTCCTCTAGAGCCAATGCTAGCATAGCTTTCCTCGAATTTTTCCGAAGATTTATATAAGCGTGCATCATTTAGTGGACACTGGTATATGATTCTGTTGACGTAACCGTCATAAATAAAGCTGCACGTACTTACATAGAACAGAGGTATCTTCCTTGAATGTTTCCCTTTTTCTGATAATTTACTTTTCTTCCATATCCATGTGGAAATTTTCTGGCACACCTGTGTCTAGTTATCGTATTTGCAATTGATGTCTATGAAGATTATGCCCATGTCACTGCACAACAGAGAACGTCTCCTTTTACTTTACATTAGTATTTTACCAATAAACCCTCGGTATTTTAAAGAATCGAACCCCAGTGTTTGAAACAGCTTCGAACATATGATTACTTTACAAATATGTTAAAGTGTTAAATGTTTGACGTTAAGTACGTAAGCGAGAAAAACTTAAAAAGGTTTGAATAATGCTTGAAGTTTATCGGCAGTCGCTAAGTGCTGTCATTGTGAATGAACGGATGATTTTAGTCTGGGTAATATCTGTCCCATTTTAAGCACAAGCTAGTTTTTCTCGCATCTTAACGTCTATGAAGTCGTATATTCTGAACTATATGTCGCACGTTGATATGATTTTGCGAACAGCGAAAATGTAGTGAACGATAAATTTCTTTCCTTTTATCATTTTGTGGGGGATGCAGGCAAGAAAAAGTATCATAAAGGTTCAAAATGATGTGGAAGTCGCCATGTGTTCTCATTCTCAAATGCTGGATGACTAACGTATGGGAATTTGCGAGCTGTCAGCTACGCTGCCTCAAGACTGACAGTTTCTACAATACTGGCCATTAAAATTGCTACACCACGAAGATGACGTGTTACAGACGCGAAATTTAACCGACAGGAAGACGATCCTGTGATATGTAAATGATTAGCTTTTCAGAGCATTCACACAATGTTGGTGCTGGTGGCGACACCTACAATGTCCTGACATGAGGAAAGTTTCCACAACCAATTTCTCGTACACAAACAGCAGCTGACCGGCGTTGCCTGGTGAAACGTTGTTGTGATGCCTCGTGTAAGGAAGAGAAATGCGCACCATCACGTTTCCGACTTTGATAAAGGTCGGATTGTAGCCTATTGCGATTGCGGTTTATCGTATCACGACACTGGTGCTCGCCTTGGTCGAGATCCAATGACTGTTAGCAGAATATGGAATCGGTGGCTTCAGGTGGCTAATACGGAACGCCGTGCTGGATCCCAACGGCCTCGTATCACTAGCAGTCGAGATGACAGGCATCTTATCCGCATGGCTGTAATGGATCGTGCAGCCACGTCTCGATCCCTGAGTCAACAGATGGGGACGTTTGTCTGCACGAACAGTTCGACGACGTTTGCAACAGCATGGTTTATCAGCTCGGAGACCATGGCCGTGGTTACCCTCGACGCTGCATCACAGACAGGAGCGCCTGCGATAGTGTACTCGACGACGAACCTGGGTGCACGAATGGTAAAACGTCATTTTTTCGGATGAATCCAGGTTCTGTTTACAGCATCAAGATGGTCGCAACCGTGTTTGGCGACATCGTGGTGAACGCACATTGGAAGTGTATATTCGTCATCGCCATACTGGCGTATCACCCGACTTGATGGCAAGGGGTGCCTTTAGTTACACGTCTCGGTCACCTCTTGTTCGCATTGACGGCACTTTGAACAGTGGACGTGACATTTAAGATGTGTTACGACCCGTGGCTCTACCCTTCATTCGATCCCTGTGAAACCCTACATTTCAGCAGGATAATGCACGACCGTGAATTGCAGGTCCTGTACGGGCCTTTCTGGATACAAAAAATGTTCGACTGCTGCCCTGGCCAGCACATTCTCTAGATTTCTCACGAACTGAAAACTTCTGGACAATGGTGGCGGAGCAACTGGCTCGTCACAATGCGCCAGTCACTTCTCTTGATTAACTGTGGTATCGCGTTGAAGCTGCATAGGCAGCTATACCTGTATGCGACATACAAGCTCTGTTTGACTCAATGCTCAGGCATATTAAGGCCGTTATTACAGCCAGAGGTGGTTGTTCTCGGTACAGATTTCTCAGGATCTATACACCCAAATTGCGTGAAGAAAATGTAATCACATGTCAGTTCTAGTATAACATATTTGTCAAATGAATACCCATTTATCATCTGTGTTTCTTCTTGGTGTAGCAATTTTAATGGCCAGCAGTATAATAGTAATACATTTCTTACTGTGTTAATCTTTTAACGTAAGACTACATCCGTTAATGATTAGATTATAACAACATTTAAAATGTTTAAATGTGGTCAATAACCAAGCAAAATGTTGAAAATCAATATTTTGGTGCACCTGGAAGCAGTTTTATAGGAAAACTGCAACAGAAATCGATTTCCAGGATAATCGCTTGATAATACAGGGCGTGCATAGTTTTCCAGGAATACTTTCAATTATTTATCACACAAGAAACAAACATTGTACAGATATCACACATGTCATTTTGAAGAGAAACCCTGGAAGTTTTTTTTTTTTTTTTCCATGTATACCGCCACAGCGTAGTTTGGTAATTCGACGATAGTCAGCGCTAGTCGCAAACATGGCGAGTTCAGGTGCGGAGCGAGCTTTCTGTTTGTTGGACTAAGACAAAAAGAACTGTTCTACAGCTGTTCAACAGATGCTTAGAACCAAGAACAGTAAGACGCCACCAACAAGGAAGACCATTTACCACTGGCACAACAAAGTCGTTAGGACAGGTTGCTTGTGCCTGGCAAAGAGAAGCGGATGTCCCAGTGTGAGAGAAATGAATGTGGAGCGCATACAAGAGACATTCATAAGGAGTCCACAGAAATCGGTGTGTCGTGCATCCCGTGAACTCGAAATGGTTCCAATGACACTGTGGAAAGTCCTGTGACAGAAGCCGTTTATGGAACCATTCAAATTGGAGCTAGAGTAGAAGCTCACTGACGACGACAAAGACAAGCGTTTTGAGTTTTGTTCGCAGTTGCAACAATTGAATGAGGATGGGGATGCATTTGTTGATCGCTTAATTTTTAGCGACGAAGCCACTTTTCACGCTAATGGGATAGTGAACAGGCATAATTGTCAAATCTGGGGTGCAAAGCATCCGCACCAATGTATTGAATTTGAACGTGAATCCCTAAAGGTAAATGTTTTTTGTGCCTTACCACGTTGAAAACTGTATGGGCCATTCTTCATCGCCGAGAGCACTGTCAATGGATATTCCTACTTGGACATGTTGCAGCAATGGCTGATGCTTCAAATGCAATCGCATTCTCCGCTCATCTTTCAGCAGGATGGGGCTCCACCCCATTTTCATCATGAAGTTCGTGGGTACCTGAACATGGAGCTGCTGCATCGATGGATCGGACGTGTTACAGAAGGGGACAGCTGTTTCATGAAATGGCCTCCCCGATCACCAGATCTCACTCCGTGTGACTTTTTCTGTGGGGACACATTAAAGATCTGGTGTACGTACCGCCTCTACCAAGTGATGTAGCAGGGCTCCGGGAGAGAATATGGGAAGCGAGTGCCACAGTCGATGCCATGCTGGGACGGGTATGGCAAGAGTACGATTGCTGCATTGACGTCTGTCAGGTCACTCATGGCAACGGCCTTGCCACAGTGGATACACCGGTTCCCGTGAGATCACCGAAGTTAAGCGCTGTTGGGCGTGGCCGGCACTTGGATGGGTGACCATCCATCCGCCATGCGCTGGGTGACCATCCATCCGCCATGCGCTGTTGCCATTTTTTCGGGGTGCACTCAGCCTCGTGATGCCAATTGAGGAGCTACTCGACCGAATAGTAGCGGCTCTGGTCAAGTCAAAGAAAACCATCATAACGACCGAGAGAGCGGTGTGCTGACCACGCGCCCCTCCTATCCGCATCCTCGACTGAGAATGACACGGCGGTCGGATGGTTCCGATGGGCCACTTGTGGCCTGAAGACGGAGCGAAAGGTCACTCATGGATCGTATTTCGAATTTTTTTAAAAAAATACTTTTAGTGTTTCTCTTCAAAATGCAATATGTATGACATCTGAACAATGTTTAATCCTTGTGCAATAAATAATTGAAAGTGTTCCCGAATTTTTTGTACACCCTGTATCCTAAATGGAAAACTTAAGTAGACAGTTACTTGTTTAACAGAATGCGTAGTATTCTGAAAAAGGCGCAAGGTATACACCGTAGTTTTTTAACCTCCTCTGCAAGAAAAAATTCTGGGTGTAACGTTGGTCATTAGTAACAAACTCTGTGCGTTCATGTAGGCCATTAGTCGTCTAGCAGGGCGAGCAACTAAGCGTTACGTCACTAGCTGCTTAGACGTGCTGAGTACGAAGTACACGAATGACTGTTTGGCTAAAGGATTAAACACACAACGTTTATGATTTTAGAGCTACGTATGCTTTTCAGGTTGAGGATTCAGAGCCCCCAGTGAGCGACAAATCGCAGGTGCAAGATGGTGAGATCAGCTGCTCTTCAGCTTCATTACATAGACCTACAGATAGTATTTCAGCTTCAAGTATTAATTACGGATCAACATTGCCCTATATATTGGGACTAAGCCTTCAGAGAGAGTATTTGCCACCATACTTAAAAATCCTCCTGCTAAATACAAGTCTCCACAACCTAATCACAAGGGACAGAAGGTTGAAAAACGATATCTGGAAAAAGAACACTTAGATAAATAATAATCAGGGTTTGCTGTGTCACCATCAAAACATGTCATTTTTTCGCATTTGTTGTTAAGGTTGGTCATCATGGAGGTATGAAGCTAAACTCACTAGTGATTGTACTCCTAGCAATATCTCTAACTCACTAGGAAAAGACAGTGACCTCGAATACCACAGTAATGCGCTGTGTCCTCAGCAAGCTTTAGATCGCGCTAACGACATTCTGGTTCACTAGAAAAACCTAGAGAAATTCACTGAAAATCACGTGGACACGTAAAGAATGAAAAGAGCAAAACGACACCAAAAAATGTTATCGTTTTCTTTGCAAAATGTTATACTTCTTGGGAGGCAGAACATATCTTTTAGAGGGTATAGTGACGATGACTTTGTTTTTTCAAAATAACCCAGACTATGAAATAAAGGTAACTAAATGATGAAACTGCCTCTGATAGTAAAAAAGTACACTTCTTAGTAAAACTGCGCAAAGTTTCCCGATTGAATGCTATGGCGACGAAATTATTTCGACGATGTCACACAGAATCAAAGAAAATGGGTTGTACGCTATTGGGTTTGATGATGATATTAGTCGCAAAACTCAGATGACAGTTTTGTTGAGATATATTTATCAAGAGATGAGCAGACAAGATTTCATAAGATTCATCAGTGTCCGAAAGCCGCAGAAAAATCTGTGAAAACAAACTCTCTATGTTCACCACAACTGAAAAGTAAACGAAGATTTCTCTCCAACTTGTGAAAGTGACAGTCATCAACAGCAATCTTTTGAAAATAACAAAGATGACAATATATGTGACATAGTTAATGCAGATGAAGAGAATAAAGATTCCTGAATGGTTATATTAACATTAGGTAAAACCTTGTCAAACATCATGAGAAGTGTTAATCTCGATATTAGTAAACGCATTAGTATTGCAACAGATGGCTGCTCTGACCCGAGTTCCGAGCTTGCGGGATCAGTCCCTACAAGAAAGAAAGGATCTAACAATGCTGAACGAACCTCTTGTTTTAGTCATTCTTTAAACTTGTTCAAGTGCTGTGACGTGTAATTAGTGTGATACCCAGTTGGGATCGTCAAAGAAGTTGTTTCCTTTATTAAAGCACCTCCAAAAAGAAATGCTATTCTTATAAAGCATGTTGCAACCGGATGAAAAGGAAAGATTGGAAAACCCGAGTCATGGCTTGAGGAAATTTCTCAATGGTCAAATTTTTCAGATGACACCTCTACCATAACACATAGGAGCCGTTTACATGCAATCAATAACGGAGAATTCATTGTAACTCTCGTGTGCCTTGTTGACTTACTCAGCCAAACGTCATCTCTCAGTAGGTTCTTCCAAAATGAGACTATTGATGTTACCAAAGCAACTGAAACCTTAACCAATACCTTCTCAGTTTTGAAAACAAAGCGAGAAAACCTAGTTGCAGAATTCAGCCTGTACGAGAAACCCAAACATGCTTGATATTATAGTAAGCACCATCTAAATAACCAGGATCACATCTCGATAAGTTAACAGGCCTAATGCAGCTCTATAAAGCACAGTAAGTTATTTTAGGGTGAAAGTCTTTATCCCTATTCTTGACACAAAAACACCGTTCTAGAAAGCAGATAAACAGATTATCTAAAGACGTTCTCAATCTGCACAGTCTCAGCACACTTCTACCGAAAATATGGTGAACTTCAACAAGGTCCATGGAATCAGGGATTCCGAAACTGTGGCTACAAAACGGAGTGTCCCACTCAAACCTCCCTGATTTCAAGGACCTAGGAGAGAAAAACTAAAGTAGATACGACAGTCAAAAATGCACCACATTGTAGAGCATCTCCAAGAATTTATATTCACATGTCAGAAGTGCCAAGTATCGTCGCCAGACCGCAGCACACTCACATGAAGTGAGAATGGCGACTCCACAACAGTGCATGCAAGCAGTTGTGTGGTTTTGCAGAAACAAAATCGCCGATTACTGTGCAAAGAAATTATCATCGTGTGTATGAATGTGATCCACCTGATGCGAAAACAATTAAGTAATGGTATAGGAAGTTTCTGGCAACAGGGAGTGTTCTGAAAAAGTTACAGTGTTTCGGGAGAGACAGTGGAGGACATCAGACAAACATTTCTCAGACGCCCACATAAGTCAATTTGTCAAGCATATACGCAACTTGATGTACCTCGATCAACATTGCATCGTGCAGTTCACCAGCGTCTTTATGTATGTGCTTACAAAGTACAAATTCTGCAACATCTGACACCTAACGACGAACCATGCCTTCAACAATTTGCTGCAGATATGCTTTAGCATATAATCAGATGAGGCAACCTTTCATCTATCAGGAAGGGCTAATAGGCATAACATTCGAATTTGGGGTTCACAAAATCTGCACATTGTCATTGAACATGTTCGTGATAGCCCTAAACTAAATGTCGGGTGTGGGCTAATGCACAACAGGATTGTTGGACCATTCTTCTTTCCGGAACAAACAGTGAATGGGTCAGTGTATCTGGACATGTTGGAGCAGTTTGTGTATCCTCAGATACAAGACTTCCAACCCAACAACATTTTAGGAAGTAGGTAGAAGGTAGGAAACTTTGTATGTAGAGTTGTCTGAAGGTTGACAACCTTGCCAAGGTAATCCCATTCCTGATGTCCAGGCGGAGCTTCAAGGAATCCTCAGAACATTAGGCCCCCTACAAAACCTTTCACCTGACTCCATCAAACTCCTCACCCCACCGACACCTCGCACTCCTACCTTCTACCTACTTCCTAAAATTCACAAACCCAAACATCCTGGCCACCCCATTGTAGCTGGTTACCAAGCCCCCACAGAACGTGTCTCTGCCTACGTAGATCAACACCTTCAACCCATTACATGCAGTCTCCCATCCTTCATCAAAGACACCAACCACTTTCTCGAACACCTGGAATCCGTACCCAGTCTGTTACCCCCGGAAACCATCCTTGTAACCATTGATGCCACTTCCCTATACACGAATATCCCGCACGTCCAGGGCCTCGCTGCAATGGAGCACTTCCTTTCACGCCGATCACCTGCCACCCTACCTAAGACCTCTTTCCTCGTCACCTTAGCCAGCTTCATCCTGACCCACAACTTCTTCACTTTTGAAGGCCAGACATACCAACAATTAAAGGGAACAGCCATGGGTACCAGGATGGCCCCCTCGTATGCCAACCTATTTATGGGTCGCTTAGAGGAAGCCTTCTTGGTTACCCAAGCCTGCCAACCCAAAGTTTGGTACAGATTTATTGATGACATCTTCATGATCTGGACTCACAGTGAAGAACAACTCCAGAATTTCCTCTCCAACCTCAACTCCTTTGGTTCCATCAGATTCACCTGGTCCTACTCCAAATCCCATGCCACTTTCCTAGACGTTGACCTCCATCTGTCCAATGGCCAGCTGCACACATCCGTCCACATCAAACCCACCAACAAGCAACAGTACCTCCATTATGACAGCTGCCACCCATTCCATATCAAACGGTCCCTTCCCTACAGCCTAGGCCTTCGTGGCAAACGAATCTGCTCCAGTCCTGAATCCCTCGACCATTACACCAACAACCTGAAAACAGCTTTCGCATCCCGCAACTACCCTCCCAACCTGGTACAGAAGCAGATAACCAGAGCCACTTCCTAATCCCCTCAAACCCAGAACCTCTCACAGAAGAACCCCAAAAGTGCCCCACTTGTGACAGAATACTTCCCGGGACTGGATCAGACCTTGAATGTGGCTCTCCAGCAGGGATACGACTTCCTAAAATCCTGCCCCGAAATGAGATCCATCCTTCATGAAATCCTCCCCACTCCACCAAGAGTGTCTTTCCGCCGTCCACCTAACCTTCGTAACCTCTTGGTTCATCCCTATGAAATCCCCAAACCACCTTCCCTACCCTCTGGCTCCTACCCTTGCAACTGCCCCCGGTGTAAAACCTGTCCTATGCACCCTCCCACCACCACCTACTCCAGTCCTGTAAACCGGAAGGTGTACACCATCAAAGGGAGAGCCACGTGTGAAAGCACCCACGTGATTTACCAACTGACCTGCCTGCACTGTGACGCTTTCTATGTGGGAATGACCAGAAACAAACTGTCCATTCGCATGAATGGACAAAGGCAGACAGTGTTTGTTGGTAATGAGGATCACCCTGTGGCTAAACATGCCTTGATGCACGGCCAACACATCTTGGCACAGTGTTACACCGTCCGAGTTATCTGGATACTTCCCACCAACACCAACCTATCCGAACTCCGGAGATGGGAACCCGCCCTTCAGTATATCCTCTCTTCTCGATATCCGCCAGGCCTCAACCTCCGCTAATTTCAAGTTGCCGCCGCTCATACCTCACCTGTCTTTCAACAACTTCTTTGCCTCTGTACTTCCGCCTCGACTGACATCTCTGCCCTTACTCTTTGCCTTTAAATATGTCTGCTTGTGTCTGTGTATGTGCGGATGGATCTGTGTGTGTGTTTGTGTGTGTGTGTGTGTGTGTGTGTGTGTGTGTGTGTGTGTGTGCGCGCGAGTGTACACCTGTCCTTTTTTTCCCCTAAGGGAAGTCTTTCCGCTCCCGGGATTGGAATGACTCCTTACCCTCTCCCTTAAAACCCACATCCTTTCGTCTTTCCCTCTCCTTCCTGAAGAAGCAACCATCGGTTGCAAAAGCTAGTAATTCTGTGTGTGTGTTTGTGTGTGTTTTGTTCATGTGCCTGTCTGCCAGCGCTTTCCCGCTTGGTAAGTCTTGGAATCTTTGTTTTTAATATATTTTTCCCATGTGGAAGTTTCTTTCTATTTTATTTACATCATCATTAATTTGAACCCAAAAAATAAAGAAATATTTATATAGTAGTAGCTATGCAATTCAAATAAAACATATTGTTTTGTCTCGTTATAGCAATAATTTTAAAGAGGCTAGACCTCCTAGACAGGCAACTGGAGGCTATTCACCAACCGCAGCAGCAATCTTCGGCACACAGTGAGACAGCAGAGCAGTCGTCTAGGTAGTATAGAAGGTTTTCCTTCTTCTTCTCCTCGTCTAACAAATCTATATGTATATATACTATATATCTTTTTGTTGTTGTTGTAGATGAGGTGTCTCAGAGGTGCCATATCGATTCTGGTGAAACCTGAATCTGTTGGGGAAATGACCATAGAGCTTCAAAGGCATCGTGACCTAGGCCTTTCAGAGGATGAGTTCCCTGAAGGGATGTTAGAGTTGCCTGACAATGTTGATGACATGTTCAGGCCATAGACCCAGAGTGTGAAAAGTAATTACTCATTCTGCTTATATATAGTAGGTATTTTTTTCTTTCTTTGCAGCAAGCAATGTCTACAAAGTTGTACTTAATTTTTTTCGTTATTTTACAGCAGATGCGTCAGTGGGGAAATTCACACAACACAGTGTGTCTGGGGTACCGGGGACAGCAAAGCCTATAACGTCGAAACGAGATCCTGTGTGGCGTACTTCGGCAGCAAGAGAGCCGCTATTTGCCGCGCAGAAAGCCGCCGCCGCAGCCACCCCAGCATCACGTCTCTGGGTCGAGCAAGGAGCTACCACCACTCAGGCTGCTAGGTCAGCCAGCAGCAAGAGCACAGCCTGACTGACTGTTCCCACTTGCCTGATGTGGTGGTGCCACCTCATTCACCCTCTCAGCCTCGTCAGAATCATCACCGGCAATGTAAGGTATGTGTGCCTCAGCACATACCCCTGTGCACCCGCCAACTCCACCATCGACAAGGTGGACATCATCCTGTAGTAGTAGTAGTAGTAATAGTAATAGAGATGATCCTGTGGTCAACAGCTGTTCCCCCTCCCACCCTTTTAGTGAAGGATATGAGGCCATTGACACCACACCGCAATTAGAAAACTCGGTGGTTGCAGAAGCATTTCAGGAGCGAATCTCATTCACAACGATAGAGAATCCAGTAGGGGGGATAGTGTGACACTGTCCTGCTTCTAAGGGTGTACCTTCCTGTCATGGAAATGGAGCTCCTCAAAGTAGTCAATGATTTGCTGTATCCTTTCATCTAAGATAAGTCGTAGGGCCAGTATTGCCTCACGTTTTCCAACATTTCTACGAAATCCAAACTGATCTTCCCCGAGGTCAGCTTCTATCAGTTTTCCCATTCGTCTGTAAAGAATTCGCGTTAGTATTATGCAGCTGTGATTTATTAAACTGATACTTCGGTAATTTTCACATCTGTCAACACCTGCTTTCTTTGGGATTGGAATTATTATATTCTTCTTGAAGTCTGAGGGAATTTCGACTGTCTCATACATCTTGCTCACCAGATGGTAGAGTTTTGGCAGGACTGGCTCTCCCAAGGCTGCCAGTAGTTCTAATGGACTACTCTATAAACCCACAGAAAAATAATATATATATACTTTTTACATATCTTTGATATCTTGTTTTCTTGAGGAATGATATCTTCTTTCTTGAAGATTACTACACCTTAGCAGCAGACACTAATTTTCATTCCCTATCTGATACTCGGTATGGCTTCCTTGTACACTGCTGGCTACCACAGGCTGCAACAGGACAGTCCGCTATGAGTAAACAGTATACTGTGGTCAAGCCCAGTTAAGTTAGGAATGAGTGAAGGAGGGCTCAGTACTTTTGTGGACCGATTATCAAGGACAAAACAGGTTCACAGAAATTTTTACATGTAATTGCACAAAGTTCTAATTGTTCTAAAAAAATTGTTGAAAAGTAAGATTAATTTACAGGAAATTTCTTAAAGATAAGACGGTAGATTGACAGTTGGAGACAATTGATTATACAGTGTAGCTGAATAAGTCTAAGATGCAATGCTAGAATAGGAAAATGAAACATGGCACTTGCAGAGCTAGGGGATACAGTGTTCACCAGACACTTAGTATATAAAGAATGTATGCTCCCCTGAGGAACAAATCTATACAAAATTAACATAGTATGCAATATATCCTGTCAAAACACACCATGAAAGCATTTAAAATTTCTATAAACATCTATTATACAATATTTCTTACAATTTTTATACAATTTCAGTTTGGTCACATTTCGTAGGGCAAACAGTCTGCCAGAACTTGGGTAGACTAGACAGTAAACATTCAGATGTGTGTTGTCCTGAATTCTGAAAGGTCCAATGTATAAGTCGAAAAAACTTTTTTAATTCACCTCTGATGTCTTTAGATTTCTCTTGTGTTTTGACAAGGACTAAGTCATCAATTTAAAATTGTGTAGGGTTTAATTTTTTGTTTAGTCTACACTTTCTTATGTCACCTTGAGATTCCATGGTTTTTCTTACAATTTCCTCTCTCTCTCTCTCTTCAGTACTTAATGGTTTGCAGACTGGGAAATCATTGAAATGACTAATTGGATGTGTTGGTTTGCTATTATACTGTATTTTATAAGGCAAAAAACCTGTTGAGGAATGTTACAGGACATTCATAATATCTTTGAATCTCTCAACATGATCCAACTAGCATGATTAGTATTACAGTACGTTCTAAAGAATCCCCCCAATATCTCTCATTGATCTCTGCAAAGGGTTTCCCAGTGGATGATAGGCTGAAATAAGAATGTGGTTTATCCTTTCATTTTCAATAAAAGCTTTCCATGGTCCATCTATTTCTTGGAAAAGATGAATCCCTACACCGTAATCACTACTATCTCCCACACTGAGAAAGGGTAAACTCAAATCGGGGCAGTACAAAATTTGACTGTTACATAATGGTGTTTTTATTTCTTCAAAGGCAACTTCACATTCCTAATTACAAACCCACATTGCCATTTTCTTCAGCAGTCTGTTGAGACTTGGAGCATTCAAAGCTTGGGTACTAATGAATTTTCGGTAGTAATCGCACATCCCAAAAAACGACTTCAATTATTTCTTGGTTTCTGGAGTTGGGAATTTAGCAATTGCCTCAAGTTTTTCAGAATCTGTTAAAATATCCTCCTCAAAAATGTTGTGGCCCAGAAACTTCAATTTGTTCACAGCAAATTTACATTTAGACAGTTTAAGTGACATTCCCTCTTCATTAATCTATTGCATACCTCCCTCAAAGTATTAATACGTTCCAAGTTTCCCCAGTACTCAAAATGTCATCTACATAAGCAGTTAATTTTGACAAAAGATCTTTCCTCAAAATGAAATCAAGAGCTCTAATGAATAATGCAACTGAAACGTCAAGGCCAAATGGTACTATACAATAGTGGTAACATCTTCCTGCAAACAAAAGGGCATACTTTCTCAAATCATTTCCTAACTCAACTTGGAGAAATCCTAAAGTGAGATCTAAACTAGTCATGTATTTAATTATTTCAAATTTATGTAATAACTTGTCTATGTTCTCTGGGTGATCAGTTTCCCTTTCCAGATACTTATTTAGATGTCTTGAATCAAGTATGAGCCTAACAATACCATCACATTTTGCTACCCCTACCAACGGGTAGTATTGGCTCTTACTTTTCTCAGTGATGTCCCACTCTTCCATCTTTTGAAGTTCCTTTTCCACATCTTTTCTTTTTGCTTTATGAATAAAGGCTCATGCAGTTTTAATCTGAGTTTACACTGATAATCCTTTGCTCTACCAGGTCTGTCATCAAAAACATCATAGTAAGCCCACAATAATTCTTGTAAATCTACCTTCTGTTCTTGGTTCAATTTATCTGATTCCCCTAATTTTTTAAAACTAGGTCTCCATCATAATCTTCAGTAATTTCCTCTACACAATAACCCATGTCTAAAAGATAACTTCCCTAATTTCAATTTGCCTATCAGCAAAGTTTTGAATTGACATGTCAGTTGTTGGAACTTACCCATGACTTAGGGTCATCAAAGATAAATAATCTGTTTCCCCAATCAAATGGTGCTTTACCTTTCAATATCCAGTCCATGCTTAACAGTAGATTCTCATTCAGATCACTTATTACAAGACATCTTTGAATATATTTTACATCGTTTATGCTGAAGGATAACAACACTTGTCTATTAATAATTTTGTTCGTCCTACCAGTAGCTCTTCTAATTTGTATTCCAGCAACTGATATTCAATGAAATCAATATCAAGCTTAATTATATCTTTTAGTTTGCTTGAGATGGCACTAACTGGGCTCCCTGTGTTGATCAAACAAAATCCTTCCCAACTTGCAGCTTTAATTTTTATGTAGGAACTGTAAACAGTGGTGTTTTCCCTGTCTTCCTATTCTTCACACGAAAGATCTTCTACTACCTCATCAAACCTCTGCTCCATGATGGCATTTTCTTTATTAGGTAATACCTTCTTCAAACATATACTAGAATTTACTGTAATTTTTTAGTTACTATTTACCTCACAAATGTTCTGACTAGCATCATGTCTGACGATTTCATTTGGCTTAGAAGAAGAACTTGGTTCTCAGATTTCCCTTCATTTGATCTCAACTTCACTGCCATCATCATAATATTTAAATTTGTCCCAAACAGGTTTAAAAATAATCTCAGACACATCAGCACAATCGGCCCCCCTTGTCTCCTGCTAGATTACTAAGCTGAATTGTTCCAAAATGATTCTCATGTGATATGTCATTAGAGTTCCTGGCACTACTAGTCTCAACACTATTACTAATAACATCCTCCTTGACTTCAACATATACTGTTCCATCCAATTCACCATTAAAGTCTTCTAGTACACAGTCATCATCATCATTATCTGAGCTTACACTACGAACACTATTAACATCACTCACAACAACATTTTCACTAACCACATCTACATGAACATCAGACTCTCCAGACACTTCATTAGAAACATCAGTATGACAACTTACACCTAAATCACCACCACACACAAGTTTGCACAACCCGAAATTATCACAGTTATCCTTACCTTTCATTTCAACATTAGATTTTTCGTCTTGATTATATAAATTTGCAAACACATCATCTTCTGAGCCTACTTCATCAAAGGTAACATGGTTCTTATTACAGTTGTTACTAGTAGTTTCTCTAATGACATTTCAAAATTTCCTGTGAACTTAACTTTTGTTTACATTATGTATTCTTTTATTATTTCTGTCTGCAGACTGATCATTTGCGTACTGTCTATAGTGAATAGGTTTCTGATTGTAATGCTTTCTGTTCCGAGTGAAATTATCCTGATTTTGGTAAGGTATATTCCTTGTCCCAAACTGATAGGCTCCTAGTGGGACACTTTGCCGCTTAAAGGCCTATGTCTATCATCTCGCTACCTATGGTTGCCTTCTCTCCTGTCATTTCCCCAGGACCTATTTCAATTACCCCATTCTCTGTTTGAGTTATAGTACCGTAATTTCTACTGAAATTCCTCCTGTCATTGCCATTATAATTATCCCTGTTATTATTAAAGTTCCTTCATCCACTATTATTATTATTATTATAATTATACAGTTTAGTTCCCACCCTCTCTGAGACAAACCTCCAAAGTCATTGGGATTAACATTAAATCTGTTATTCTGTCAAAGGCTCTGCCAAGTTTGTCCACATATTTCAAGAATTGTTCTATGGATACATTTGGTCCATAGACTAGACCCCACTATACTCTTTTTGGAAGCCTCCGTTTTAAAGCATCAATTTGAGTGAGCTCATCAAATGGTCTATCCAGATGCATTAATTTTTGTAACAGTTTCTCACAATAAGCTGTCACTGTCCTGTCAGATTCTTTGTAACTAGGACCATTCAAGAATTCACTTTTAATTAATGCTTATTCAGTTTCAGACCAAAATGTAGTCATAAAATTTTTTCAAAATCTTCGAAAGGCATTTCTGCAGAACAATTCTGATTGGTCCACGAGTAATTTCTTTACAAATTTTATCTTAACAGTGTCAGACACTTCAAAACTGAACTGGTCCTTGCACAATTGCCAAAAAGTCATTTAGATGTAGTTTGTTATCTTCTGGATAAGTTTTAATTGGGAAATTTCCCCAGACCCCATTACAACTACTATCAAAACTTTTTTGTAATATACTTTCTTGCATTTCTACAAATTTTCAGTCTACAGTTTTTTCGGCATTAACTACCCTACTACCAATTTCTGAGACCTTTTTGTCAGTATCAGTTTTGAAAGTCCCAATTTCAGTCACAAAAAGTCATTTCGTCTGGTCAAATTCATTTCTCACTTCAGAACTTTCCTCATTTACAAAATCAGCAATATTTTTAAATTTTGCCCGGTTGTTTGAAATTTCATTAGTTAAATTAGTTTCAAAATCTGCAATTTTTTCCTCATCAGTGTCCACTCGAGAACTAAGTAATTGGCCTTTTTCGCAAGTTAGTTTTACTGCTCTGAATTTGCATAATTTTTTTAATTTTAAATCACTCAGAGCCTTTGAAATCAAACTGTCAGTCTGTTGACTCAAATTTCGACTTACGGCTTGTACTTCTGCCTGAGAACTGTCAATTTGTTGGCTCAAATTTTTACTTAATTCTGCCTGAGAACTTTCAATTCTTGAATTCATTTTTGCCTGAGAAATGTCAGTTTTCGAGTTTAAGTCTGATAACATCTTTTCTAACACTGTCAATAGTCTTACAGTGTCAGAAACACTTTCCCTAATATCTGATCGTGTTATAGGTGTAATCATATTTACTGACAAACTGTCATTAATACAAATCTCAATCGTTCTCCATGCTAAACTGTCAATAGTGTCCGTGTTTTCAAAATTCCTTCCATTCAAGCATGGTTCATTAGGTAGTTTCACTCTGCTTGTGCTCCCAAAGTAGACATATTTTCATCTGGAGAATACATTGGTACGTCCTAAATCCTCTGATCCTCTACCATTTCTAACGTAACAATTCCAGATCATCAAACCATTTCTAACGTAGCCAAACCAGAAGCACAGCATGTTTGACTTTTTTGGAGGTGATAACTTCGCTACAGAAAGTCTTGGGTCAATACCAGACATACACCAATCAATATGTTAGCAATACTTGTTCATTTGTCACAACTTACAGGCACGGGAACACATCAGCTTAGTCATCCACCCGCTCTCTTTCCAAGCCTTTTTGACAATGTATATTTATAAATCTTTTAACAATCACGTTCTTTGACACTGTTGTGTTATTTCATGTTTGATGTTACAATTGCAATTAGTTAACCCAGCAAATGACTTTTTACAGCATTTGAAGGCTAAAATGCAGGATAATTACATTGTGCACTCCCTGCCTCCGTTGGATAAGCAGCTGCAGCAGCAAGTCGTATACTCTTAGCTCACTTATTTGTTACATAGCTTCATTCTTAATTTCTTTGCGTGTTTTTGGTACTTGCATTGTTTAATTCATAAATTTCGGGCGTATTATAGTATTTGAGTGCAGCATCACATTTTAGTACCTGAATAGTGTAAAATCGCATTGTCTCCTTCCGCCGCCAAGCAGTGTGTCAGCAGTGCGCAGGTAGCAGCATTACTGCAACTATTAAACAATCTTGTATTTAAATAACCATTTAAATTTTGTGTTGAATTGTTTGTGCTCTTTGTAGATTAGTTCAGACGTTCTTTGCATAACAGTTTTTAGCATGGATAGAGACTGCAACTGCTGTGTTCGGATGTAGGCTAGCATCCCTTCACTCCCAGCTTCAGTGTTGGCTTCAGTCACACAGCTTGAGGCTGTTGCCAATGGGCATCATTGTGGGGGTCCAGATGGGGGTTTGTCGGGGACGGCCAGCTTGTCCCACGCATCCTCAGATCGGACTATGACTGAGGCTGCCCGCGATACTGCTCAGATTGAGGCTGATCCCTCACCTGTGGTAGAGTGGGAGGTCGTCTCGAGGTGTGGCAAGGGGTGAAAGACCTTCCAGAGGGCTGAACAGAAGGCCTCTCCAGTTTGTCTGACGAACCGGTTTCAGGCTGTGTCTCATGCTGATATTGATCTTCGGCCGGACATGGCTGCTTGTCCTGTTTCAGAGGTTGCCCCTCAGTCTGCAGAGGGTGCACTAACTGGTAGTTTGGAGCTCAAATGTCAGGCACATAATGGGGGCCCTTAGGGATATGGCAGCAAGAGAGGGGAAGAAAACCAATGTGCGCTCCATGTGCATACCGGGGCGAGTCATTCCAGATGTGGAAAGAGTCCTTCTGGATGCCATGAAGGGTACAAGGTGCACCCATCTGCAGGTGGTCACTCATGTCGGCACCAATGATGTGTGTCGCTATGGATCAGATGAAATCCTCTCTGGCTTCTGGCAGCTATCTGATTTGGTGATGACTGCCAGTCTCGCTACTGGGATGAAAGCAGAGCTCACCATCTGCAGCATCATCGACAGGACTGACTGCGGGCCTTTGGTACAGAGCCCAGTGGAGGGTCTGAATCAGAAGCTGAGACGGTTTTGCGACCATGTAGGCTGCAGATTCCTCGACTTGCGCCATAGGGTGGTGGGGTTTCGGGTTCCGCTGGATATGTCAGGAGTCCACTACACGCAGCAAGCGGCTACAGGGGTTGTGTGGCATGGACTGGGCGATTTTTTAGGTTAGATGGCCTTGGGCAAGTACAGAAAGGGCAACACCCTCTAAGGCTGCGGGGCAAAGTCAAGACATGCGGGGACCAAGCAGCAATCGGTATTGTAATTGTAAACTGTCGAAGCTGCATTAGTAAAGTACCGGTACTTCAAGCGCTGTTAGAAAGCACCGAACCTGAAATCATTATAGGCACAGACGGTGTTTAGAAAGGATAGATTGCATGCAACCGGTGGTGGAGTGTTTGTCGCTGTTAGTAGTAGTTTATCCTGTAGTGAAGTAGAAGTGGATAGTTCCTGTGAATTATTATGGGTGGAGGTTACACTCAACAACCGAGCTAGGTTAATAGTTGGCTCCTTTTACCAACCTCCTGACTTAGCAGCATTAGTGGCAGAACAACTGAGAGAAAATTTGGAATACATTTCGCATACATTTTTTCAGCATGTTATAGTCTTAGGTGGAGATTTCAATTTACCAGTTATAGACTGGGACACTCAGATATTTAGGACAGGTGGTAGGGACAGAGCATCGAGTGACATTATACTGAGTGCGCAATCTGATAATTACCTCGAGCAATTAAACAGAGAACCGACTCATGGAGATAACATCTTGGACCTACTGATAACAAACAGACCCTAACTTTTTGACTCTGTAAGTGCAGAACAGGGAATCAGTGATCATAAGGCCATTGCAGCATCCCTGAATATGGAAGTAAATAGGAATATAAAAAAAGAGAGGAAGGTTTATCTGTTTAGCAAGAGTAATAGAAGGCAGATTTCAGACTACCTAACAGATCAAAACTAAAATTTCTGTTCCGACACTGACAATGTTGAGTGTTTATGGAAAAAGTTTAAGGCAATCTTAAAATGCGTTTTGGACAGGTACGTGCTGAGTAAAACTGTGAGGGATGGGAAAAACCCACCATGGTTCAACAACAAAGTTAGGAAACTACTGCAAAAGCAAAGAGAGCTTCACTGCAAGTTTAAATGCAGCCAAAACCTCTCAGACAAACAGAAGCTAAACGATGTCAAAGTTAGCGTAAGGAGAGCTATGCATGAAGCGTTCAGTGAATTCGAAAGTAAAATTCTATGTACCGACTTGACAGAAAATCCTAGGAAGTTCTGGTCTTACGTTAAATCAGTAAGTGGCTTGAAACAGCATATCCAGACACTCCGGGATGAAGATGGCATTGAAACAGAGGATGACACACGTATAGCTGAAATACTTAACACCTTTTTCCAAAGCTGTTTCACAGAGGAAGACCGCACTGCAGTTCCTTCTCTAAATCCTCGCACAAACGAAAAAATGGCTGACATCAAAGTAAGTGTCCAAGGAATAGAAAAGCAACTGAAATCACTCAACAGAGGAAAGTCCACTGGACCTGACGGGATACCAATTCGATTCCACACAGAGTGCGCAAAACAACTTGCCCCCTTCTAACAGCCGTCTACCGCAAGTACCTAGAGGAACGAAAGGTTCCAAATGATTGAAAAAGAGCACAGGTTATCCCAGTCTTCAAGAACGGTCGTCGAGCATATGCGCAAAACTATAGACCTATATCTCTGACGTCAATCTGTTGTACAATTTTAGAACATGTTTTTTGCTCGAGTATCATGTCGTTTTTGGAAACCCAGAATCTAGTCTGTAGGAATCAATATGGATTCCGGAAAAAGCGATTGCGAGAGACCCAACTCACTTTATTTGTTCATGAGACCCAGAAAATATTAGATACAGGCTCCCAGGTAGATGCTATTTTCCTTGACTTCCGGAAGGCGTTCGATACAGTTCCGCATGTCGCCTGATAAACAAAGTAAGGGCCTACGGAATATCAGACCAGCTGTGTGGCTGGATTGAAGACTTTTTAGCAAACAGAACACAGCATGTTGTTATCAATGGAGAGACATCTACAGGTGTTAAGGTAACCTCTGGCGTGCCACAGGGGAGTGTCATAGGTCCATTGCTTTTCACAATATATATAAATGACCTAGTAGATAGTGTTGGAAGTTCCATGCGGCTTTTCGCAGATGATGCTGTAGTATACAGAGAAGTTGCAGCATTAGAAAATTGTAGCGAAATGCAGGAAGATCTGTAGCGGATAGGCACTTGGTGCAGGGAGTGGCAACTGACCCTTAACATAGATAAATGTAATGTATTGCGAGTACATAGAAATAAGGATCATTTATTGTATGATTATATGATAGCGGAACAAACACTGGTAGCAGTTACTTCTGTAAAATATCTGGGATTATGCGTGCGGAACGATTTGAAGTGGAATGATCACATAAAATTAATTGTTGGTAAGGCAGGTACCAGGTTGAGATTTATTGGGAGAGTCCTTAGAAAATTTAGTCCATCAACAAAGGAGGTGACTTACAAAACACGTGTTCAACCTATACTTGAGTATTGCTCATCAGTGTGGGATCCATACCAGATCGGGTTGACGGAGGAGATAGAGAAGATCCAAAGAAGAGCGGCGCGTTTCGTCACAGGGTTATTTGGTAACTGTGATAGTGTTACGGAGATGTTTAGCAAACTCAAGAGGCAGACTCTGCAAGAGAGGTGCTCTGCATCGCGGTGTAGCTTGCTCACCAGGTTTCGAGAGGGTGTGTTTCCGGATGAGGTATCAAATATATTGCTTCCCCCTACTTATACCTCTCAAGGAGATCATGAATGTAAAATTAGAGAGGTTCGAGCGCACATGGAGGCTTTCAGACAGTCGTTCCTCCCGCAAACCATACGCGACTGGAACAGAAAAGGGAGGCAACGACAGTGGTACGTAAATTGGCCTCCGCCACACACCGTTGGGTGGCTTGCGGAGTATAAATGTAGATGTAGACAACCCAAAAGCTTTAAATTAATGATTCGTTCTTCTAACATTATTTATGATACAATTGTCTTTCTGAATCAGGTTACCTCGTCAGTTTAATCGAATCTTCTCTAGTTTTCGTAATATGTGGAAATTGCACTGAATTTCTCTATAGAATGTTCCAGAAACATTAATTTTGATTATGTTGTCCTGACTTGCAAAGATATGTAAATGTTAAGCTTTTCCAAAATTAATGGTTTACACAGTTAATTTGCATTATGGTAAAAAATGAATTTTTAAAAATTGCTTTATAATTACAAAACTGAATGAAAAAGGTTACTAAAATTTATACACCACCAACACTGATCCCAGAACTACTACTTTCTCCTCAAAACATCCCGAAATTCATATCTAAGTGGCAATGACTTATCATAACTGTACATCATTTTACCTGACTAAGAACATACATTAACTGGTTTGAGACACAGTGCAATGTTGTGAAGTAGTTGTGATGAAAATGTTTAACTAAGTGACCCTATGCACCAAGTGTCCCTATACACCATCCACATGGCGAATTGGTCGCTAGATTGCGTGGGGCCTTGACTAGCCCTGTCATCATTTCGGGTGAACTCGCTGGACAGATCAGTGATGCTTTACATTTGATTGGTAGTGCTGTTGAGGAGTTGGCCCAGAATATTGCATTTCTCCATGGTACACATGTCACCTCAAAACAGAAGGGGAGATTACAAGCCCAGTAATGTCATCGGTACTCGCGCATACGTGATTTGGAATTTTTGTCGTTAAACAGAGAACAGCAGGACTTGGTTGGCCAACTTGACCAGAAAATAAGTGGCTTGCAGGTTAAGACCAGTGTGTTGGGGGTTGGAGCATATTCATGATGATGATGAATAAAGTTTGAATTCCTTAGCCCATAATAATCGAAGTTTGCTGGGTCAGTATTTTAAGGGCGAAGTGTCGGAAATGTTTGCCAAACTTCCTAATCCCATTATGTACCTTCTGCAAGGGATTTCTCAGGTAATGATTGACAATTTAGATCAAGTTCAGGTGTTATGGTTAACCTTAAATCTTGAGATACAAGCTTATGCCTTACAGGTTCCCCAGATAATTATTTTGCATCTTTTGTATCCATTATCTAATGGTGTTCTTATTGAAATTTTTTCGGAAGTCTCGTGCAGGCAGGCTACCTTGTATGAGTTGAGAGATGCCATTATCAAACTTAAACTTTCACCTATGTTTCAACAGTACTTGGAGGGCCAATGTTATTGGAGGGTCCAGGGGTTCAATGAGAGCTTGTCCCAGTATGTTGAGCAGGCTCAAATTGCCATTTGCACGCTTAATATGTCTGTAAGTGAATGCGATGCTGTTCTAGTTATAGTGCAGGGAATGAGACCCGAGGACCGGTCACAGACCCATTTTGTTTAGGAGCCGCTTTCATACACCAATTTGACGAGTCTGATTGATTCTACTGAAGCATTTAGTTTTGCTGATGAACGTCATCAGGAAACATCTGCAGGTCAAGATCAAATGTCGCTTGCAAAACAAGCTAAGGGGCTGCTTCTCTCATCACAGATACAGTGTAGTTATTTTAGGTGTGGCTGTGGATCCTTTAGTTCACAACTGTTAACTGCAGTGAACAGCTCATGCGAGCAAGTGACGCCAGAAGAGGAGTGGGTGGGGTTTTCAATTTCGTCCTCCTAAAGGATGCGCTCATGTTAAATTAGTGTCAGGGGCTTGGCTTCCCTGTATCTGCTCCCTCATTAATCGTGAACCTGTTTGTGCCCTGCTAGATTTGGGTAGTACAGCTTCTATACTCGATTATGCATGGTACTTGGAGTTTCGTGCCTTATGCAGATTCCTTTCTTTGTCTCCCTCCACGCAGGGATATCATGCAATAAATGGCCAGAGGTTGCCCTTGGTACGGTAGATAAGGGGAAACATTGCGATCAGCGGTTTTTCGTGGCTGGTCCGGTGGTACCTTTAGATTTGCCTTACGGCCAAGCGAGAAATTTGTCTTTTGTTCTTGTCATGGGTTTCTTTGGTTAAAAACCATTAATAACGTGGTTTCCCATTTCGATATTGGTCATCTGTCTCAGCTTGAGGGATCCTGTCTGCTTCAGTCATTACAACTTTATCCTCAGGTTCTTAGTAATCAGTTGGTGGTCACCAATCATATTCTTTATAAAATCCGTCTGGGTGATGATATTCCTGTATGTCAGGCTCCTTACCATCTGCCACCTCCAAAGATGCGGGTGTTATGCTGAAAGATCGACGAGATGCTGACCAATGGCGTCATCCAGCCATCTACATCTCCTTATGCGTTACTGATATTTTTGGTGTCTAAGGAACATGGTAAGGACAATTGTCCGGTCATCTATTATCGTCAGCTCAATCAGAAGATTATATTAGTCACTCCCCATGCCTGATCTTCATAACTCCTTTACGTGGTTTGTTGGAGCACATTGGTTTTCTGTGCTTGATTTAAATCAGGCTTATTATCACATACCGCTTACCGAGGATTCTAAGCCCTCTACGGCTTTTGTAACTGTTGGGAATTTATTTGAATTCAATTGTGTTCCTTTTGGGCTTGCTACCAGGGCATCGGATCTCTCATGCCCATTGGATAATGTTTTGGGTGATCTTAAATTTAACTGTGCCTACAATTATTTAGATGATGATGTAGTCTATAGAGCCAATTTTGATGGACATCTTCAGCATTTGGGGTTCATTTTGGATCATTTGGGACAGGCTGGTTTAACTGTTAAACCTGACAAAATTTAATTATGTCGCAGTGAAATTTTTTTTTTTGTACGCTTGGTTTCGGCAAATGGGATCAGCGTTGATCAAGAACATATTGTCAGTTTAAAGTGGTTCCGTCCTCGTAATAAGGAGATTGCCAGATTTATAGTCATGGTCAACTATTTTCACAAGTTTGTTCCCAATTTTGCTCAGTTAGCCACTGCTCTGAATAGTTTGCTCAGTAAGAACAGTGAGATTCAGTGGGAGAGAGCCAGAAAATGGCTTTTGAGGCACTTAAAACTGCCCTTACTAATCCCCCCATTTTAGTAGTTCCTGACTTCAGTAAAGCCTTTCTCCTTCAAACGGACACCTCGACACGTGGTCTTGCGGCTGTTCTTATGCAACAAGTTGATGGCGATAGGTGTCCTGCCACTTATGCTTCGAGATGTTTGTCAGGTGCTGAATCAAACTATTCTGTTTATGAATTGGATGCACTGGCCAGGTTCTTTGCCTTTCAGAAGTATAGGTTTTACCTTAAGCATCGCAAATTTTCATTGGAAACTGATAATCAGGCATTAAGTTGGGTCTTGGCCTTTCCCCAAAATCTTGGAGAATTGCTCATTGAGGGGTTCGAATTATGCCTTTCAGTTTAAGGTCAGACACATGTGTGGTGCCAATAATCTTGTTGCCGATGCCTTGAGCCACATGTTCACTGAGGAAGAACAGGATTCCCAAGATGTGGATCACGTACTTGTAGCAGGGGTCCCTGGTGAGTTTCCTGAGGTGTATGTGGACATTTGTGGCAAACAGAAAGAGGAACCGAGGTGGGGAGCCATTAGGGAAGATCTGCTTTCAGGCAAACACATTTTGGGTTACGCTATAATTACAGGTGTACTATGTAAGCAAGCTTGTAGAGAGAGACAACCTAAGACCTGGCTGCCCCAACAGTTACTTAGACCTGTTTTTCATTATTTTCATGACTCCGCTGTTAAGGGCTCATTTGGGTGTTGCCAAAACCCTAGCTAAGATTAGCCAACAATTAACTTGGCCATCCATGAGAAGTGACGTGAAGAGATTGGTCAGACTTGCCGTTTGTGTAAAATGGGTAAACCTAAGGGCATGGGATTTTTGAAGCCTAAGAGGAAGCAAAATCCCATGGATAAATTAATTATTGACAACGTAGGACCTCTTCCCCAGACCTCTAGTGACTGTAAATATATCTTTGTGGTCGTTGACGGCTTTAGTCGATTTGTTTGGCTTGTTCCTAGTCAAGGGGTCACCGTTAGTCTGACGATTCAACATCATACCAGGATTTTTGGGATAGAGCTAGGGCCAATATTTGGCGGAGCTCACCAACAATAGGCGTGGCAGGAGTTATAATCACGGCAGGCGCCCGTTCCAGGGGAAGGTTGGCGAGAGTGTTTTCCTCCAGAACTTTAATTCCAGGAAGCAATCCGGGGGAGAGGGGAGTGGTAAATTGGCTCCGTGTTTTTTTTTTTTTGACCTTATCTCATACAGGAAGTGTTGGGGCCAGTTAATTTATTAGATAAACATCCCGACACTAGCAGGATTACGAAGGTTCACACTAGTCAGATTAAGCTTCATGATGATTAGTGGTATCTCTCTTCCAGCAACTTTTGCTTGGAGGAGGAGGTTGAACTGTGTGTTCTTCTTCACAGTTCGATTCCTCTGCCTCTTAATGTCACTTGCACCGACAATTCCTGCCACGTGCCACCTTTTGTTGACTAGCGATACCAAAGGGGGCGCTGCGTGCATCAATCAAAGTAAGACCTATCATACACCTTTGTTCAGCAGTGGTTGACATTCACATTCCACTGAAATGGTGTTCCAGTAACCCGGTCACATTGCCGAAGTTATTCGTCGTGACTACTGTTGACTGTTCCTTTCAGACTCTTCTGCATTCTCTTCCATTTCTTTCACTGTGTGCTGTTGGGTTCATTTCAGTGTTAATATCCAGCCCAGTGTACTAGAAATGAATTCTTGTTGTCTTGTGGTTGGGTGCTTGGTTTGTTTGAATCGATAACCAGCACATCCCATACCACTCACGATGCACGTCAAGCAACCAAGATAAATGTGACTTAAACTTGAAATTTGTGTCATTTGTTTATCCTTTTTTCTATTAGATTTTTATTGATTAGTTAAATAATTACTTTAAACTTTAAATTATGTAAAACTTTTCCTGCCCATGAAAGTGGGTTTTGACATGCGATGTTGTTTTCTTTGTTTTTTTTGGGGGGGGTTCCGGTCAATTAATGAGTTTGGTACTTTGTGGAGGTCAATCTTACCCTTTCTTTACCTGCCTCAGCTTAAGGGAGGTGTTTAATTCCTCAAGCTAGCTTTAGGCCAGTGTGGTCCATTAGGATTCCTTTGGGCTTATATCCAGTTTTATATAACTTAGAGAGCAACTTATTGAAGTCGAGTTTACTATGTAGGTTTTACATGGCCAATGTGATCCCAGAGTGATGGTTTTTAAGAGCAATTTGTAACCACTTTTATATCCTGAATTGTTCAGGGTGAAACAGAGTTGTGTTAGAAGCCTCTGTGTGTGTGTGTGTGTGTGTGTGTGTGTGTGTGTGTGTGTGTGTGTGTGTGTGTGTTTTATATACACTCCTGGAAATTGAAATAAGAACACCGTGAATTCATTGTCCCAGGAAGGGGAAACTATATTGACACATTCCTGGGGTCAGATACATCACATGATCACACTGACAGAACCACAGGCACATAGACACAGGCAACAGAGCATTCACAATGTCGGCACTAGTACAGTGTATATCCTCCTTTCGCAGCAATGCAGGCTGCTATTCTCCCATGGAGACGATCGTAGACATCCTGGATGTAGTCCTGTGGAACGGCTTGCCATGCCATTTCCACCTGACGCCTCAGTTGGACCAGCGTTCGTGCTGGACGCGCAGACCGCGTGAGACGACGCTTCATCCAGTCCCAAACATGCTCAATGGGGGACAGATCCGGAGATCTTGCTGGCCAGAGTAGTTGACTTACACCTTCTAGAGCACGTTGGGTGGCATGGGATACATTCGGACGTGCATTGTCCTGTTGGAACATCAAGTTCCCTTGCCAGTCTAGGAATGGTAGAACGATGGGTTCGATGACGGTTTGGATGTACCGTGCACTATTCAGTGTCCCCTCGACGATCACCAAAGGTGTACGGCCAGTGTAGGAGATCGCTCCCCACACCATGATGCCGGGTGTTGGCCCTGTGTGCCTCGGTCGTATGCAGTCCTGATTGTGGCGCTCACCTGCACGGCGCCAAACACGCATACGACCATCATTGGCACCAAGGCAGAAGCGACTCTAATCGCTGAAGACGACACGTCTCCATTCGTCCCTCCATTCACGCCTGTCGCGACACCACTGGAGGCGGGCTGCACGATGTTGGGGCGTGAGCGGAAGACGGCCTAACGGTGTGCGGGACCGTAGCCCAGCTTCATGGAGACGGTTGCGAATGGTCCTCGCCGATACCCCAGGAGCAACAGTGTCCCTAATTTGCTGGGAAGTGGCGGTGCGGTTCCCTACGGCACTGCGTAGGATCCTACGGTCTTGGCGTGCATCCGTGCATCGCTGCGGTCCGGTCCCAGGTCGACGGGCATGTGCACCTTCCGCCGACCACTGGCGACAACATCGATGTACTGTGGAGACCTCACGCCGCACGGTTTGAGCAATTCGGCGGTACGTCCACCCGGCCTCCCGCATGCCCACTATATGCCCTCGCTCAAAGTCCGTCAACTGCACATACGGTTCACGTCCACGCTGTCGCGGCATGCTACCAGTGTTAAAGACTGCAATGGAGCTCCGTATGCCACGGCAAACTGGCTGACACTGACGGCGGCGGTGCACAAATGCTGCGCAGCTAGCGCCATTCGACGGCCAAGACCGCGGTTCCTGGTGTGTCCGCTGTGCCGTGCGTGTGATCATTGCTTGTACAGCCCTCTCGCAGTGTCCGGAGCACACACCGGTGTCAATGTGTTCTTTTTTCCATTTCCAGGAGTGTATATATTCATTATGCTATTTCAGTGATATTTCATGTATATGCCCCTTTTAATGAGTGCTAGATTTATCCTGTCTCATTTAGTGTTTAAGCAAGCCCACTGAAATATCACTTTAAAAGTAAACTAATTGATACGGCTTCCTGCAACATGTTAATTTGCTTAGTTCTCTGTGTTCCAAGATGTATCTCATTGAAAAGTGTTTCAGTGCTATACTGTATACCAGTCAAATCTGAACCAAGTTTTTCTCCAGTTTAACTGTTTATTCCCTAATTTTTGTGGAATTTAAATTTTCTAAATTTGCAAGCCTTAATCTGTTTTCTGTAAATTATTGCCAGTATTGCTGTGACCTTCCTAATCAATTGCAACACGTAATTGTTGGTGTTTTAACTGGTTTTGTTCAGTAAATGCAAACTTAAAGTGAAGCTTTTGGATCATACATTTTCCCTGGTTCCTCATCCTCAGTAATGCTAGAGCTAATTTTTTATTTAAGTCTTGTGTTAAGATTTTTTGGTGAGTTACTCACAGAAAAGAAAAGGAGGTACTTCAAACCCATCGTAACGAATTTGTTGTGCCAGTGGTAAATGGCCTTCCTAGTCGGTGGCTTCATACTGTACTTCGTTCTAAACGTCCGTTGAACAGCTATAGCTCACTTGTTTTTGTCGAACTCCAACACTCAGGAAGATCGTCTGCACCTGAACTCGTCATGTTTGCGACTAGCGCTGACTGTGAGCAAATTACTGAACTACGCTGTGGTGGTATACATGAAAAAAACTTTCGTGGTTTCTCTTCAAAATGACATATGTTTCGTTCTTGTTCAATAAATAACTGAAAGTGTTTCTGGACTTTATGTATCCCTGTATAGATACACTTGTAAGGATGGCAATGGTATGAGTAACCAATATATCTCATTTGGACAAGTGATTGAGCTATAGTGGCTACACATAGAATTCAGCTATATATTTACCTATGAAGAGTAGCTTCATCATTCATTTTGACAATGACTGGTTGGGAAATGTTTGAGGCAATTTTCTGCTGCTGCATGATTACAGGTGCAGCATTGAAAATAATGATATTAATAAGGGTAATACTTGGACCATAATGAGAAAGGTATGAAATAAAACACAAACACAGTTTGATATTATACAGGGTGCTCAAAAAGTCTCTCCGCAGTGCCAAATGATTGTCAGCTGTGCGTGCCATATGCCACAGTGAATATACTGAAATGAAACTCAGTGAAATACAAGTTATTAATTTACTGAATATTCATTTTCACTTAAAAATTTTCACATTAAATGCTGAAAGTGTCCCCCCTTGTTATTGAATACATAATTCAATTCGTCTAATCACGTTTCCAAACACAAGCTGCAACGTTTCTTCTGTAAACACAAGCTGCAACATTTCTTCTGTAACAGAAAGAAAGTGGATACTGCAGATTTCAATTCCTCAATGGATTTTGAATGGTTTTTATAGACAGTTGCTTTTGCTGCACCCCAGAAGAAAAAGTCAGGTGGTGTTAGGTAAGGTGATCGTGGAGGCGAAAGTCCCTGTGAAATTATGCAATCACCAAAAACATCAGCAAGCAGCGACACTGAAATGCGATCTGTAGGCTTGGCTGCACCATCTTGTTGAAAATAACCGTTCAGTATTTCACCTACCACAAGTTCTCCTATAATGGGTACAGAAAAGTACCATCACATGGGCTGGGATCACTTCGAGACCTACCAAGCAGAGACAGTTGCCGCCACGTCCAGCCCAGAAGACGAAGGCACAGACGCAGCACTTGCCACAACCACTCACTACACGTTGGATGCATTACAGGGTACGGAAACAAAGGGATTGCTCCCATCAGCTTCCCCCTGGACATCATACAGGCGATATGCAACAGAAACCGAATGTTTCAGAAATGGCAGGTCACAAGGCAGCCAGCAGCCAAGAACCTGCTAAAATGATTGTGCAACAACAACAAAGTTGCAGCCACCAACAATCGGAATCGAGACTGGGCTGAACGAAATTGCCATTCTCAAATCGATGACAGTACTGCTTGGAGGGCAACAAAACAGTTCTTGTAGCAACGTAAGAATATCCCCCACTGAATGCGGGTCATGAAGTCATGGCGGAACCAGATCCCAAAGCCAGAGAACGACTCTATGCCAGTGGAGACCACCACTAACGAAGAACACGTCTGCCTGTTAGTGGACCGGCTACAAGTGTTCATGGGTAGTAGGGAAGAAGTGGTCACCATAGAATACATGACAGAAGAAGTAGTGCAGTACCAACTAGCACACTCCTGCCTGGGAAAGCAAGGGGATGCGGCAACATCGACAATGATATACTGAAGCAGCTGCCGCCACAAGCTATAACCAGTTGACGAAGATCTTCAATGCCATCCTGATGACCTGCAACTACCACTCTGCATAGGAACATGCTTTTCTTAAGGCTCATGAAGACCACAGGCTGGCACGTAGATAATGGCCCCATCAGTCTGCTGCCTCTAGTCTCCAAAGTGTTTGAGAGGCTCTACTCCAAGCAATTACAGCGCCATGTCAGGGCAGAAGTCCTGCTCCCTGACAATCAGTTTGGCTTCTGAAGAGGCCACTCAACACAGCACCAGCTCATATGTCTGATGGAGCAGGCGATGGGAGCACTGGAGAGATGCTTGCACCTTGGTGGGGTATTCCTTCACGTCTCCAGACCCTTCGACAAAGAGTGGCGTGACGGCCTCATGTATAAACTCCTGGTGCATGGGGTACCAGTGTCTTACGAACGCCTATTCTGATCGTACTTGACTAGGTGCTTCTTCCACTTGCCTGCGGACAATGGGAAGTCTAGTCCATCATCGTCCCCCCCTCCTGTATTCCCTCTTGAAGGCAGATGTCCCAAAGGCACTGAGGGTTGAACTGGCAGTCTAAGCGGATGATATTGCACATTTGCAGGAAGATTGAATGAGCAACTTATACGATGATGCCTGCAAAGAGCTGGGAGCATGGGCCAAAATGGCGGCTCAAGTTCAACGCAGCAAACGTCAGGCCATGACATTCACCAGAAAGAAAATTCCGCTGTATCTGCACCCATTACAGATCATGGGAGGATCCATACCCTGGTCCAACACTAGCAAATACCTCAATGTCACACTGGACTGGTGCCTAACATGGAAGACATATGGGGCAGTGCGTAAATAATCTAACAGTCGTTAGTTCATTTAAGTCATTATAAGACACACTTAAATTGTCTGTGTGTGCTTTACAGCTACCTTCGCCATTTACAAGGGCCTGAAAACTATTTTTGTGGTCAGCCAGAAAGAGATGGAGAACATACCAACCATAATTTCCAGTCTGTAAGTCCACATTACTCTTTGTGCTCACTGAAAGAAGTAGTTCCTACTTGCTATTTACTCAGTGGGGTCAGGGACTATGACTATCAACAAAAGTTCTGACTTTTAACTGATTGATACACTCAGTAAAAGCTCACATACAAAATATAAGTCTTAGTATTCTATTTAATATACCTATTGGGAACAGCACTATCAACAATTCAGACGCCATCTCTCCGTAAGTTCCTAGTAAAATGGTCTAGCGCCCTGACAGGCAGCACACAAACAGTCACTTCTGTGAAATTTAAGCAATCCAGGATGGTGTACAGTCCTTGCGAGTTCAGTTTCTAATTTCTGCAAAAACACTTTTGGTAACTGCACAGCTCTAACATCATCTGAGGCACAGCACATGCAGGTGTTTGGCTGATGCGAACAGATTGATATCTCGGCGCAAAGTGTATTTTACTACTGCCTTGCTGGTTGTGTGTGGTATATATATGGGAGCAGCGGACTGTCAAATGGAACATCCGCTGTCAGCCGCTGTAAGCACAGGTAGCAGCATCTACTTGACCCCTTTCTCAGACACCTATTAATTGATATCTCTGTTGTTCAACAATTAACAGTCTTATTAAATTTTACATGAATAGAGTTAAGTTTGCATTAGTTACTAAATTTTTTTTTTTTAGATTGACTGCTTTTCAACTTTGCTAGCTAGAATTTTTAAAACAGGACCGACAGTAGAACATGGCCTCTGAACTGCCTCTGTAAGAGCCCTTATAACAGTACCTGCTTACAATAGTCTTGAAACTTGATACATCTGTATTGTACCATGATTATAATCAAGTGCTGTAATTAGAAGTTTCCATTACAAATAAAAGTAGTAATCTATCATGAATGAGCACATTTTCTTTCCAAATTTGGTTGAACTTGAAAATGAATAGAGGTGGCTTATTGGTGTCAGATATATAGGGTTTTTACTTTTAACTGAGGTTACATACGAATTTCTATCTCTCCAAGTCTAATATTTAGCGCCTCCAAATTTTCGTGGAAACGCCAATTTCAACCAAAATATTACTCTGATGGAGTTGAAACTTGTAAGTTTTAATCGTGATATAATTTTCATGTTTTGATCAATTTTTAGCTTTCTAGTTTTATTATCTAGTGCCACTTTATTTTTTTCTTAAGTTCAATATTTTGTGTAACATATTCATTTGAACATACAGTGTTGACATTAATATACAGAAGCATACAATGATGAAGTTTTTAATTTTTAATTTCACACTTAGATTATGGTGCAGTCCTTCGCATGTTAAGCAAAGGCATATTATGACCACATGGTACCGGTAGTAATGAATTGGGGTAAACCCGAGCATGCTCACTCGCTTCTACCTCTTACAATGAAACAGCGCTTGTTTCGCCTCGCCAACATCAGGGAGTTGAGGAGTAGAACACTAGGAGGAATGTGCTCACTATATCCTTTGCGCAACCCCATGAGGACACTGCCCTCACACTGCGGAATTGGACTGTGCTTGCACTAATCAGGCCAGTGGTCCAGTATGCCACCATAGTGTTTGGAAAGGCCGCAGGCATGACACTCAGGACACTGCAGAAATACAGAACGAGGTGCTGCAGCTGGTGCTGCACCTACCGCGTGAGTTCAGCACTGCATAATTGCTCATGATGGCTGGAACTCTGATGCTGGGAGATTGGTTCCAGCAGTCTGCGAGGAAATTTTAAGCGTTTGCGTGTAACTTGGAAAACCATCTCATCAGTGGCCTGGACAAACAGGTGCTCTGGTGAACAACTACGAGATGGCCGGGCCTACTGCGTGAGTAGCTACAAGTGTCCCACACAACAGGATCAAGGAAAAAAGTAAGAAGTACAAGAAAAACGTCTACCACAAGAACCAGCATTCCCCAGAAGGAAGTAGGAAAACCAGTGAATTTGCTGTAAGCTACAGTGCATCGAGGTCAGAATCCTTGAGAAGGGGCACAACTATGATGACGATGACAATGACGACCTTCCCTCCATGGCCCACACACTGGATCAACTACCTAATAAACAGGTCTCACTTCTCAACAGTAACAGCCACAAATGCTAGTGTGAGCATCTCTGCACCGCTCCACCACTCGCACGCAGTAACCGTTGCGGCCACTATTGCCATCACTGTAGCTGTTGGAGTCGAAATAGACATAAACTCTCGAGACTACCTGTCGTAACTACAATACAAGCATGACATATCAAAAAGGCCAATTTTCAAGAAAAAAAAAAGGGTCAGGTATTGCATGTAGGAAAACCAAGAACTACGACCGTCAGACTGATGAAATCATGAGAAAATGTCAACCGAAAATGAGCCTTTCATTGTACAGATCCTATGCAAACAATAAGATCTCGCAAGACAAAGATGCAACAACCGCAACCATACCAAACCCGGTGTCCATGTACCGTTCAATGCAAAATGTGTGAAATGTAAAAACCCTGCACAACTGTGGCAAAAATGTCTCAGTTGGGAGTAAAAACAAGAAACCACAAAGGAATGAGACCCAAGAAACCGAAGAAAACATTGCTCGGTCAACAACAGGAACATATTCCAATTAGGAAAAAGAGATCTCGAAAGACAACTGAAAACATCCGAACTTCATTAGGATGTGGCACGTGCGGTAGGAAACAACCAGCCTTCTGATAGAACTTATTCAGTTTTCTCGCCCAGGGCAAAGACACAATCCAAGACAAAAATGTCAAGGATTCCATGGCACACTAAGTAGAGTCAAACACCCAGCAAAATGTGCCATCCTTGATGGTTTATCAGACAACAAATTACACCAAACTGAATGCAGCAGTTAAGAAAAAAATGAAGGGGGATTAAACGCTGTATTTTGTGGTGGCAATATAAAGTACCAATGAGCCCCTAGATGATTACGAAGCTGCTACAGGCTTCCTCCCCCATTTCTTGCATCAGACTCCAGACAAAAGCAAGTTAAAGTTAGTAATAAAAAGCCTACCAGTCAGTCTTGTCTCAGGTAATCTGCCAGTTAAATCAAAAAATATGCCTAGCATTCAAAACCTTTTGTTTAACGCATTCAGTACCTCACAGAGAAAAGGAATTTTCAGTTAAAAGATTTTTAAAGCCAAACTGAACATTTGATAACGAATCGTGTGATATAAAATGATCAATTATCCTTACATACACATTCTTTCCAATAACTTTGGCTAACACTAATGGCATAGAAATAGCTCTAAAATTGTCTACATTATCCTTTCTCCCAATTTGTAAAGTGGTTTTACTACTGGGTACTTTAATTGTTCAGGAAACTGACCATTCCTAAAGGAAAAATTACAAATATGGCTAAATACAGGGTTAACATGTGCAGTACAGTACTTTAATATTCTGCTAGGCACTCCATTATACCCATGAGAGTCCTTAGTCTTCAGTGATTTAATTTCTGACTCAATCTCCCTCTTGTCAGTATCACAGAGGAGTACTTCAGACATCAATCTCGGAAAGACATTTTCCAAGAGAGTTATGATTCCCTGTAGAAACTAAATTTTTATTTAATTCACCAGCAATGCTTAGAAAATGATTGTTAAATACTGAACATATATCTGATTTATCAGCAACACGAATGATTTTACTGTGAACTGACTTTATATCATCAATCTCGTGCTGCTGACCAGACACTTGTTTCACAACTGACCATATGGTTTAAATGTTATCCTGCTATTTGCATACCACATACACTTTGCTTTCCTAATAACATTTTTAAGCATGTTACAGTACTGTCCATAATGGGCTACTGTGGCTTGACTGTGGCTACCTTGACTGTGGCTACTTCTAACATTTTGAAATAATTCTCGCTTTGTTCTACATGATACCCCCCCCCCCCCCCTCTCTCTCTCTCTCTCTCTCTCTCTCTCTCTCTCTCTCTCTCTCTCTCTCTCTCTCCTCCCCCCCCCCCCAACTCACGAATAAGTAAGTGGATACTTGCACAATACTTTTAGTCTAGTCTTGGTATATTCATCATTTCTCACATAAATATTCGAAAGTTTGCAAGTAAACAGATTCATCTCGCATTAGACTCTGTTAACCTAATGCTATTGTAAATGTGTTTAATAACCACAAAATTTATGAACATGTCTTGCTTCTATTAAGTCCAACACAGGAATTACTTGAAAGTCTAACCTCATTTCTTCATTTGTCCTTAACAATCATCCCAGTCAGTGAAAGCACAGAATAATACATAAACACTCCTTGTTCTTTTCTACACATACACTGAAACTCTATGAATCGTATAGCAGGTACTTGTTGGCTGCAGCGTCCACATTTTGCTCGTGACTGTTTTTAGACGCGCACACACAAACATTAAATGCGCACTAGGTTGGACTCATCTCTCTCACACTTCCATTTAAAATACCATGTGTTTGAGATGGAGGAAGGTTTATTGGTTCTAAAATTTATGCACAAATTCACAAAGGCATATCCCCCCTAAGATTTAACACGCAATATTTTATATACAATCATTATGTACATTTATATCACACATAATAACAATTCATATTTTAACAGTATACCTTGTCTTTTCATAACCGTGAATAACCTTTTTCTTACTATTTAGCTATTCCTTTTTTTTTTACTTTAATTATAAAATGTGAACATTTCAATCAATGTTGGAGTTCACTTTCTTGTATCTAGGAATCGCGAGGACTAAACCTTTAGTTTCCAATCGTAAGCTCCAGGTGTTCATGACACTCGAGTACTTTATTTTTTATTCTAATTCCTTGCAATATTTTTCCTTAGTACGTACTAGTATCATTATTTATAGTAGTTTGTAGTCTGGAGGAACTCTGGGCAACTGAAAGTGTTCTTTTGGCCAATTGTAAATTCACATAAAACATAATAAAGGTAGTGATGTGTAGAATTCAAACTTACCAGAATAATTCCTGTTATATAAGTGACTTCTGTCACGGTACTGTCCTATTCCCCAAGGATCAGTACCTACCTACACCTCACGTGTGGGTTGACCCTATGAGTCACATCTTCCTTCCGTTCTGGTATGTATGCCCCTTTATAAAACATTCCTTTTCATCAGGCCACAGGTCGTCCTATCTCTATGTAGGTACACCTGACCTATATCCTTAGCAAATGCTGGATACGCCCCTCCTTATCCTTATGAGTGGTTCACTGCCATAGTATACATCTTTATGTACACTATAATTAAATATTTCCTGGTAAAATAAAAATATATTTTACACTTCACTCACACTTCTTAGCACCTCATTTAATATCCTAGAGTCCTCCTCTACTTTTCAACTTCTTTAACCTTAGTAGATACTATGTCTACACACATTATTCAAACCATGGTAGATACTATGTCTACCTATTTTGTTCAAGCCTCACTATCCTACTATTTATCAATTTTTCCGAGTATTCGCTACACTGACTTTTCTAAAATAAACATCACAATTTACTCCAATCTAGCTTGTGTTCTCCTTCATTACTCATGCTTCCGGCTTATGTATACTCATTGTCAGATCATCATAGTTTTTCTATACTTATGTACATATGTGATATGGAATCTTCATGGCTTTTCGTGTAAATAGGCGATGTAGAACCATCATAATAACAACAATGAGTGCATCTTTCTAGATGTACATCTTCTTCCCTACAACCCTTGGCAGTTCTTACATCTTTCTAATCTGTAACTTCATTGTTTGCATATTCGTATTTCTTTGTTTGTATGTGTAAGTGTGTCTGTGTGTTCTGATTCTTCAGCCTTCTTATGCGAAAATAACTTGTAGGTTATAGGAAACCACAGAGACTAGGAAGGACTTCTGCGATAGAGGTATATGAATATGGAAAGAGAGAAAAATAGTTAGGTCTACAAAAGAGAAGTAAGAAAGAAAAAATTAGAATTGGTTCCTAAGATCGAAGAAGAGAAAGAAGACAGCCCCAATGACAGAAACCTTCCCACCCCCCTTCCCCAAGATCCCTACCTTGCCAGTACTTGAGTGAGAAGCTGGAGGAGGTATGGTGTTAAATCATCTTCTACAGAATAGACATTCCCACCTTGACCCTTGAGGTCCCTGAAGAAAATCTTAGCAACCCTATGGAAACAGCAAATGGTAAAGAACCAGTCACACTTGTTTATGAGGGTTGTTTCAAAGGTGTGATGTGTGAACTGTGTTAGCCATGATTTATATGTTGGTGTAAATCATGCTCTCATTTACACTACCCACCCCTTTCAAAATCAATACAAACCATCCCATCTACATCACATCTCATAAAAGGTGTTAACCATTCTATGCAAAACAGAATGTTATATGCCATAGTATCATCATTATTTAATTATTCATCCAATATTATATGTTCTGCTGACATAATATTCACTTCCGTTCATTAAGACAAATATGCATTAGGAAAAACAAATTTGAACTCTGGGCTGACTATAGCGGTAAATCTGTCGAAGAATAATGCAGTTGTCCTAAGGCCAGCTCAGCGAGGACAGAAACCTCGTGTAGAGCAAAAAGGCAAAAGCTGGCTTGACTATATAACATTTTGAATGACCGAGGGAGATAAGAACTGACCAGGCACCAAATATATCCTGTCCCAAGGCTGTGCCAAATGACTGAGATCGGAGACAAAATGTGTGCAGTTCTCCGCCTCATGCTGCAGAGCAAAGTCAGGACACCTAACTGACTGAAATAAGTAAATAGCATACCAGGAGCAATTTTGAATGCTGTAATAGCAAATTCTCACTAGTGAGGTTTTTACCAGTACCTCTAAGTGAGGGAGGATAGAATAGTTTAAGAGTTTCAGAGAATTCGGTGATGGAAAATTATTACAGAAGAAACACCGAAAACAACTTGTAACCCGAAGGTTGTCACTCCGTCCATTAACTAGGAATGTTAACGTCCCTGGGGGATATGTGACTCCGCCCAGGTCCCACGGATCTAATATTAACTTCACTTGAGCAAGTGCAGACCAGCACATCTACATGTTAAATTTTGTTTGAAAGTCTCCCACTGCAAAACAATCACCACTTCCCCAGGTAACACAACATTAGGTGACGACACATTTTTTCCTACTTTGTTTTGGATAAGCTTGAATTCTTTCCACATGTCATCTATAACTTTGCTAGTATCATTAAGTTTGGAAGAAGCAATAGTCAAAACGTTTCCGGAGGTTACACGCTCAGCAACTTTTCGATCTATAATTTGTTCAAATGGTTCCTCCAAACTACATAATTTATAATATCAAAGTTCGATATATTCTCTTTGAAGTATTTATCAACATTATCCACTCGAGGACTGACAACTGTAATTTGCGATTGAATAATCGGTATTAATTCCTTAGGCTGATCTACACTCTGTTTAAAAGTATTCATTCCCTGTCTTTCATTATTGTACACGTCTTCCAAAGATTCTAAGTTTTCAATAGGTTCTGATTCTACATTATTACATTTATCTTCAATATCGAATTCTAACTTTTTTTATCAAATCCTGGATTTGATCATTCTGTTTCTGAATAAAGTCCTTGGACAATTGATTTACATGGAGGTTTAATGAGTTAGTTACTTCATTCTTTAATTCTAATTTCAAATACTCTACTTTATAATTTAAAATCATCAAATTGAGTCTTTAAAGTCCCCATGGTTTTGCATAGACTACCAAATTCTTTGCTTTGCGGTTCTACTTTTGCATTAAACAAATTTAATTGAGAATTTACTAAGCCTAGTTCTTTACTTAAAGAAGCATTTTGAGCAGTTGAAGCTGTACTCTGGGCATCTAATTTAGCCTTTTGAGCTTTTAAAGTTTCATTTAACTGTAAATGCTGGGCTTTTAGTTTGGCATTTAAAGTCGTACTTAGTTCCCTTCTTAAAGAAGTATTTTGTGCAGTTAGTTCCTTTCTTAACCCGCTGAATCTGCACTTTGGGCTTTGATTAAATTTACTAATTCTGATCAGTTTGGCACTTCCTTACTCACTTTCATAGCCATGGCTGGTTCTGAAGCTTCCCCAATTCTCAGTGTATTATCCATATTCCTGTCAATTTTCTATCTAGTAATCATTTAACGAATTAACTCTAAGTATAATAACTAAGCCAATAAAAGTCACTCTACTTTTTGTATCACTTCTTGCTAAGGTACTAAAGTTCTATTTTGCGCTCACCTGGCCTAGAATTCTCACAACATAGGTAAGCGGATGAGACGGCAAGTCAGCACCGGTGAACAGCAAGACGGCAGCGTCAGACAATGGTGTTGACGTTGGCGTTGGTAGGCAGCTGTGGAGGCCGGTTAGCACCAGTGAACCACAACTGGTGCCGGTTGCATCAGATGTTGTTTCCATGTCGGCATCACTGTGCTGTGTGTGAGAACTGTATGTTCCCCCCACTGGATCTTCTTAGCTGAATTACTCTCATCATATCTCTTCTTAGTCTAATATGTCGAGGTCTTCTTTCCATTCTCTTAACATTATTACTTCTTTTCATCTTCCCTTTTATTGCAGCCACAAAATTTTCCATTTTGGTTTTTTGGACTTAATCCAATTACACAAAACAGTTCTCTTGTCTTGCTATATATGGTTGCTATGGCAACACAACATATCGTCTTCTTCGATATCTTCTGAAAATTCTCGTTTTTTCGCCACGCTCTAACACTTTTTAAACGATAGAATGTGTGGAGTAAATATACAAACATTATGTTTTCACAAATTAAAAAAGTATTGGAGTATGCAGAATAACATTCTCACATTTCACAAGTAAATATCTCCATATTCTCGTATTTCACTCGTAATTCAAGCTTTAGAAACGTATTAAATTAGCATTCATAAGCGAGCTGGTTTAAGAAGCACTCGTAATTAATAAACATGTCTTGCTTCTAGCAAGTACAACACATGAATTACAATTCCTCACATCCAACTTAGCCTCACCATCCTTCACCAGGTCCCTTCCTCAGAACACCAAACTTTCAGCAGAAGAAGGAATAGCCATACAATACCTCAAAACTAATCCTGATTTAATCATCCAACCTGCAGACAAAGGACCCACCAAGTTGCTATGAATCACAGCCACTACCCAGCAGAAAGCCTCAACCATTTATCTGACTACTCCAACTATAAACCCTGCCAGAGTGATCCCATCCCAGAAGTCCAACACAACCTACTATCCCTGCTTAATGGCTTAGGTCCTTCCAGAACCTCTCCCCTTTATCGATTTCCCCACTCACCCCTATGACATCCATCATCCAAATGCTCCACCAATCCACAACCCCATAAATCCTGGATGTCCCATTGTGGCTATCTATTACACCCCGACTGGGAGAATTTCAGCCCTCATTGCCCATCTCCAACCAACAGCCTGTAATGTAGCCTCCCAAGTCGAACATACCAACCGCTTCCTTCACCAACTATCCCTCGTCCCCACCCTTTTACCTCCTGGATCTGCACTCATCACTGTTGACACCACCTTCCTACACACCAACATCCCTCACATGCCCATGGTCTTAACATTATTGAACACTACCCTTCCCAATATCCTTCAGATTCCAAAACTCACTGCCTCGTTCTTCGTACACCTTACTGACTTTATCCTAACCCAACAACAACTTTTCGTTTGGCAGGAAGATATACAAAAGAATCACAGCCATTGGCGCCCACATGGCACCCTACAATGCCAAACTGTTTATGGGCCATCAAAGGAGACTTTCCGAGCCTTCCAAAATGTCAAACACCTAGCCTGATTCAGGTTGTTGATGATATCTTCAAGACCTGGGCTCAGGGCCAAGACACACTATTTTAATTCCTGCACAATCTCAATAGCTTCTCTCCCTTCTGTTTCACCTGGTCCTCCTCAACCCAGTGTCCCACCATCTTAGACGTTGACCACCTCCTCTCTAATGCCTACATCTGCATCTCTGTCCACATTAAACTCAAAAGCTACCAACAGTACATACATTTTGCCAGCTGTCATCCCTTTCACACCAAAATGTCCCTCCCACATAGCCTGCCCACCCAGGGACAGCATATCTGCAGTGACAAGAACTCCCTTACCCAGTATGCTGAGGATCTCACCAAGACCTTCAAAGAGAGGCACTATCCTCCAGACCCAGTCCACAAACAGATCTCCCATGCCATTCCCCCCCCCCCCCCCCCCCACACACACACACACACACCCCCACACACACCCACACCCACACCCACAATCATCCCACCACCCCCAACAACCAGCCACAAAGCACAAAGCAGTGCCCCCTTCATCACTCATTACCACCCCAGACAGGAGTAATTGAGCCACATCCTCCACCAGGACTTCGACTACCTATCATTGTACTCTGAAATGAAGAACATTATGCCCGATATTGTTCCTAACCTCCCTAAAGTGGTGTTCCATTGACCACCCAACTTCCTAGTCCATCCCTATGCCACTCCCGATAGCTATCCCTTGCCACAACGATCGTGTCTCCGTGGAAGAACCAAGTGCAAGACCTGCCGGTTCCACCTTCCCAGAACTTCCTATTCCAGTACTGTCACAGGTTTATCCAACCACATCAGCGACCGGGTCACACGTGAAAGCAGCCTTTGATATACCAGCTGTGCTGCAATTGCTGCACAGTTATTTTATACAGGTACGACAACTACTAAGCAGCAGCTGTCCAACACGATTAATAGCTACCGAAGAACTGTGACCAAGAGCAAAGTAGACCACCTTGTAGCACAACATGTAACTGAATGTAACATGCTTCATGTCACTACCCAAGCCACCTGGATCCCCCTCTTCACCACCAGATTTTCTGAACTGCGCAGATGGAAGTTATCCTTACAACACATCAACACATTGTCCTCTCCAATTATTATCCCAGCCTCAACCTATAGTAACATTTTGTCTCCTCACTCTTCACCCAATAGTTTCCACCCTATCTGTCCTATCACCTCCTCCCCATTCTCATCTCCCACCCTCTTTGTTTGTCTCCCTCTGCCAATACAGCCAACCATATTTACCCACTCCTCTCCTTTTTCACCATTTTTCCCCCTTCCATGCCCTACAACCTCCTGATGCTGTGCCTGTTGTCATTCTAGTCTCTGCATACTCCTCCAGACAGCGCTCGCCTCTTCCTCCACCTGTACACTGCTATTCCTTCCTCTTCTCCTTCCCTGCCCCCTCCAGATTGCTGCTTCCATCACACATGATAGTTGCATCATGGGCCAAGCTGCTGGAGTTGGTAGTCATGTGTGAGTGAGGTATGTTTGCTTATGTGAGTGAATGGTGCATGTTTCTCTTTTCCCAGTGAAGGCTGAGGTTGGAAGCTTATGTGTAAGTGTCTTAATTGTGCCTGTCTGCAACTTAGCGTATAATCTTTGCAGCAAGTAGTAATCTGTCATTTCTTGAATTTTTGTTTTTAAGCAATGGGGAATATTAAACATGAAGCATCACTGATATATGCAATATTGAATTGAAATTTGAGGGTTAAGCAAGGTAAGGAACAGGTGATTATATTGTGTTTTAATTTTGTGTTGTAGTATGTGTCATTGTGGCAGTTTGTGGATATGTGGCTGAGCAGTTGCATCATGTAAAGGTTAAAGGTGGAGATGTGCTCAGCTGTAATTGATCTTTTAGAACCAGGTGAGGATTTTGAGCTGAATGTCAGTTTAACTCAAGTGCTTCTAACAGGCTTAGTTTTCTTCCTTTGTTGGCTATATGTACTACTTGTGCGTGGGCTTGGTATCTGTGTCCCCTGTTCAGCATGTGTTCAGCAAAGATGGAGAAACAGTTTGTTGCAGTCGTTGCAAGAGATTCTGTTAACACTGCTGTTACTTAAAAAATCTGTTCTGTCCTTGCTATTGAAAAGGATATGAGCTGGTTAATTTGTTGGATAGCTTTCCTAAATAAGAGACAGTACAGTGTTCAGTTTAATAGTTTCTCAGCCAATGTCAAGACTTCACAAAATTTAGCATTATAATCATTTAACCGGTAACATCAAGTAGTTAAATTACTTATTATGCTCAACATTTTCCATTGTGAAAAATGTAATTTCAATGTTAAGAAACAAGTCTGATGCACAAAACTCTATGCAAGTGGACTGTATCTTGCTTATAAGGCTTGACTATCTAATAACTAGTGTACCTTCCAGGCACTAGTCAGTTGTTTCCTGAAGATGGTAAAATAAGTTGAAAACTAGTTTGAAATAAACAAAAATAACATACTTAAATATGGAACTGTTCTACCAAGAAGTAACCTAAGAATCCATAAATAAAATTACTCTTTACTTTAGCAATATATTTCCCAAAATAGCTCAACTTGCAGATAGCATTGCTGAGTCCTGTAATCGGTTTAAAAATATTAGTTACTTGTAACTCACAGAGGAGTCTTTATCTGATGAGTACCTACATTTCCATCCCACAGCTACTATCTGCCAGTAAGAAGACATCAGTTTTCTTTAGGCTTTCCTTCCGCACCTCAGATAATGCTCTATGCACTGTGCTATTGGATATTTTCTGAAGTTTTTGTATTTCTCTATCTTTTGCCCATAGTCTTCAAAGTGATGAAGCAGTTAGAGACATCTAAGAGTGAAACTGTCAGACTTTTACAAGGGCCTTAATACTTTACTGTCTGGGAAGGCTTCACTACAATTCAGTTAAATGACTTAGCAGCAAACTACAGCTAGCAACTGTGGGAACTTCCAATGCAACTATCAAATTACCTTAAAATCTGAAAATAATTTGCTCTGTTGGCATTATTGTGAAATGAGATAACAACCAGCATATCACCAGAGATTTTTAAATCAGTTTCAAGTACAGCCTACTGGAAAATTACACTGATGTTTTTCCACATTTATTTCCATTCACAATTAAGCTGCAGCATTTACCACACTTATCAAATGTGCTTTAGTTCATAAAAGAATAATTATTTCATGATGAAAATTAATTTCAAAAGACCCTTTTGCTGCCTATATTGTTAAAATATGGCTAGCAGGTGTTGTGAGATATGAAGTTGGAAACCCGAAATATTCGAATGATGTCCTGCTATTTTCTCATGCTACACACACACACACACACACACACACACACACACACACACACACACACAAACACAAAAGTTATCAAGGTTCTTGTTAGTAGTTGCATAAATCAAAAAATAACACAACAACAAAATTTAATCTATAGCTTAGGTAGGAAAGATTTTTGTATTCCAAATAGTAAACATCAACAATCATCTACCTTTCACATTTACAATAATTAAGTTTATGTCTTAGAAAATAAATCCATACAGTGTGGGCTCCACTACAGACAAGATTGTTTACCATAACATACTGACTCAGGCTACGTAATTAACCGAATTACAGGAGTATCAACACAGAAAGTCCTTTCAGTTTTATGTACTAAAAGCTTCCATTTAATGTGGATGGTTTGGCATACTGGCTAAACCAAAAATTAAAGTCAAGCCGTAGTCGTAATTGGGCTAAATGAGCACCACAAGGATGAGACCTCAATGTGGAGAACAGCTGCAACAAGACTGACATCGAGTGATGAAATTCCTGTTGCATCTTTGAGATATTTGTTTCATCAAAGGGGTTGTTCTGCTGCTCAGCACAAAATGACTTACTAAGATCAAGAAGTGTAGAAATAGTCTTGTGAACAGGATTGTCTTCAAAGCCCCTGGTCCGATAGCTAACACTTTGAGTATTATCATCCACCTGAAACAGGATGACACAGTAGTATAAAAAAAATTCAGTTTTACTATTGTCAGTATATGGTAGGCAAAATGATCTCATTTTATAAACACCAGAGGTTGCACTGATTTTGCTAACTTAGAATTAAAATAAAAGGAACAATTTACTCTGAAGGAACTGTCACAGCGTAATATAAATGGTATAAAGGACTGGAGTTATGTAACCAAAATGCTGTAGAAAAGCCTCTCAGCTGGTGATGTGGAGTTTGGACATCTTTTGGGCTCATAAAACCAGATAAAATTTCTGTCACTTGCAGTAGCACACAACTGACAATGTCTGTGTTATCTCAGGAATTTTCCCTTGTGTGAGACTGCTTGTACAAGATTGCATGTCAATTTAAAGTTCTAGATTTGCATATTTTACTGTACGCATCACTACTTCTGTGTAATCTTTCACTGACTGCATCAACACCAATTTCTGTTCCAATATATTGTGAAATTTTGAACATCTGCGAGTGCTGCAATAAAATAGTACGCTTGAACTCAACTGTGTTCTTAAAATTTTTGAGGACTGTAGACCTATCCTCATTCAAAACAATCTTTCTTTAATTTCATTCCACAATTACTTGAGAAATAGGTTAGCTTCAGAATTTTCAGATGCTTACAAAGCTGTATTTTCAGAAGTATTTTAGTTTGTAGCAAATCAGCATTTGTCATTGACAGTTCAGCCAAAGTAAACATCAGCCCTGAATTTCATTGTATATAAACACAAATAAATGAGCATTTTTGAGAATTTTTGGAAGCTACCAATGCCCTTTGCATAATCTACAAGCAATTTGTAACAAATCGGCATTTGTGATTTAGTTACTGTGACAGATTTTCTATCATATTGTGTTACATCTAGCTTTTCCTTAGAGAGGAATAGCTCTATATATTATCTGCATTATCATAAATTAACTCCTTTTTTGAGTTTTCTAACAATTATAATTAAAATCAAAACGTTTTTGGAAACTAGTAATTTTTACCATAGGTTTTTGTGTTGTCTCAATAGAAATTTCATTCTGTGTATCTGCTTCAATTCTTATAGGGAATTAGCAACTTTTTAGCTCAGCACATTACAAGACAACCAGCATATTTAATTTAAAGTTATATGTTCACTGCCTTGTATTACATAGCACCTGCCAAAATGCAGGCCCACTGTGAATGCTGTTCTCAAGCATGGGATGAGCTGGTTGACATTCATAAGCAGCTGGAAATTGCCCTGACTACTGTCAAACAATTGTCAGCTGCTGTGAATCGATGTCTTGGAAAAGCTCCCGAGAGTCGTATACCTGTGATACCTGCACCAAAGGTACCTCAAGTACTATACTCTCATATGGATACTGTCTCCTCTGAAGGATCTATCATTACCTGTCCACTATACTGCAAGTGGTGTGTCAAAGGTAGATCTAGGCATCCTGTACAAGGAGGACAAAGGATGCTGCACCTATGCCCCTTGCCAAAAATTGAGCTGCTGTCTTTCACTGAAACTGAGCCACTATTACTCACTTCACTTTTTTGGGAAAACCTATTTTGCCCAGTGTCAGGAGGAGGCAGTTCAAACATATGGCGAATGATGGTACCACTTAGAAAACTGGCAACAAGGGACGGGAAAGAACACCAGGTGCACTCAGTGTGTATGTCTGGGGGCCTCATTCAACAAGTTGAAGAGGGTATTCTGGCAGCCACTAAGGGAACAGGTGCAACCAACTGCAGACTGTGGTTCACATTGGAACAAATGATGCTTGTTGTCTGGACTCCGAGGTAATTCTTAGACCATTCCAGCGACTGGCAGAGAATGTTGGGAAGACCAGCCTTGCACGTGGAACTTCAACAAAGCTCACAATTTGCAGCATTGTCCCCAGAATTGATTGTGACCCTTTTGTTCTGAGGTGAATGGAAGGACTGAACCAGATACTTTGAAGGTTCTGTGACAAGCTAAGCTGCGACTCCCTGGAATTGGTGCCATGGTGTTGAGAACTGTAGGTTCATCCCTAAATATATCAGGTGTGCAGTACACATCAGAGGCTGCTGCTAAGGTAGCTGACTGTGTGTGGGGTAAACATACAGGTTTTTTTACATTATCCAATACAGATAATGATAGCTGTAGGAAACCCAAAAGTATTGGTGTAAGATTGAAAGAAATTACTCCCACAGATGAGAGTATGAAAATTCTAATGGTAAACTGCTGAAGCATTCACAACAAACTCCCAGAGTTTGAAGTGCTCCTGGAAAGCAGTGAAGCTCAATTATTACTAGGCACAAAAAGCTCGTTGAACCTTGAAAGTGAGAGCGAGATTTTTGGGGAAAATGTAAGTGTATATGAAAGTACACACACATGGGAAATGGAGGTGCTGTATTTGTCACAGCAGATAAGGAACTCAAATCCACTGAGATACAAATTCAAGTTGTATGCGAGACTGTTTGGGCAAAACTCCGTATCAGGGATGGGCATAAAATGATAACTGGATCCTTCTATCGCTCACCAGACTCACCTTGTGGTGTAACTAAAAACTTGAGAGAAAACCTCAGTTCACTTGTACATAAGTCTCCCAACCATACTGTAATCATCGGCAGAGACTTTAATCATCGAACAATGAAATGGGAAAATTACAGCTTTGTTGGTGATGGGCATGATGAGACATCCTGTGAGAAATTACTAAATACCTTCTCTGATAACTACCTAGAACAGATACTTAAGAACTCAACTCGTGATGGAAATATATTGGATCTGATAGCAACAAATTGACCCGACATCTTTGAGGATGTCCACATCGAAACTGGTATCACTGACAATGATGCAGTTGTTGCAACAATGATTACCAAAGTAGGAACAACAACTAAAACAAACAGAAAGATACATTTGTTCAGTAAACTAGATAAAAAATTAGTAGTGTCATATCTCAATGATGAACCTGAAACTTTTAGCACAGGTCAGAAGCATGTAGAGGAACTCTGGCTCAAGTTTAAAAGAGTAGCTGACCCAGTGGAACCGATCATAATGGGAGGGGACCTCCATGGTATACAGTCACTGTAAAGAAAGTTCTAAAGGAACAGATTACTGTATAATAGATGTAAAACAAAGTGTAGAGCTATAGACAGAAAGATGCTGACTGAAACCCGTTTGGCTGTCAAGAGAGTGATGCGTGATGCCTTCAATCACTACTGAAGTAGAATAATGTCAGATGATATATCATAAAATCCAAAGACATTCTGATTGTATGTAAAGGCTTTTAATGGCACCAAAGTTAGGGTAAAGTCTCTAGTGAATGAGACAATAATTGAAATTGAGGGTAGCAAAGCTAAAGCTGAAATGCTTAACTCCATTTTCCAATCTTCCTTTACAAAGAAAAATGCAGGAGAACTGCCCCAATTTAATCCTCATACCTCTGAAAAGATGAATGAAGTATTAGTGTCAGTGGTGTTGAGAAACAGCTGTCAGATTCCATACTGAATTTGTGGCTGTTAGTCCCTCTTCTAACTATAATCTATCGTAGATCCCTTGAACAAACAAGCATGCTCAGTTCTTGGAAAAAGGCACAGGTCACATGCATCTACAAAAAGGATAGCAGAGGTAATCCAAAAAACACTGATTTGTTGTAGAATCTTAGAACATATTATGAGCTCAAACATAATTAGGTATCATGAACAGAATGACCTCCTCAATGGCAACCAGCATGGATTTTGAAAACATCAATCATGCGAAACCCAACTCGCACTTTTCTCACATAACATACTGAAAGCTTTGGATCAAGGCAACCAGGTAGAGGCACTGTTTCTTGATTTGACTCCGTACCATGCCTACACACTTACTGTCAAAAGTATGATAATATGGTGTATAAAGTGAAATTTGTGGCTGGGCTGAGGACTTTTGCTAGACAGGACACAGCATGTAATCTCGGATGGAGAGTCACTGTCAGATGTAGAAGTAACTTTGGGTGTGCTCCAGGAAAGAGTGTTGGGACCCCTACTGTTCATGTGGTATATTAATTACCTTGCAGACAATATTAATAGTAAAATCCAGCTTTTTGTAGACGATTTATTTATAATGAAGTACTATCCGAGAGAAGCTGCAAAAATATTCATTCAAATCTTGATAAGATTTCAGCATGATGCAGGGATTGGCAACTTGCTCTAAATGTTCACAAATGTAACGTTTTGTACTTCACAAAACAAAACAAAAACATGTTATTCTATGGCTACAATATCAATGATCAAACAATGGAAAATCCATGGAATGTAACAATATTATGAAAAGGAAAGTTACGACTCACCATATAGTGGAGATGCTGAATTGCAGATAAGGCACAACAAAAAGACTGACACAAATAAAGCTTTCAGCCATTAAGACCTTTGTCAACATTATATGTAGGCACGCGCACAAACTGAAACCACACTGCATGCCTGAGGCATGGCCACAAGCTTTATTTGTGACAGTCCTTTTGTTGTGCCTATCTGTGACTCAGCATTTCCACTATATAGCGAGTGGCAACTTTCCTTTTCATAATATTATTATAATATCAATGAGTCACTGCTGGAATTGGCCAACGCATACAAATAGGTGGGTGTAACACTTTGTAGGGATATGAAATGAAATGATCACATGGATTCAGTTGTGGGAAAAGCAGGTGGCAGACTTTTGTTTATTGGTACTGGGGAAATGCAATCAATCTACAAAGGATACTGCTTAAAAGTCACTTGTGCGACCAGTTCTCAAGTGTATGGGACCCGTTCCAGATAGGACTGACAGAGGGTATTGAATGTACACGGAGAAGGACAACACGAATGGTCAAAGGTTTGTTTAATCCATGCGCGAGTGTCACAGAGATACTGAAGGAGCTGAACTGAAAGACTCTTGAAGATAGACGTAAACTATCCTGAGAAAGTCTATTAACAAAGTTTCAAGAACCAGATTATTCTAAGGGATCATGAGAATAAGATTAGAATAATTACTGTGTGCACAGAGTCATTTGAACGATCGTTCCTCCCACACTCTATATGTAAATAGAGCAGGACGAAGCCCTAATAACTGGTACAATGTACCCTCCGCCATGCACCTCATGATGGTTTGGAGAGTACATTTGTAGACGCAGAAGAATTTTTCCTTCACCATGGAATCTTTACCACTTCTGTTTCTTTGAAATTATGCTAATGTGCAGTTTACAATGAGACAATATTACATGCAATATGACACATTGCAATGAAAGTCATACGATGTGATGCTTAACAGCATGAAATCATGTTTCCATTGGGATGATAGGAAATGTGAAAAACTAAAACAGAAATGTGTTCGTGCTGTCGTATTGCTTGTCATATGGTGAGTCACATCGCATTATCATATCAGTTTCAATCATGAGGCCTTTTGAAGAGGATGTTATTGTGTGTCATTATTATTTGAAGCTTAAAAAAAACTGAAAAAGGAAAGGAAGTATTGGGTGCACCCATACACTGCTATGAATATCAAACTTAGTTCAGCTGAGGTTTCTTTGAGCTTTCCCAACATGAGCATAAATTCCATAAATTGCACAGAATGAATTGAGACATTTTCCACTTTTTGGATAAACTAGTATCAGTTACTCTGGACACTCACTAATTTTTGACTTGCTACTTCTCCTGCTGAGAAGCTACTCACTGCAATAAGGTGCGATGTTAAAAATGCCACTTTGAAAAGTTTATTTTTACAACAAGTATGGTACTTTATTCAATGTGGTACATGCCTCAAAAATGGTTACAAATTGATAAAACTATGTTAGTATTTCTATAACTTCTCAGTTTACAAAGCAGCATGTGATTCAACTTGAGCAGTATTCAGAAGACACATTGCTGGATATGAAAATGTCAAATCAGTTACATTGATTTCACAAAGGCAGGTCTCCAGGTTGTCAAGAAAAATCCAGCATGTATGTTTTAAGCGAAATACAATGAAATTACTTCACTTTAATCTAAAAAAAGATTAAAAGGTGCAAACATGTACTGAGATAATAGAATTCTAAAAACTCTTTCTAGAAAAAGAAGAGCGCCCTTCTTCAGGTGCTTGACAGACTTCAAGCATATGTGCTAGACATTGTAATCCTTTAAGGAGGTAAAATGGCCACAAAATTTTGAAAGATCCCTCACCTTTTCTCTTACTATGGAAAAAAATTGCATAACATTCTGTATGTTTTTATTAATTGAAATTCTTACGTAGATAAGGGATACTGCCTTAAGGAAACACAGTCACTGTCTTGTAATTTGTTTTTTGTTGTTACCTATTTCAGCCTTAGGTTACACAAATGGTATCATTACTGGTTTCAACTTATAACCTAATAATCATCAGTTGCTTTCAATGCATCACATAGTAACTTGATAACTGAACAGGCCTAATCTATTGAATGAACAGGTACAGTGTGTGCACACATGTGTTCATGTGTACATAAGCTGTTTAGGTTCTACCACTGGCCACAATGGGAATACAGTAAACTGCATGCATCACATCATCCTAATATGCTCAAAGGTTACATGCTAATGACAACACACACAGCTCTTTCCTAAGACTTACAGCAACAGGTTAAGGTTAAGTGGGTCAAGTCACTTACATAATACTGAAACAAATGATTCTTACAATTGGTGAACACAGTTACCACTACAGTATAACATTCCATTGTATTACCGTACTTTACTAATAATAACCTAACCTTAACACTTTCACATTTGTTACCTTCTATGAAAGCTTTTTCATTTTAAGAACATTCATTGTTTAATATGATAGATCATAGGACAAGTACATACTTCTCCAAGTATTTTAATTGCACTGGACAAGCATTGGTTTATGAAACTGGCCAACATATAGTGCAATTTATTTGGTACTACAGATCTATTATCTAACTGATGTAGTGCATCTGCTAAAATAGGATGACTTTATTATTACTGGACAGACAATACTGACCTATATCCCTATCTTATACTTGACTGCTTAATAACTGAACTATTTTCTGAAACCAGTAAAGAAATAAATAAGTCTGTATGAATGTGGCTGTGGTGGAACATTTTAACTTAGTGTTCTGAATATAACAGACACAGTCAAGAAACAATGGAAAAATGTTGAAGCAACAAAACAACAATAAAAAATAAATATTGCCATCACTGATATTATTTTGATATAGCTTTGCAAAATCAAATATAAAAAGGAGAGGTAAGGTACAATTCCTAAAAATGCTGTAATCATTATGAGTTTTATTGTCTATCGCAAGTGATTTAATATTAAAATTAATAATCATATTACTTACTGGGCTCATCAAAAGAAATGTCTGACTCAAAATATTTGCCTGAAAAATTGTATGTGCTTTCTGAATCTGTTCAAAATCCTTAGTTGAGCTTATAGCTGTCTGAAGGATTGTATACTGGCTTTCAAGTACATCCACTTGGAGATAATATTGCAGGTTATCTACTACAAACATCAGATTGTTGCGTAGCTGCCACAGAGCCGTCTTGGATTTATAATTCCTGTAATAAAAAAGAAATTATGTATTTGTACAACAATCAAAAAGCTCACTGAATCAAAGTGCAAGTAAAAAGAGTGCATTACATGTTCTCGAAATCAACAAATATGCCACTTTTAAATTAAAGTAAAAGATTCACAGAAAAACTGAGCCAGTTATACTGCAAACCAAAAAACTGTAAATCAACCGGTACAAGTAGCATCAGTGAAAGCAGATAAGGCCAAATTGTACTTCATTAATGGAAACATCACTACAAATTTTATCTTCTCAAAACCCTTTCCTTTATGTACAGTCAGCTACAGAACATCTGGTTTCTAAAGAAAGCATTTGTGTTCGCCTTTTGTGTAGGTTTATCACAAAATAACAACACAAGTGGATATAACTATGTCATCATTTAAGGAAACACAAAAAGAAAATCAAGAAATAAAGTTCTTGTCCCATACCTCTGAAACGGGCAGAAGACAACAAAACCTGACGTACATCCCACCATGAGACAGAAAACATGAAGGAAGTCCTCTGTCACCAAATAAAACGTAGGATTATAATACGGAACAGTAATATGAGTAGTTCAAAAGCAACAGACAATTGTAGCTCTTCTTGAAAACTTAAGTAAAAAAAGCTGGCTAGAAGTAATGTACAACTGTGGTGTTGTATCACACTTATTGAAATATTCTGGTCTATTACAATGCGAGCCAGATGAATTTCTTGTTGAAACTTAATACTTCGTCCCCTTCTGCAGATGACATCTTCAAGGGGGTTGTTGCTTTTTCAGAGGTTCAAAGCACTCTCTCACCTGCTACCAACTGAAGTAAAATTCCATTTCCACATACTCTCATACAGAGGTGTGACATGTTTTGAATATTTGTACAGAACTGACCACTGTCCGTTGCTGGCAGCAGCTGCTGCTGTTGCTATCACACCATAGTGGAAGGTGAAATGTAACCACTGTTCGTGACCACTAATTCGATAATCAATGTTTCTTGATGTTTGACATTGAGATACGTATCTATTCACTGCAGTTTATCTCCGCCTGAAAGAAATCTTGGACTGTTCGCAATGTCCGGATTGACTCATCAAGTTAATCAAATCAAAATGATATGGTCAAAATGGAAATGTACTTAATAACTTGCTTATTTACACCTAACAGTTGACACTGAACTCAAACTAAACTGTCTCAAAAGTAATTCTCATCAGCCACTGCTACTGTTGCTTACACAGCTTTTAACAATCAAACTGAGAATACATTTATCATTTTAAACAGCATTTCAAAGTTTACAATTACAATTTGATTAGCTTTTTAAAACAGGTTACAAAATTTAGACTTTAATTGTGCTGTAATCTTTCCAGAGTAAGAAACATGCCAAAATGTTACTGATATCACCACAAAATTATGTGAAATAGCTTTCTACAATAATGTTTGATTAATGAATCTCAACTTTTTAAATAAAGGTTTACTTTTGATAGTAACACGAATACTGTACTTTTACATTTAGCTGAAAAAGAATTACACTCAGGTTACTGCATACAAATGTTGTAAGTGTAGTTTTTAACATGTGTTTACATTTCTTGCACATATTTTCATATAGTAGTTACATTTCATCACATTTTTATTATATTTCATCATAATGATATTACTAACGTACTGTACAGTGGGAGCCGTTACTGAATGGATGTAATATTACAAAAATTTAATTTTTTATATTTAATTGATGTTCGCCAGCACCTTCTGCCTGGCAGCTAGTTTCAGCTTGTAAGTCACGTTGCATTATACCAACATAACCACTTCGTAGCTCACATGTTGAACCATCAGCAGCTAAACTCATGTGTTGCTGACGAGGTAACGTGACCGAGCATCCACAATTTGGCTGTTCAATAGGGAGTTTTGGAGGTGGTCACGTGGGGGTGGAGCTGCAGTCAGCCGCCGGGACTGGACATGCCATCCGTTCTCTTCTGCTGGCAGCTTGCGACCCACTTAGACACTCTCCTCTCCTGCTCTAGGCTTGCCATCAACCACTTTTTACTGAAATAAACCATCATGTCTATCAAAAAATGTTTAACTTCATCACCTCAACAGGTCCCTACTTTTTCCCCTTCCTTGCCAATCCTGTCAGAAGTGGAATCGCTCACCTTTAGGCCCATCTTATCGACCTAGCTGAAATTCACCATGCTGTACCCAATGAAGCTGCCAGTAGTACTTCGGACTTGACACCCCAGGTGCAACGTGCAATAACAAGAGCATGCATTCATGGTTCGGCACACAGCCTTCTGCCATTTCGGCGTATCTCTCCTAACAGCTGAGGCAGTGAACGACAGGCTGCTTGCATGGCGAGGCACCTCGCTTCCCCATCTAGCCAGCCGCCGCCGCTGCCGTTCCCAGGCAGTCCGATGGTATACCATGCTGCAGGTAGCCATCTTCCACACCACTCTGATGCAGCATGGTGGAATGTTCCGGCTGCACCCCGCCATCCAGAAAATGAGGATGTTCCGGCCCCACACCGCCATCCAGAAAATGAGCATGTTCTGGCCGACTAGCTGAAGCATTTCGCACAGCCATTGACACTTCCGACATCATCTTCACTATTGTTTCGTGCTGTCGTCGTCTAACGGGATGCAGCCATCAATGACCCACCACCGCAACTACAGCTTCTGTTAAGTTCATCAATCAATTTTTCTTTGCCACCACCTCCTTGCTACAAGCTACACCGTCATCTTGTCGAGTGTAGGCCCTTTTTCTGTGCTCTAATTATAAAGTTTTCAGCGAGCACTAGGTATCCTAATATTGTAGCTATGCCTCAACCCTTAGTACCACCTCTGGCGAAGGGAACTCCCCACCTATGGAAAAACAAGACCCAGTAGCTGCCCTTCAAGTAAAGGTCGATAAGTTAATGTTGAGAAAGGTAGAATTGATGGAAGAATGCAAAAATTTGGCTCAAACACAGTCTGCCTATGTAAGTGTGTCAGAAATGCACCCTGCTGTGCTGCAAATGACGGCTGCAAGCACCTTAAGTAGCACGGTACCCCAGCCATCAATAATAACTTTGCTAACACTTTCCCTAAAGTCAATTTCATTCAATCATTTTCTTGGAAACCTAATGAACAAATAAATTCCTTTCTACAAACTATCTGAGATGTAGGCCGCACTTGCGCTTGGCCCCAAACTATTTCTTATTAAATGTCCTCCACCTTAAATTGTCAGGTGACACCCGTACATATATCGAATCAGTTCACACTCTTAGAGACACCACATCTTTCGCCACGTTCGAGGCTGGGTTGAAAGAGAGGTATTCAGACAGGCGTGACACCAGCTATTACAGGGACAAGTTGTCCACCTTCCGCCAGAAGCAAGGAGAGGATGTAGAGACATTCGCTGGCCAAATCTGCGCTGTGGCTTGCTGCACTTACACACTGGGTTTGGATTCTGCCCATAACGAGATGTTAATTGAGCAGGCTTACACCTGCTCGATTGACGTATTTATCCGTGGACTCAACCCGTATGTTTGAGGAGAGGTAAAAATAACATCACTCACCTCGGTGCATGATGCAAGAGGAAGTAGGGCATTTTATTGCCAGTTCAGTGCATCCGAAGAAACAACAGTGTCCAATTTTTAAATACGAGGAGGAATGCTAATGCTGCCGAAAGGCAGGCCGTGTTGCTGTACAGTGCCGCACACCTTACTGTTCTCATTGTAGAACCATAGGGCAAAAGAGTAGAAAATGCCCGCAGAACCAGGGAAAAGGGCAGCTCGCACAATCAGCAGAGGGAACAAGTCTCCAACAATTCACCAAGACCCCAAAATCAGCCAGGAAATGGTCGGGGGGACAAGTCATGGTGCCTGACCTCGCCCCCTGTAGAATTCACGTAGCCAGTCTGCCACGGTGTCGTAAATGAGGCGGCGAATATCCTCCTCAACAGCAAAGTTCTAGGAAGAAATGTAAGTGTGCTTATCGACACTGGAGTGCAAACCAGCATACTGTTCATAGGACATGGGGATAGACGAGTGTTAAAACAACCTCATTACCACATTAATGGTCTGAGCGAAGAAATAATCATGCCCGCTGGGAACTGCCAAGTTAAATTGAAAATCGGAGCCAGCCACTACACTTTTGACATGGATGTAATCCAAAAATGAAACCAAGGTGTAGGTAACCACTCCTGATACTTACCCTCTCCCAATTATCGATGAAGCAGATAGTGTTGAGGATCAGTGGACAAAGTTCAAAACCATCGTACAATATGCGTTAGATGAGTATGTGCCAAGCAAGATCGTAAGAGATGGATAAGAGCCACTGTGGTACAACAACCGAGTTAGAAAACTGCTGCAGAAGCAAAGGAAACTTCACAGCAATCATAAACATAGCCAAAGCCTTGTTGCAGACAAACAAAAATTACGCGAAGCGAGATGTAGTGTGAGGAGAGCTATGGGACAGGCGTTCAATGAATTTGAAAGTAATGTTCTATGTACTGACTTGGCAGAAAATCCTAAGAAATTTTGGTCTTATGTCAAAGCGGTAGGTGGATCAAAAAAAATGTCTAGTCACTATGGCCAAAACGATACTGAAACAGGTGATGACAGACTAAAGGTCGAAATACTAAATGTCTTTTTCCAAAGCTGTTTTACAGAGGAAGACTGCACTGTAATTCCTTCTCTAGATTGTCGCACAGATGACAAAATGGTAGATATCGAAATAGATGACAGAGAGATAGAAAAACAATTCAAATCGCTCAAAACAGGAAAGGCCGCTGGACCTGATGGGATACCAGTTCGATTTTACACAGAGTACCGAAGGAAGTTGCCGAAGGAAGTTGCCCCCCTTGCAGCGGTGTATCGTACGTCTCTAGAAGAGCGTAGCGTTCCAAAGAACTGGAACAAGTCATGCCCATTTTCAAGAAGGGATGTCTAACAGATGTGCAGAACTATAGACCTATATCTCTAACGTCAATCAGTTGTAGAATTTTGGAACACCTATTATGTTGAAGTATAATGACTTTACTGGAGACTAGAAATCTACTCTGTAGGAACCAGCATGGGTTTCAAAAAAGACGATCATGTGAAACCCAGCTCACACTATTCGAAACTCAGAGGGCCATAGACAAGGGTTCCCAGGTAGATGCAGTGTTTCTTGACTTCCGTAGGGCATTCAATACAGTTCCCCACAGTCATTAAATGAACAAAGTAAGAGCATATGGACTATCAGACCAATTGTATGATTGGATTGAAGAGTTCCTAGATAACAGAACGCAGCATGTCATTCTCAATGGAGAGAAGTCTTCCGAAGTAAGAGTGATTTCAGGTGTGCTGCAGGGGAATGTCGTAGGACCGTTGCTATTCACAACATACATAAATGACCCCGTGGATGACATCGGAAGTTCACTGAGGCTTTTTGCGGATGATGCTGTGGTATATAAAGAGGTTGTAACAATGGGAAATTGTACTGAAATGTAGGAGGATCTGCAGGGAATTGATGCATGATGCAGGGAATAGGTGGCCAGGTGTAATGTGCTGCGAATGCATAGAAAGAAAGATACCTTATCATTTAGCTACAATACAGCAGGTCAGCAACTGGAAGCAGTTAATTCCATAAATTATCTGGGAGTACGCATCAGAAGTGATTTAAAATGGAATGATCATATCAAGTTGATCGTCAGTAAAGCAGATGCCAGACAGATTCATTGGAAGAGTCTTAAAGAAATACAATCTGAAAACAAAGGAAGTAGGTTACAGTACACTTGTTCATCCACTGCTTGAATACTGCTCAGCAGTGTGGGATCTGTACCAGATAGGGTTCATAGAAGAGATAGAGAAGATCCAACGGAAGCAGTGCACTTCATTACTGGATCATTTAGTAATCGCGAAAGCGTTACGGAGATGATAGATAAACTCCAGTGGAAGACTCTGCAGGAGAGACGGTCGGTACGGGCTTTTGTTGAAGTTTCAAGAACATACCTTCACCCCCCCCCCCCCCCCCCATGAACCAAGGACCTTGCTATTGGTGGGGAGGCTTGCGTGCCTCAACGATACAGATAGCCGTACCATAGATCCAACCACAACAGAGGGATATCTGTTGAGAGGCCAGACAAACGTGTGGTTCCTGAAGAGGGGCAGCAGCCTTTTCAGTAGTTTCAGGGGCAACAGTCTGGATGATTGACTGATCTGGCCTTGTAACGCTAACCAAAATGGCCTTGCTGTTCTGGTACTGCAAACAGCTGAAAGCAAGAGGAAACTACAGGCGTAATTTTTCCCGAGGGCATGCAGCTTTACTGTACGATTAAATGATGATGGCGTCCTCTTGGGTAAAATATTCTGGAGGTAAAATAGTACCCATTCGGATCTCCGGGCGGGGACCACTCAAGAGGACATCGTTATCAGGAGAAAGAAAACTGGCGTTATACGGATCGGAGCGTGGAATGTCAGATCCCTTAATCGGGCAGGTAGGTTAGAAAATTTAAAAAGGGAAATGGATAGGTTAAAGTTAGATATAGTGGGAATTAGTGAAGTTCGGTGGCAGGAGGAACAAGACTTTTGGTCAGGTGAATACAGGGCTACAAATACAAAATCAAATAGGGGTAATGCAGGAGTAGGTTTAATAATGAATAAAAAAATAGGAGTGCGTGTAAGCTACTACAAACAGCATAGTGATCGCATTATTGTTGCCGAGATAGACACGAAGCCCACGCCTACTACAGTAGTACAAGTTTATATGCCAACTAGCTCTGCAGATGACGAAGAAATTGATGAAATGTGTGATGAGATAAAAGAAATTATTCAGGTAGTGAAGGGAGACGAAAATTTAATAGTCTTAGGTGACTGGAATTCGGTAGTAGGAAAAGGGAGAGAAGGAAACATAGTAGGTGATTATGTATTGGGGCTAAGAAATGAAAGAGGAAGCCGTCTGGTAGAATTTTGCACAGAGCATAACTTAATCATAGCTAACACTTGGTTCAGGAACCATAAAAGAAGGTTGTACACATGGAAGAATCCTGGAAATACTAGAAGGTATCAGATACATTATATAATGGTAAAACAGAGATTTAGGAACCAGGTATTAAATTGTAAGACATTTCCAGGGGCAGATGTAGACTCTGACCACAATCTATTGGTTATGAGCTGTAGATTAAAACTGAAGAAACTGCAAAAAGGTGGGAATTTAAGGAGATGGAACCTGGATAAACTGACTAAACCAGAGGTTGTACAGAGTTTCAGGGAGAGCATAAGGGAACAATTGACAGAAATGGGGGGAAAAAATACAGTAGAAGAAGAATGGATAGCTTTGAAAGATGAAATAGTGAAGGTAGCAGAGGATCAAGTAGGTAAAAAGATGAGGGCTAATAGAAATCCTTTGGTAACTGAAGAGATATTGAATTTAATTGATGAGAGGAGAAAATAATAAAATGCAGTAAATGAAGTAGGCAAAAAGGAATACAAACTTCTCAAAAATGAGATCAACAGGAAGTGCAAAATGGCTAAGCAGGGATGGCTAGAGGACAAATGTACGGATGTAGAGGCTTATCTTACTAGGGTTAAGATAGATACTGCTTACAGGAAAATTAAAGAGACCTTTGGAGAAAAGAGAACCACTTGTATGAATATCAAGAGCTCAGATGGAAACCCAGTTCTAAGCAAAGAAGGGAAAGCAGTAAGGTGGAAGGGGTATATAGAGGGTCTATACAAGAGTGATGTACTTGAGGACAATATTATGGAAATGGAAGAGGATGTAGATGAAGATGAAATGGGAGATGGGATACTGCGTGAAGAATTTGACAGAGCACTGAAAGACCTGCGGCGAAACAAGACCCCCGGAGTAGACAATGTTCCATTAGAACTACTGACAATGCATGAAACAGGCAAAATACCCTCACAATTCAAGAAGAGTATAATAATCCCAATCCCACAGAAAGCAGGTGTTGACTTATGTTAAAATTACCGAACTTTTAGTTTAATGACAGATGTGAAAATTACCGAACTTTTAGTTTAATAAGTCACAGCTGCAAAACATTCACACACATTCTTTACAGACGAATGGAAAAACTAATAGAAGCCGACCTCGGGGAAGATCAGTTTGGATTCCGTAGAAATGTTGGTACACGTGAGGCAATACTGACCCTACGAATTATCTTAGAAGCTAGGTTAAGGAAAGGCAAACCTACGTTTCTAGCATTTGTAGACTTAGAAGAAGCTTTTGACAATGTTGATTGGAATACTCTCTTTCAAATTCTGAAGGTGGTATGGGTAAAATACAGAGAGCGAAAGGCTGTTTACAATTTGTACAGAAACCAGATGGCAGTTATAAGAGTCGAGGGACATGAAAGGGCAGCAGTGGTTGGGAAGGGAGTTAGACAGGGTTGTAGCCTATCCCCGATGTTATTCAATCTGTATATTGAGCAAGCAATAAAGGAAACAAAAGAAAAGTTCAGAGTAGGTATTAAAATCCACGGAGAAGAAATAAAAACTTTGAGGTTCGCCGATGACATTGTAATTCTGTCAGAGACAGCAAAGGACTTGGAAGAGCAGTGGAACAGAATGAACAGTGTCTTGAAAGGAGGGTATAAGATGAACATAAACAAAAGCAAAACGAGGATAATGGAATGTAGTCGAATTAAGTCAGGTGATGCTGAGGGAATTAGATTGGGAAATGAGACACTTAAAGTAGTAAAGGAGTTTTGCTATTTGGGGAGCAAAATAACTGATGATGGTCAAAGTAGAAAGGATATAAAATGTAGACTGGCAATGGCAAGGAAAGCATTTTTGAGTATAGATTTAAATGTCAGGAAGTCATTTCTGAAAGTATTTGTATGGAGTGTAGCCATGTACGGAAGTGAAACGTGGACGATAAATTGCTTAGACAAGGAGATATAGAAGCTTTTGAAATGTTGTGCTACAGGAGAAATCTGAAGATTAGATGGGTTGATCATGTAACTAATGACGAGGTATTGAATAGAATTGGGGAGAAGAGGAGCTTGTGGCACAACTTGAATAGAAGAAGGGATCAGTTGGTAGGACATGTTCTGAGGCATCAAGGTATCACCAGTTTAGTATTGGAGGGCAGCGTGGAGGGTAGAAATTGTAGAGAGAGACCAAGAGATGAATACACTAAGCAGATTCAGAAGGATGTAGGTTGCAGTAGGTACTGGGAGATGACGAAGCTTGCACAGTATAGAGTAGCATGGAGAGCTGCATCAAATCAGTCTCAGGACTGAAGACCACAACACCACCACCTTCACTGAGGAGTCAAGCAGTATATTGCTCCCTCCTACGTACATCTCGCGAAGAGACCATGAGGAAAAAATCAGAGAGATTAGAGTCCACACAGAGGCATACCGACAATCCTTCTTTCCATGAACAATATGAGACTGGAATAGAAGGGAGAACCGATAGAGGTACGCAAGGTAACCTCCGCCACACACCATCAGTTGGCTTGAGGAGTATGGATGTAGATGCAGAAACACTGGACAGGCTAGTAAATTGCAAATACTTGGTGGGTACCACCAAATACCTATTGCACCACAGGACAGGCCCAACAACGTTTGTAGTTCCCTCTGTTTTTTGAGAATGCCATTCAGGCTGCACAACGCACCAGCCACCTTCTAGTACTTTGCTGACTTACTTTTAAGAGGACTGAAACCTGCAATGTGCCTAGTTTATCTAGATGATGATATCGTCTTTTCCAGAACCATAGATGAACATGTTACCAGGTTAAGAAATGTTTTGTCTAGACTAAGACATGCCAATTTAAGCTTGAAAACAGAAAAATGTTCCTTTGCTGAGAGTCAAGTACAGTATCTAGGGCATATTATTAGTGCTGATGGAGTAAAGCCAGATTCTCACCTAATTGAAACAGTTAGAACATACCCTTTCCCTAAAAATGTAAAAGAATAGCAAAGCTTTATGGAACTCAGCAATAATTATAGGCGTTTTGTAAAGGACTATGCTGCAGTAGCCAAACCCCTTACCCACCTGTGGAAAAAAGATGTAACCTATTAATGGACCCCAGAGTGTGAAGCTGCTGTGCAGCATATCACAGATGTTCTGACTAGTACCCCTTTATTGATCTATCCCGATTTCAAAAAACCATTCATTCTCTCCTGTGACACGTAAAATTTTGCAGTGGGTGCTACTATGAGTCAAATTATTGATGGTGAGGAAAGACCAATTGGTTACGCATCCTGTCAGCTGAAACAGGTGGAAATTAATGGCAGTACTACGGAGAAAGTTTACTGTAGTATCAGATCATGCAGCACTTCAGTGGCTATTAAGTGTAGAAGACCCTAGTAGCCGTCTCACCTGCTTGGCCCCGCTATTGAGTATAGTTACCAAGTGCAACACAAAGCTGGAAAATTGCACTAGAATGCTGATGTCCTTAGTAGAAAAGTGAGAGTAGCTCAAACAGACAATGTGTTAATCGACGAATTGAAAGATTCACAAGAGAAAGAGACAAAATGTTGCCAGTATTGCTCCCATCTGGATTTTGTTACAGAAGATGGAATTCTATACCGCAAGAGCATCTGGGTAAACGTACAGTAATAACTAAAGACCTACAATCCAGAATTATTGCCCAGTGTCACAACAGTGTTCAAGCTTGCCATAGTGGACGAAGAGCCAGAAATTTCTGCATTGCGACGAAGTATTTGTGTGACAAAAGATGGCAAATAACTGCCTACCATGTGCCCCATGTGCCTGCCTACCACGTGCCCCCACAAATCAAAATTCCCTTACAATTTCTTCCTTAGGCATCAAAAACCTTTCCGTTTGTGGCTTTGGACAGAGTCGGGCCACTTCCTGTAAGTACACAAGGAAGTAAATATGTTCTGTCCATTATTGATCACTTTTCCCGATACCTTATTTTGGTACCCATTGCTGACATGTCAGCTTAAACAGTACCACGACCTTTTGTGGATCATCTTGTCTTTCCTTTCGGAAGCCCTGAAGTCATTATAACAGACCAAGGACACAATTTTATCTCCACCTTATTTGTCAAAGTTTGCAAATTGCTGAGAATTAGAAAATTGAGAACCAACCCTTTTCACCCCCAGGCAAATGGCCACATTGAGCTTGTCCATCGCACTGTGAGACAAATGCTTTCCTATTACATCAGCTCAGCACACAGTGACTGGCAAAGATACATTCCATATGTAGCAAGTGCGTACAATAGCCGTTTCCACAAAGCCACTGAACATACCCCTTATGAGAGAGTGTTTGGCCGCCCTATGGAATCTCCCTTTGAGATCAATAAATTACCTCTGGGAATCAGTCAAACAGCCATTAAGGGGCTAGCCTGCCGCCTTAACACCATTTGTAAGAAAGTGCATGGGAACAATCGCAAAGCAACCAGGAAACAGATGGAAAGAAGCAACAAAAATGCCTTCCTCCTCCCCCCCCTCCCCCTATAAACCTGGTGATTTGGTTTTGCTAAAAAACTCTAGTATAAAGAAAGGAAGAGTGAAGACACGTACCCCTCTGTATGATGGACCATATTCAACCATTCAGCTCTCTTCCCCTGTCAATGCAGAATTATAACTGCCTGGCCGCAAGGTGGTCATCCATTTTGATAGACTAAAATCCTATTCAGGAACTATGCCTTTTGCACCGCCTTCTGAGACAAGCGCCGGACATTCCCTCCGCTTCACAGGGGAGCGGAACCTGCTGAAAGGGAAGTTCCACCATCCCCGACTTGCCCTAGATACGCTCTCAGATCTATACACCCATATGCCATTAGATACTATTTTCAATACCAATATATTTAATTCTAAATAAATGTATCATATGGAGAATTTATGGATCAGTATCAGGGTATTGTATGAAGTACTGAATGCATTAAGTCTCTACCTTTTCATTCCAAAGACTTTCTCCCTGAAATGGCACCATATTTCAATAAATATTTTTCCTGTTTGAACACCCACAGTGATAATTAATAATATGCAGTAGTAAGTGAGAAATTTGCTCCTAAAGAAGAAACATAACTTGTCACTTTGACACCAAAAGAAATGTTAGATAACTCAATGATTATTCTTGTACTGCGGCTGCATGACCTACACACAGCAGTGAGATTTTAAATACCCCCTACCATCCCTTACGGATGCCCGTTCTTTTTCAGGTTAATTCAGAAGTACAGCCACTTGGGGGTACTGCGAAGTTGTAGACACGTGCGCTCTGCCCACACCTGATTACCCCCCTCCCCCTTTCCCCTCTCTCCGCACGCCATCCGTGTGCCTGATTGCTGATGTTAAAGAGACCTTACACATATTAGAACATGCTATCTTCGCTATCAACCAATGTATAGCAATTTAATACAGAAAGTACCATCTTCTTATGTAATACCTATTTCAAACGTGATTTCTTCCATCCTTCAATCTCATACCCAGGTAACTTCAACAACTTGAAAACCCGCCAGTAAATTTACTTGCACACCTAAACTCTTAACACGCCCACTGACCAGACTATAACTCTGAAGGGAGTTTGGAAGCAAGCAACCTCAGAAAGCGAAGCGCAAAAGCATCGCAATAATGGAACACACCATTTAGCTTGGTGGCGCTCTGCATTTCCGAGCCTCCTCTGAAGTATAGTACCACCATACCACCTTCCGTTTAGTCTGACGCATCTTAAGAACTAACTACCTGTTCCCTTTACAAATCTTTAAATGGTTTCACTAGTACGTGCCCACCACAGCCTATTCACTTTTGCCACCACAAAAGTAAAAAAGTTCTTTACAAATGAGCTATAGTAATGTTACCCAATAAACCCACATAAATTGATTACCTCGAGAATGGAGTTAGAGTACTATTCGCAACAGTCACTAATCCCACTCTAATATTATTAATTTACATGAATTGCATGTTATACATGGTTAATTCAAATGTCCCATGGAGTCATGAAAATTTTTCACTTAAAAAACACTGGAGCTGTTGCTGTGGTGTGCTACATGTGCCACACAGCTGCTCCGCTATCTCAGTGTTAACCTGAAAGCTACCTCTGTTGCAGCACGTCTGCTTGTGCTTCTTGCCAGTTTTATAACACTATCTGCTTCACCATGTACTGAGTTTGATAAATTGTTTCACCGCTCAGTTTTGGTGTCTACCTAAAAATTCTTACTATACGCACATCTCCACCAATAAGAGAACCCCCATCTCCACCAATAAATGAACCCGCAAACAGACAAATTTAATTAGGAATTAATACTGCAAATTAAATGTTATGAGTAAGCATGGACATCGCCACTGCTACCATTTGGATACAGCGCTCCGCCATGTGTTTTAGAGAGTGAGACACACCCGTTTGTTTATTCAAACAAATACACCCATGACGTAATAAGATTGAAGCACCCTCTGAAATAAGCACTAAATGGTTGATGATTAATACCCATTACATGATGTCATCACCCAAGCACAGTAATGCATTATCTTGTTGGAAATATAGTTCCCAAGAGACTTCCACCCTCATGAATAAAAGCTTTTATTGTACTATGTTGCAGTAGTTCGCAGCCCCCTTATTTCGTAGCGCGCCAATGCTATCCCCCCCGGAGCAATGGGGGAGTAGCACGATTTAAGACAAATAATTATGCACAGTCAGGGGCAACTGCATCTGCATCTACATCTACATCTGCATCTACATCTACATCTACATCTACATTTGTACTCCGCAAGCCAACCAACGGTGTGTGGCAGAGGGCACTTTACATGCCATTGTCATTACCTCCCTTTCCTGTTCCAGTCGTGTGTGGTTCGCGGGAAGAACGTCTGCCAGAAAGCCTCCGTGAACACTTGAATCTCTCTAATTTTACATTCATGATCTCCTCAGAAGGTATAAGTAGGGGGAAGCAATATATTCGATACCTCATCCAGAAACGCACCCTCTCGAAACCTGGACAGCAAGCTACACCACGATGCAGAGCGCCTTTTCTGCAGAGTCTGCAACTTGTGTTTGCTAAACATCTCTGTGACACTATCACACTTAACAAATAACCCTGTGACGAAACGCGCCACTCTTCTTTGGATCTTCTCTATCTCCTCCGTCAACCTGACCTGGTTCCGATCCCACAAAGATGAGCAATACTAAAGTATAGGTTGAACAAGTGTTTTGTAAGCCACCTCCTTTGTTGATGGACTACATTTTCTAAGGACTCTCCCAATGAATCTCAACCTGGTACCCCGCCTTACCAACAATTAATTTTATATGATCATTCCACTTCAAATCGTTCCACACGCATACTCCCAGATATTTTACAGAAGTTACTGCCACCAGTGTTTGTTCCGCTATCATATAATCATACAATAAACGATCCTTCTTTCTATGTATTCACAATACATTACATTTGTCTATGTTAAGGGTCAGTTGCCACTCCCCGCACCAAGTGCCTATCCACTGCAGATCTTCCTGCATTTCGCTTCAATTTTCTAATGCTGCAACTTCTCTGTATACTACAGCATCATCCGCGAAAAGCCGCATGAAACTTCCAACACTATCTACTAGGTCATTTATATATATTGTGAAAAGCAATGGTCCCATAACACTCCCCTGTGGCACGTCAGAGCAACTTGCTGTGCTCTGTTTGCTAAAAACACTTCAATCCAGCAACACAGCTGGTCTGATATTCTGTAGGCCCTTACTTTGTTTATCAGGTGACAGTGTGGAACTGTATTGAACGCCTTCCGGAAGTCAAGGAAAATAGCATCTACCTGGGAGCCTGTATCTAATATTTTCTGGGTCTCATGAACAAATAAAGCGAGTTGGGTCTCGCACGATCACTGTTTCCGGAATCCATGTTGATTCCTACAGACTAGATTCTGGGTTTCCAGAAACGACATGATACGCGAGCAAAAAACATGTTCTAAAATTCTACAACAGATCGACGTCAGAGATATAGGTCTATAGTTTTGCGCTTCTACTCGACGACCCTTCTTGAAGACTGGGACTACCTGTGCTCTTTTCCAGTCATTTGGAACCTTCCATTCCTCTAGAGACTTGCGGTACACGGCTATTAGCATAGCACAGCCAACGGCGTACCCTTGCGCTGCACTAAGCGAGCATGGTTTAATGCTGGTGGTACAAATTTAAAAACAATTTTTTGTACGTCCAGTCAATCAAATGCTGAACATTGGAATGATGTCATACATCAGGCAAAGGACAACCACGAGGCCATAATACATCAGGAAGTTCATCTCACCCACATAGAAGATAACATATTGGCAACCACCCACTAAGAACACAGAACTGCTAGTGAGTTAGTCCACCAATATGAAAAAATGCGCCATTCAATTCAGCATGATCTCACCTTTGTCCATCAGGAACTAAATAACGTAACCACCATGCTCACGGTGATGAAGACCTTGCAGGTACTTTTATATAATGCACAGGCCACCCAAGTACAAGTGCCTCGCAACACCGCCCACACCATCTGCCGTCATCCAAATTTTGTCACGCAAGATATTAATACAAAAAATATTGCCCTTCTTTCAATCCTTTTCCTAAGAAAAACAGCAAATTTAAAAAAATAAAATCAAAAATTTATTGTCAAAAATTATGTAAGGCTATCCTTTGCAGGAGCCCCATAGTAACTGTCAATTTGCGTCCCCATGCTTCACTCCTGCGGAGGGGAGAAGGGCGTACAGTGGGGGCCGTTACTGAATGGATGCAATATTATAAAAATTTAATTTTTTATATTTCAATTGATGTTCACCAGTGCCTTCTGCCTGGTGTTTCAGCTTGTAAGGCACGTTGTATTATACCGGACAGAACCACTTTGAAACACACATGTTGAACAATCAACAGCTAAACTCACGTGTTGCTGACGAGAAAACACTGCTGAACCACGCGTCTACAATTTGGCTGTCCAATAAGGAGGTTTGGGGGTGGTTACGTGGGGGTGGAGCCACGGCCAGCAGCCAGGAGTGGACACACCGTCCGGTCTCTTCCACTGGCAGCTTCCGACCCATTAAGATGTCAAAGGGTACATATGGACAGCATGAACCACTACTATTGATCATTACTGCCCATACCATCAGCTTGACATCTTGGCCTTATATTATCTTGTGAACAAATGTAGCATTGTTTCATTTAGCATGCTCTCTCTACATGAAGCACCTCAATTATCATGCTCATCATTAAAGTGTCACTAAGTGTAAGAAAAATAAAAGTTGATCCATTCATTATGCCCCTATCCCTCTGTTTCTCCATGACACACTGTGGGCCTCTGTGTAAAGGGCCAATGCCAACTGCAGACAGTTTTGGCTGATTTCTGTATAACATTGCCATTTGCATGGTTCATGGCAGGTCAACTGCATTCTGACAACTATTATGATGAACTGTGGCTCACATGTAGTGAATCTTTCATTGTGTATTTTCAGGAAACAAGGAGTCCAAAGTCATGAAATCACACTTTGAAACACTATAATGGTATTTACTACCCCATATTGTTAATGGCCAGCTTCTGTTTTCTCAAAGTCTCAGGATGCTATAGATTCCTCTAGATCACACTGTTTGTACATTGCACCATCTGCAATTGTATCAGAGTAAACATAAGCTTGGTACACTGACAAGACTGAAATTCAACAATTGAGAATTGTCTGAAACATACATCATGTGACAAGTGAAGGGACAAGTATAGTCCACAATTTTTAAACACAGTATATTCTCTACAACTGAGGCAATTGTCGCACTCTTTTTCCAGTCAATTAAACTGAACCCCAAGTACCATCAATTAAAAAAACTGCTCTATCACTAACCTGATAGCGGTCTTAGAAGTACACACATAGTGCACACAGCTAATGGTCGAGCAGCTTTTTCAGAGCTACCAATTTAATCTGGATGGAGTTTCCACAATTAAAGTTCCAGTTCAAAATGCTGTAGAAAGAGAACCATTGTTCAGAATATCATTAGATTTGAACAGCACAGTATTGCCACAGGGAACTCTATAGAATAAAAAAACTTTAACGAAAATTTGACCAACAGATGGTACTGTAAGCATCAGAATGTGCGCACCAACAGACAAGTAGTACACAGTTGTTCCTCAGTTTGTGTCCGAGCCAGCAAACATGACTGTCCCATGAAGGATCAGGCTCTGCTGGTCTTTACAAGGATAGTGACTGTGCAACTGCAGCCCTGTGAAAGTTCTGGACACCCGAGAGTATGAAAATTGGCATAGTCGAATGTCTGCTATGGGTCTGGAGAAAATGATTGCAAGATTTGAAAAAGACAAGATTTTTTGAAGTGCAGTGTGACAGTTATATGTTTCACACATCATTTGAATGATCCTTTTATTGAAATGATGTGGAACCAGTCTATAGATACACACACACACACACACACACACACGCACACACACACACACACAACACACACACACACACACACACACACACACACACACACACGATTAGTTGTAACATTAATGAACACATTATTATTTTTATTCCTATTTATGCAACTAAATTTATATAATATTTTAACTGTCTGCCAGTTTGTAAGAAAAAATTCATCAATGGAATAGGACTGCCCAGGAGAAATGATTTAAAATAGATTAAAACTTGATATTATATTGTTTTGTGAGCAAAGGTAGGATTGTTTCATTTTCTATACTCTCCCCAGATGAAAACACCTTAGTTGTCATGTTAGTCATTAAAGAGTCACTAACAGTATGAAAAACAAAAGGTGCTCCATTCATCATGGCCCCCATTCCCAATGTTTCTCCATGAAACACCACAGGCCTCTGTAAAGAGGTCAGCTTCAAAATGCCAACTGCAGTTTCGGTTGATTTCTGCATGCCCACAATTTGCAAAGTTCACAGCGGATCTGTTGCATTCTGAAGAGTATTATGATGGACTGTGGCTCAGATGTAGTGAATCTCTCATTCTGCCTGTTCAGAAAATAAATTGTCCTGAACTTCTTAGAGCACATGCTACTGTTTGCATGTGAGTACAGAGTCATGAAATCTTTAATTTGAATCACTGCAATGTTATTTACTACCTCATGTTGTTACTGGCTACCTTCTGTCTTCCTAAAGTCTCAGGATGCCCCAATCCTGGCAGAAAGCACTTGATGCATCATCTGTTGAATATGTGGCCACAGCACTGTAGGAGGGGTCACACGGGGGTGTGTGAACACGGCCTGCACAAAGAATTGCCTGAACATTGGACATGCCTGTGAACATAGTGTATGAAATCCTGTGAAACATCCTGCATTGTTATCCATAGAAAATCATCCATGTTTAGGAATTGCTTCCTGCTGACCTGCCAGCAAGACAAATATTCTCTCTGGAATTTCTTGCTTATGTGGAAGCAGATAATGAATGCCCATGGAACATTTCAATCTCCAAGGACGTGTCAATATGCAGAACTGCAGGATATGGACAACAGAAAATCTGAATGCACATCCACTAGTACCACTCCTTTTTGCAAAGGTGACTATGTGGTGTGGGTTGTGCCAATGTTTATCACAGGCCTGTCAATTAGCATTTTGTTACGTTTACCAACACTGGTAAACACTATGAAGGTCTTTAGATCACCAACACCATTCCAACCCTTCATCATGTGGATAGATGGTACTCCTCCATACAATGCTCAGCTAGTGAAGTAACTGCTGCAGAGGCATTTTGGAAATGCTAGAATTATCAGCCATCATTTCCCTACAGCCTGGCTGCCCACATCACCTGATCTTAATCTGTGTGACTTGCAGCTGTGGGAAATTCTGAAAAAAGTTGTGCTCAGTGCCCCAATAACAAACTTAGCTTAACTGAAGGCATGCACTGTGCAACACATTCAGAATATGACCCCCAAGACACTCCGATCTGTTGTGTAACATGCTGTTTCTCAATTTAATATTGTGGCTGAAGACAGTTGACAGCATGCTAAACATGTTTTGTTTAAGTCTCATGGTAATACAAAGCATACATCATTTTAATTTTAATTTTGTTTTTGGCGCCAGGAAAATTAAAAACTGTTGTCATTTTGCTCTTTATGCAATTTTTGGCCTCTGACAAGTAAAAACCACTTTTTTCCATCTGATGTGGTACGGTCTTACCGTAATGGATGGGGTTACCTAACTAACAGGGCCACAATGTTGTATTGTGACTCATCTGCCATCTGTAGCCGACTACATTTACATTAAGACACTTATAGTGTCATTTATAATGGCATTTCCTGCTGTGTCAACAATTTGCTGTTCACATCTGGCATCATTCGAAGCAGTGGTTCTCTTTCTACAGCATTTTGAAACTGAACTTTAATTATGGACATCCTGTATGTAATATGGTAGTATTTTATTTTAAAAATCTTACACATTTGTATTATGTAGTGATGTAGACAGACTCGCACTGTGATATATAACGGGAACAGTGGCTACACCACATCAAAGCCACAGTGTGTGAGTATTACTCTCTATTTTAAAAAAGTACAGTGGAGCACAACAACTTAATATTCATTCAAAATAGTTCTGTCTGATTTTTTATATTACCCTGAATAAAGCAAATATTCAAAAGTAACATTCTTCAGGGAAAGGAAGAGATAAACAGAAAACCAACAGATCCAATAAAAGGCATAAAATGCCAATACCTGAGAGATGCTTCAGAAAGAAAAACAAATATAAACTAATGTGATCGATAAAATGGATGATTATCTTGAACAATAATCAATTTGTATTATCTTAAAATAAAGGAATGATTTATTATGAAATTACATTTTCTTCTGGGTTCCTGTTCACAATAAAAATCAAAAAACTCAAGAGGATAACCACATAATGTTCACGCCAGAAACAAAAAATAGCTATGAGTAGATAATGGACTTACATATTTTTTATGCTCATATGATCATTCCAGATGTGATGAAGATCATATTGTGTTTTCTTAACATGCAGCAGAAAGCTAAAAAGGCGATCATAGTTCCTGAGCACTTCATCAGTAAACATTAAATGCAATGGCCAATCTACTTTATATTTCAAGCTTAATAATTCCCATCCATTTCCTGTAATAACAGAAAATGATCAAATCAGATGTGACTATTTATTTATCACAAATTCCTTATCATGTCAGTGTGAACACAGCCTTATACAAAAACATCACATATGATAAATATACATAGGAAACACAGGGTGACAATAGAAAAGTTGTGTATCTAGCAATCAGTCTTCATACATATTGCAGCCAATTACATGTTGTGTCACATGAGATTACATATTATAGCCCTAACTTTTGCTTGTATACTGACTTTTAAGTAAATGAATGATATTTCAATATCAGAAACACATATACTTAAATTGTAGCTTTTTATTCCCCTTCATTGTTGTTGTGGTCTTCAGTCCAAAGATTCGTCTGATGTAGCTCTCCATACTACACTATCTGGTGCAAGCCTCTTTATCTCCAAGTAGCAACTGCAACCTACATCTATCTGAACCTCCTTACTGTATTTGTCTCTTTGTCTCCCTCTACAGTTTTTACTCCCTCCCTCCCCCCCCCCCCCCCCCTTTTCTCCTACAATACTAAATTGACGATACATTGATGTCTCAGAATGCGTCCAACCAACTGATCACTTTTTTTAGTCATGCTGTGCCACAAATTTCTTTTCTCTCCAATTATATTCAGCACTTCCTCATTAGTTACCCAATCTATCTGTCTAACCGTCAGCATTCTTCTGTAGCTTCATCACATTTCAAAAGCTTCTATCCTAGTCTCGTCTGAACCACTTATCATCCACGTTTCCACTTCCATACAAGGCAACACTCCACAAAAATAACTTCTGAAAAGACTTCCTAATACTTAAGTCCATATTAAATGTTTATAAATTTGTCTTCTTCAGAAACACTTTTCTTCCCTTTGCCAGTCTACATTTTATATTCTCTCTACTTCGGCCATCATCACTTATTATACTGTCCAAACAGCAGAACTCATCTACTAATTTTGGTGTCTCATTTCCTAATCTAATTCCCTCAAAATCATCTCATATAATTCGACTACATTCCATTACCTTTATACAAATTTTGCTCTGGTTTCCCTTGCTGCATACAAATTTTGCTCTGGTTTCCCTTGCTGCCTGTTCAGTCCACAGATCGAATAATGTAGGAGATATGCTACAATCCTGTCGCATTCCCTATTCAACCACTCATTCCTTTCATGCCACTTGAATCTTACATTTGCTGTCTGCCGGTAAACTTGTAAGGACTTCTGTATTTCTCCCACGTGTGAGCAAAAATGTTAATACTAACATCAACATCTTTTGTAATGAACTGTTTTTAGATGGAGAAAGCGAGGCAAATGGTATGTGCGAGGCAAATGGTATGTGTGTTTCATTAAGACCACTATTGCTATTTTATTTCAATAAAGCGAAACATATCTGGTGATAAAAACACACATTTCCTTGGAGTAATTACACAGATTTAAAATACGTTCACTGATTTCAGAAATAAATTCACAAAAAAGTGGGCCTCTTGAAAGAAATGTACAAGGCAGGGAAGAGTTGTGTAAACTAAAACTATAGGTGACCACCAATAAAATGTTGGTTCTACTATGTTCGTTATCGTCCGTTATTACCCACTGTGTTATGTCTATTATTACAGGTACTGTGTGATTTTTCTTTCGAGAAATATATGAGTATATTGTGTACAAACTGCTGCCAGCGACTGGTACAAGTTCTTTCTGCTTACCGTCCATACTTTCTAACATAGAAACTACTTTTGAAGTGCCAAAATGTGCTACAATAAATAAAATATCTATAAAATGCCACACTGTACAATGTTGTTGTGGTGAGACAGTCACAATTCCTGAAATTCATCACCCATGGCCTCTGCCTGCTGAGGAGCACCCTGGTCCTGGGTCCATGGATAAACCACGAAAATCTGCTGCATTATGCCACAAAACAAAGAGACCCAGGCTGCTACTATGCTAGCAGCAAGAAGTGGTGGCAGCACCAACTACAAACTATGGGGAGTGGTAGAAAAGGGAGAAGTAGTAAGGATGAGGGAGTAGGGAAGTTGCAAATGTTCTCAGCTGCACCCAACCAGATATGATGCATGATCTCTCAGTAAACAAACCATTCCATCTACTGAGACAAAAAGTGAGATTTTTCCACAGTTTTTTTTTTCAAATTCCCCTGATATTTCCCCGATTTACCTGACCTGTTTGAAATTCCCTGATTTCCAGGACTTGTGGCAACCCTGGGTTTTACACTTACTGAAATATTTGCGTCTTGTAGGTGAATTAAAAATTGAAAATAGTTGAGTATCTTCTCAACAGGTATGCTTACAACAATAATCATGTCAGATACTTTGTCAACAGTATTTAAATAAAAGTATAGATTTACTTATATTAGGACTTACTAGAGCTTGTGCATACTATGTGAATGTTTTTGAACAATATATGCTTATTTGTTTCCAAATAGACTCAGGTCAGTTCATTTTCTATTATGTTAAGCAACATTAAAAAATTTTTTGTCAAGTGCACTCACTCACTGCTGTGTTGAGGTTCTGTTATGTTCAAAACTTAGCCTTTCATTTTAAGTGCTCACATTCCACATCCTCGAATTAGTCTGTTACATATTCTGACATTTAACTGTCATTATATTAAATTGTAAAAAGAAAAAAAGTCAAAGCAGGCAGGTGGCACTGAAAGATGAAGTGTTTATTATTGCCTTATATGTGTGACAAGGGGAAAAAAAAAGAGGCAAAACATGGAGTTGACATGTAAAGTATTCCTCAGAAGAGGAACTATGTTACTGAGAAATTTCTGAAAACTTAATGCAAATCCATATTCTCAACATCAATACTATTAATTCAGATTCTCACAATTTGAATACCCAGAGAAGAACTAGATTAACAGAGTAAAAAAGGTATAATAATGACTTCGAATCGTTTAAATCTGTTACCTTTATGAGGTCAACACAACCAATCATCCGCTGGAATTCTGCATACAATAATCCCAAACTTCAGAGATACACAACAAATTGAATGCTTGGAGAAATGTAATTTAGTCATACTACCACCAAAAAACTTTAAGACCCTCAAATTTCACATTAAACTTAGATTAGTGTACTCACACTTTCTTCGAATAGACTATATCATACAGGAGTAAATGAATCTCTCATGTTATGTATATTTTTTGTTGTATTACAAGGCCATACACTTATTCTATTAATCGAACAGCACAAGAAATTAAGCTTCGAATTTTACCTACAGTATTCAGCTTATGTATTGGTTCATACTTAAAACAGTACTTAAACAGTGCTGTGGTGAAGGTCCGTGTACTTTCTGTTGCAGCTGCTAGGATAATAGTTTTAATATCAACCAATATCCTACATCTGTAAAATATGAAACACCAATAACTGTTCAAACATCAGCTGAAATGTTCAGAACAGTTAATTTGCTAAGGTTATTCCATGATTCATATGATATTTATGCCACTTTGCACTACTCGTAGTCATAATTATACTGATAACTAAACTGATGGATTCCACCTACTTCATTATTTAACTGTAGCCCCGTTGGAGTATTTGGTAGCAAAAAATAACTGAGAGTTATAAATACCTGTTAAGAATAATGGTCAAAAATAGCTTCAACCATAATAGTGGTTACTCCAAAATAACCGTTTGGCACACCTTTAGAGAGTACGTCCCACTGAAGCAGTTATTAGAGTTTTTTCTAGTTCCATTCACATGTGGAGCATGAGAAGAATATTTAAATACATCTGTGCATGCTGTAATTAATCTAATCTTGTCCTCAGGATCCTTATGTGAGTGATAAATAAGGGGTTGTAGTATATGTCTAGAGTCAACAATTACAGCTGGTTCATAAAACTTTGTATGTAGGCTTTCTTGCGACAGTTTACATCTATCTTTAAGAGACTGCCAGTACAGTTTCTTCAGCATCTCTGTGACACTCTCCCATGGGTCAAACAAACCTGTGACCGTTCATGCTACCATCATCTGTATATGTTCAATATCCCCAGTTAGTCTTCTTATGTATGGGTCTCACACACCTGAACAGTACGATTTGTCACACAAATGATTTGCAAGCATCTCATTTGTAGACCGATAGCATTTCTCCAGTATTCTATGAATGAAGTGAAGTTTACCACCTGCTTTATCCGCAACTGAGCCTATGTGATTGTCGCATTTGATGTCCCTACTAAGTGTTACACCAAGTTTGGTTGATTCAGCTGTGATACACTGGTATTATAGTCATTTTTCCACTTTGTTAAGTGCACAAATTTATATTTCTTAATATTTAAAACAAGTTGCCAATCTTTGCACCACTTTGAAATCATCAATTTATACTGCTTCTTTCAGATAATACTTTATTATAGATAACCTCATCTGCAAAAAGTCTGAGGATGCTACTAACATTGTCCACAAGGTTCTTAGTATATAATATGAGCAGCAAGGCTCCAAACACACTTCCCTGGGGCACACCTGAAGTTAGTTCTATATCTGATGATGACTCTCCATCCAAGACAACCTGCTGCATACTCTCTACCAAAAAAATCCTCAATCCAGACACAAATTTCACTTGATACAACACACGACCATAGTTTTGACAATAAGCATAGATGTGGTACTGAGTCAAATGCTTTCTGTGCAACAAGAAATACTGAATCTACTCAACTGCCTTGATCAAACGCTTTCGGTATGGAACGTTAGAAAAGTATGAGTTGGGTTTCGCATAATCGACATTTTCGAATTCATACTGATTGGCATGGAGGAGGTCATTTTGCTTGAGATACCTCATTAAGTTTGACCTGAGAATATGTTCTAAGATTCTACAAGAAATCAATGTCAAGGATACCTGGCAATAGTTTTGTGGATCATTTCTACCTTCTTGTAAACAGATGTGACCTGTGCTTTCTTCTGACAACTGAGCATGGTGTTTTGTTCAAGGAATCTATGATAGATTATAATCAAAAGACATGCTAACTCAGTTGCAAACCCAGCATATGATCTGATAGAGATTCCATTGTGACCTACAGCTTTCTTCAGTTTTAGTAATTTCAGCTGGTCCCAACACTACCGACACTCATTTCTATGATCTTCTCTCTGGTATGGGGATTAAATTGGGGCAGTTCTTGGTTTTACTGCACGTCTATCTTGGCTATAATAATGTGTTCACTGCACTGTTCATAGTAGCTTACCCCTGTTCCTATTTTCTTATTCATTATTAGACCCAGTATTCCATTATCCCTACTCAATTTTGTATTTACAACCCAGTATCCACCTGACCAGAAGTCCTGCTCTTACTGTCATGAAACTTCACTAACTCCCACTACATCCAACTTCAACCTATCCACTTCCTTTTTTAGTTTTCTAATTTACCTGCCCCAGTAAGGGAGCTAACATTCCATTCTCAGCCAGGAGTACGTCAGTTTTGTTTTTTCCTGATATGACATTCTCCTGAGTAGACTCCGCCCAAAGATTTGAATTTTACCTCCAGAATATTTTACTCAAGACGCTGCATCAATATTTAACCATACAGTAGAGCTTTATGCCCTCTGGAAAATTAATAGCTGTACTTCCCCTTACTTTCAGCCACTCACAATACCAGCACAGCAAGACCTTGCTGGTTGAAGTTAGAAGGCCAGATCAGTCAATCGTTCAGATGTTGGCCCTGCAACTACCGAAAAGAGTGCAACCCCTCTTGAGGAAGCATGTTTCCTGGCCTCTCAGCAAATACAGTTCCATTGCGGTCGCACCTACAGAAGGGCTATCTCTATCATTGAGGCACACAAACCATCCCACCACAGCAACTTCCTTGGAGAAGGTTTCACTTACGAAATGATAATACCAATATCACTGATATTTTGATCATCTTTTAATTGTACATAACTGATTTCTTAAGAAGCAGCTTCAGAAACATTTTCAGAGAGAAGCATAATATTTTACATGTTACATAATATAAAATATTCACTTTTCATTGTCACCTTCGCAGGATGTTCAGATCACCTTAGTGTGATTTTACATACATGTATGGAACATGCCACAAATACTCAAATGCTCTCTCTCATTTGTACTTGGGTTTGTATGACGACACCACCCTCTTTTCTAGGCAGTTGTAGTGCCCCTCCCCCCTTTTTCTTTTTACACACACTTGCGTACTGTCACCACTCTCCCTTCTAGATAAAGCTAAATTTTCTTTTTCTTGTAGATTCTGATGTTTATAAGAACTATTCATCCTTCTGGACAACACAGTCAATTAGCATGTCCGTAGCCACATTCTGCAGAAATCCATACCTTGTAACTTTATTAACAGAGCTCAATTTGTATAGGACATATGAATTCAGAGCCGACACTTTACCAAATGAAAAACAAATTGCAATATTGGTCTATTCCACCTTTTGTACGGTTGTAAAACTTTACAAGTTCCAGCATTTTCTGAGAGGCTCTGTTTTTATTTATCTTTCGGTCATCATGCATTGTGGAGATTTGGCTGGAACATATGACAATAGTGTCACAATTCTTATAGAACTGAATACACTTGAAGCTACAATTCATTGTGTATTGTAAAAAAATTGGGGGGGGGGGGGGGGGGGGGGGACGGACATCTTGTTTGTTCTTACATGATATTCTGACTAACATCAACGTTTGCTTCGATAGAATTCTTGCAAGAGGCACATGGTACACCACTTCTCTGTCTGTACCTATTACAGAAATAACAAGACAAATTTAAAAATTCATTAGATGAAATGTTCTAGAGTCTGCCAAAGCACAAACCTTTGTGGCATACTTCTTTGGCGTACTTGAAACGTATTGTCAGGAGGAACACTTTCCTCAAAATGGAATGCGTTGCTCATCAGTTGTTGCATATTCATCAGGAGAATACAACTTCAATTACATATCTAGCAATGGTGTGATGACTTCATACAATGCAGCTAACTTGTCAGTCTTTTCCCTCTCATGCCTAGAGGTCCAGAGTATTTTTATTTTTTTTTCCTTCACAACAGCAAAGTAAAAACAGTAATCTTCTCTATAGCATAGTAACTGGAAATACAGCAGGTCCATCTGTATCCTACACATTTGTTAAATTCACATGGAAAGCTTTTCAAGTTCCTTCATATAGCAGGAGGCCCAGACAGCCACTCATCTCCACACAGTTTTTATCTTGGACATCATGAGGTCCGTCATACTGTCAACAAAAGTTCGTCAAATGCATATAAATGTATTTATAAATTATAGAGCACAGCAATTGGTTTTTTTTTTTTTTTTTGAGGTTTTATTGTGCAAATCCAGATTTCAGCTAGTGCCTAGCCATTATCAAAGCACTATTTTTTAATCTCAATACATGTTAGTTCCCTGTTGTTTGGGAATCAGTTGCAGTTCTTTCAAAGTATTTAAAGAACTGTGACTGATGCCCGAACAACAGTAAACTATCATGCATCAAGATTAAAAAATAGTGCATTGATAATGGCTAGGCACTAGCCAAAATCTGGATTTGCGTAATAAAACCTAAAAATAGACAACTAATTGCTGTGCTCTATAATTTATAAATCACGTAACAGTCGCTGAGTGCATCCACTCCCTAATGGAAGTTAACCTGATGAATATAAATGTACATAACAATAGTACCTTTTAATTTATCATCAAACCTAAAGAGAAAATATGGCTGTGGGAGTCTTTGCTGCTGGGGCCAGCACTAAAGAACCTGATTTGTGGGAAACAACGTTATGGCTTTTGGGTCTTCCCTTATAGCTAACTGGTTTTATCTGCCATTTAGTCTGCTCATCTTTACTCGTAAAGTTATCTTAAGTAGGAAATTAATTTCAAGATTTGTCCCTTAAAGAGGTGACCACACATGACTATTGTGCTCACTTACTGTAACATTGTCCCCTTCACCTTATGAACTTTCCCTTGTAAAAGCAATGTGATCTTAAAACCAATATTTGTTGTAAGGATAAGTTATGGTTACAAAATAAACACCCTGAAGTATATTATATTGTTTTTAATAAGAAAACTGCCATTGTCAAGTAATGTGCTACTCTAGAAAAACTATGCTGTTTTCATGTATTTGGACTCATAAAATTAACTGCATCTTATACCTTTTATTTCAACTCCTTCGGCTCTTCCCGGAAGGAAAAAATAAAATTTGTCAAGAGCTGCCTCATCAGTCATTAGAACTTTCTGTGCAGCAACTTGGAATGCTCGGTTTACATCTGAAATTAAATGCCACAGTAAAAATTCTTGAAAAATACCATTTCCATCTGTCTAAAGATTATGTTAAATGTTATCACTGTAAGACAATGAATTTGTACACATGTGTGATACAATAAATAAGAACATAAGCTGTAATGAATTTGACTGTGAAACATTATTATAAACATACTCCCAAACAAACCAGTAAATGTAAGAGGGATATTTGAAAAGTAACCTCCATTTGGCTATAAGTAAAAACTTGCAGGGAAAATAGTTATTACATACATCTTAAAACTACAGCTTCTTGCTATTTTTCAACATAGTTACCATTTAAATTCAAGGATTTGCCACAGTGTTTCACTAATTTAAAAATTCCCCTCTACATAAAATTCTGCTGCCTACTCATGCAGCCAATCTTTCATGGAATTTTGAAGTTAGCTATTTTCATCAAAGTGCTGCAAAGCAAGCCACTTCCTCATGCAAGTGAAGAAATGAAAATCATGTGGTGTTAAGTTTGAGCTGTGTGGAAGATGAACAGAAATGCCCCATTTCAATTGCTTCAGAATTTCTAGAGTTTGTTTGGGCACTGTGAAGACGTGTTGTCAGGCAAAAATACAACACCACATGACCACATACCATAGCATTACTTTTGAATGGATTGCTTAAGTTTCTTTTAAAGTTTCATAATAAACATCTGAAATGATAATCACTTCACGCTCCAGAAATTCAACCAGCAAAACTCCCTCAGCATCCCAAATAACCATAGCCGTAACTCTCTTCAGTGATGAAATTTGGTGGGCTTTCTTCAACTTGTATGGAGAATTTGTATGGCTCCAAGCCATCAACTATCGTTCCACGTTTACATATGCCACACAACTTTTGTCATCAGTCACAATTCTTTCAAAAACCTTCTCCTTCCACTTTGTAGCATGAAAGGAAGTCTAAGGTAGAATCTATTCCGGTAGCTACCAACCACAGAACTTGTGGTAGCTTAAGTTATCATTGTCAACCAAATACAAAACCATTCGAGAAATTTGCAGGAATTAATTGTCCAGAAACTTCAGAAATAATGTATCTTCAATATTCACAAATCGTTTCATCAGTTTTCTTGACAAGCTCTTTACTCACAACAGAAGGCCTCCCACTCCTATCTTTATAATGAATGTTTGTTCCACCACTTTTAAAAAATCAGACCCATAGCAGCACAACAGCTCCACTTACAATGTTTGGACTATATACAGTACAAACTACTGACGAGTATCTCCTGCTGAAACATTTTGTGCCAAAAGAAATCTTATTACTGCTGGCACATCACATTTCATGAAATTGTTTTTATTACAGCACTCACGTTTTGAAGTTATAACAAGCGAACGTGTGACAGAATGAGGTTCATACTTTCACAGTTCACAGAGAACATGCTCCATCCATGAATACTAGCACCACACTAGAAAGACAGTTGCTTTCAAAACTGGCCTCATAAACCATAAACACAATTTCGTTTAGAAATCTCTGCTTTAGTTACCATGCCAGACAAGTTACACTGTATCAAGGTTGTTAATCGTAATATTTCTTACAAAAGAATAAAACCATCAGAGCTTCTTATACAGCATTGTGCGATAACAAAGATTCTGAAATGTTTGAAGAGTAGCTCTGACAGTGATATGGAGTTATATCCCAAGCACAAAAAAGATTACGATTTATTCAATCAATTATCCATGGCAAACCTTTCAGTGACACTTAACGTTACTAAATGTGGAACATTCAAAGCTTCATTGTGATAGGGAAAGTGAAAAAATTTGAGGTGAAAGGTGGACAGGCTAAAAAATTAGAAATTATTTAAATGAAATACGAAGTGTATGACAATTGCTGGTGAAGCCACTCCAAGGTGACGAAAACAGCATCAGGGGAAAGTGTGACAAGTGTTGAAATATGAAGAGAAAAGTGAAAAATACAGTGAGTCACTATGAGCACACAGGAGTCGATATCAATTGTTGTTCCATAGGTTTAGATGTAGCAGTCACTACTGAAGAACATGTGTCATATAGTTGAAGAATAACTGATGAGGATGCCAGTTGAGAGTATTAGTAAATTCAGTAGTATGTATACAGTACATTAAGTAGTACATATACACCTGTACTCTGCAAGCCAACTTGCAGTTCCTCTCTTGTTGCTTCTGACACTAGTGTCAAATAAGTAACTCTGTCACAGTTTCACACTTACAAAAATGAGCCTGTGATGAAACGTGCTGCTTTTCTTGGGATCATCTCTTATTTCTTCTACCAGACATCAAACATGGATCCCAAACTGACAAGCAGTGTTCAAGTATTGGTCAAATGAGGGGGGTTTTACGTTACTTCCTTCGTGGGCAGCTACACATCCAGAGGATTCTTCCAATGAATTCAAATGGCATCTATCTAATCTGCAATTAGTTTTACATGGTTGTTCCACTTTAAATCTTACTACACGCATGCTTCCAGATACTGAATAGATGTGATGGCTATCAGTGATGGTCCTGAAATCATGAAATCATACAATGAGTTGTGCTGCTTTTTATATGCAATGAGTTACTTTTTTGTGTAGAGATTAAACTGTCATTTCCTCTACTATGCATCAACCTCCTGCAAGCCTTTCTGCGTTTCCCTACAATGGCGTGATTATGCATGGATGTGGAACGAGTCAAAACAGGTACAATATAGATATCATACAACACAACACATACTGGTATATTACACATGGTAGATGAATGATTCAAAACTGGTACAACACAATGATATAATAGAGATAATAAACAATACAATACAGAATTACAATAGTGATAAAAAAACAATACAGATACAATGACAAAGGAAATAACCTGAATTACTACTCAAATTATTTATCTGTGCTGAAGAATTCATCTAAAGAATAGAAACTTTTTTCCAGTAGGAACTCCTTTAGCTTTTTTTTAAAATAGCATTTTATTTTCTTTTAGACTTTATATTAATCGAGCCTGTGTTAAAGATTTTTGTTCTTGTGTACTTTACCCTTTTTTTTTGTACCATAGAGAGATTTATCCGTTCACAGTGCATATCATCTTTCCGTCTTGTGTTATAATGATGGTATGCCTCTTTTGTTTCATATTCAGAGGAATTGAGAAGTATGAAAGCCATGAGTGAGAGGAGATATTATGAGGTACTGGTTAATATACCTAACTGTTTTAAAAAGATTGCAACATGAGGTTCTTGGAGGAACACTACATATAATTCGGACTACTTTTTTCTGGCTTACAAAAACTTTTTTTTTGAAAGTGGTGAATTGCCCCAAAAGATTATTCCATAGCACATCACTGAATGAAATTAGCCAAATTATGCAGACTTTGATGTGTTGATGTCTCTAATTTTGGAGATTATTCTGATGGCAAATGTTGCTGAGTTAAGCTTTTTTAATGTTTGCTGTATGTGGAATTCCCAGTGAGCCAGTTATCTATCTGAACAGCTAGGAACTTTGTGCACTGAATGCTTTGTAACTCTTGGCTTTTGTGTCAATGTTAAATCTCTTCTGGGCTTATGTAACTGGACTGGAACTGCATGTAATTTGTTTTACTGAGGTTTATTGCAGTTCGGAACATTTGCAAGTGCTTGGTTGGCATTTAACTCTACATCAGTGGTGGTTTTGCTGGCTGTCACTATACTTGTGTCATCTGCAAACATTGTGATATTGCTAGCACTGTTTCAGGACAGGGGTAGGTCATTAATATATATAATAAACAGGAGGGGGACCAAGGAGTGGCCCTTGATTTTGTTGTCTATCTTCTAGATATCTGAGCCAGTTACCCATTTGTCCACGGATTCCATATTGGGCTGCTTTTACTAAAAGTATTCTGTGATCGACGCAGTCTAAAGCCTTGGTCAGGTCACAGAATATGCAAAAGGGTAATTTTTCCTTGTCTAGGCATTCTAAAACATTAGAATGTGCATAAATTGCTTCGGTTGTAGATATACCTGATCTGAAACCAAATTGTTGTTTACTAATTAGTGCAAAATTTTCAAGTTGATTCACAACCCTGATATATATTCATTTTTGATAGGCTTTAGATTAGGAAATGCTGTTACAAGAGAAATAGGATGATAGTTGGAAACATCTGTGGGATCACCTTTTTTGTAGAGGGGCTTCACAGTAACATACTTCATTCTGTCAGGGAAGATACCTTGATTTAGAGAGGAATTGAGTATATGAGCTAGAACTATAGAGAGCTGATTACAGCTGGCTTTTAGCAGCTTGCTGGAAATATTGTGTACACCCAATGAATTTTTACTTTTTAGACACACTATGGTTTTTCTTACTTCTTGCACAGTTATAGGGGCCACACCTATGGCGTTAGGGAAAAGTTCTTTCAGAGTTTTTATTGCCTTTTCTGAAGAGCCTTTGCATGCTGTTTTCTCAGCAACAGCTAAAAAGTGCTCATTAAAGATTTTAACTACAGTTTCTTGATTTTGAACTAGCTTATCTTCATTGTTAAGAGGAATATTTTGGGTCTTGTTGGGGTAATTTGCACCAGTTTCATTTTGTATCACTTCCCATATAGTTTCGATTTTATTAGTGGAGTTTTTAATTTTTGAGCACAGATACATACATTTTGATTTCTGAATGATTTTGTTCAATATTTTACAGTATTTTTTTATATTTATTTAAAAGGTTGGGGTCATTTGATTTTTTTGAGGCAATGTACCATCTCTCTCTCTCTCTCTCTCTCTCTCTCTCTCTCTCTCTCTCTCTCTCTCTCTCTCTACATTATATATTGGACACCAGTCTACGTTTTGGAGACATGATTTTAAGATCTCAATAGTTTCAGCAGTAGATTTCCTAGTAATTTTCCAGTTGGGACCACTATTAATTTCACAAATACTTGAATTGTTAATTCTGAGTCTTTGTTCATCATGGTCAGAGAAACCATTCAGGACTCACCTGACAGCTATATCATCAATCTTGGTTATGTCAATAAATACATTATCAATTAATGAGTTTGTTCATGAAGTTACTCTGGTGGGAAAATTTACAACAGAAGCAAGTTTATATGAGGACATCAAGTTCTCAAGATCTATTCTGTCTCTGGAGTTTGTTAGGAAATTTGCATCGAAGTCTTCAACAACTATGACATCTCTACCGAGTTTAATTATGTATATTAGGAGTGCATCTATCTGTTTCAAAAAAATGCTAAAGTTACCTGAAGGTGCCCTGTATAAAGCTACTACTGCTATGTAAGAATTATTTAAAGCCAGCTCTATGGCACACACTTCAAACAGTTGATCTATGCAAAAATTCAGCACATTAATTACGCTACGTGTGATGCTGTTTCTGACATAGATCACTACTCCACCTTTTTCTATCAATTTTCTACAGTAAGATGTTGCTAAGCTGTAATTATCTATAGCAAGTTTCCAATATCTGACATAACATGGTGCTCACTAAAGCACAGAACATGGGCACAGTCTATATCTTGTGGCTCCTGGATATTAATTAAGAGTTCATTAATCTTGTTGCTCAGGCTACATATGTTTTGATGGTAAATATCCAGATTTTGATTTCCAGAACCACTTACACATTTATCACTCAGAAAGAAATATCAGTTGACAGGAGTGGATTTGGTATTTTTCACTATCCATTTATTCAAGTTGGTCTGTTTCCATGTACTGGGAGACTGGGAAGAATCAGCTTTACCTGGCGTTTTCAGCAGCCATTTGTCCTATGTCATCTGCCTATACCCATTCCTGCAGTCTTCTTGTGTTGGGGAGCACTAATTCTTCGAATGTGTGTGTTTTCAGTATATGTTGTTCATAGCATTATCGACGATTTCACAAATAATGGAGGCTAAGTGACTTTTTCTGGGCCGATTGAGGTGAAGGCGATGAGTGGTGCAAAGATCTCTACTAAAATTTTGCATATTAACCATTTGTACATTTGCGTAACAGTTGCAAATTTCTGCATATTGACTGTTTGTATATGCTACTGCCCTGTTAACACACGAGAATTGAGGCAAGTCATACCTGTGTGGAATACCTAGATCAGTGACGTTTGAGTCATTTAGGTGGTTTAGAGCAGATTTTAAGGCATTAACAGGATGCAAACCAGCATTGTGTGCACCATTATTTGCACCACCAAAGATCACAATAAAGTCTTCCTTCATTGTCTTTCGAGTGATATTGTTTACAGTTGAAGCAATTGGTTAAGACGAGCACCAGGTTTAATAAGACCTGAAGCATTTACTTCACTGTTTATGCTTTTTATCTCGTGTGCAAGGCCTCTAAGATGGCTTATCACCCATTAAACAACACTTATTTTTCTTGCTGCATTTGTGGTGTTAGTTAAATTAACTGTCATCTTGAATGTTGAATTTACCTTGCTTCAGTTTATGAGTAACAGTTTTGGCTGGCGAGGTTCCACATTTTGAATGGTGGGCTCCATGTGGTTCCCAAGTCGTGCAGTGACCATAAACCATAAAATTACCAAATATGCAGCAACCAGTCGCAAAATCATGTTTTATTTATTCATTCACTTTTGCAAATCGATTTCAACTGATAACAGCCATCATCAGTGCTTTCAACCAATATGTGCACTGAGTAGTAATACTGTCTTAAGCAGAGGTCAAACAAAGTCAAATCGATTTGCAAAAGTCAATAAATAAAAAATGATTTTGCGACTGGTTGCTGCATATTTGGTAATTTTATAGCCCCACATTTTGCTTAATAACAGGCTTCTCTTTCAGATGGTGCATGATATGATCTTTTGTAGATAGGCCTACCATTTTTTGGAGCACGGCAGGAGAATTTACCTGTATAAAACAGCATCATCAGTGAAAAGCCTCGTGAAGGTTTTGTCATTATCCACTATATCATTTATATAAATTGTGGAAATTACTGATCCTATAACACTTCCTTTGCATGTGCCCACATTTATTTTTGTGCCTGAAGAATGTTCTATCTTAAGAAATGAATAATGAAAATATGTCAAGGATTTTAAACAGACAGTGATACATAATTCAACTGGCTGTTTGGCTTAGCACATAAATAGAACTTAGTACAAAGTGATTCTGTTGGCTAAGATGGTGTTTCTAGAAGAATATTAAAATCTTATGCCAACTTGATAGTATTACCTTTAAGTTATCTTTATAATCTATCAATGACTTGGTCCATTTTTCTCGACAGTTTGAAATATGCTGTAGTAATCCCCCTATAAAAACTGGAGACAATAAAGTGACCTCTATAGATCTCTATTACATCTTCCAGTATTTTCAACTGTTAATTAAATGAAACAACAAGTTTACTGTTAGCAGTCACTGTTTGTTTATAACCACGATGCATTTCAAAGCTTTAAACCTCCATCATCAGGTGGACGTACATTTGTTAGTATGACATCTGTGTGTGTGTGTGTGTGTGTGTGTGTGTGTGTGTGTGTGTGTGTGTGTGTGTGTGTGTGTCTTTCGATTTTTTGAGGGAATTAGTGGCACTGCTTCCAATGATCACAGGTTCCTTTCACAGTCGTAACACAGTATACATGTTCGCATCTAAACTTTTCAAATGTATTTGAGAAAGTGGTGTATCATAGTACTGATTCAACTAACAGAGCAGAACATGTTAATTTCCTCTCAGTTTGGCTTTTGTAAAGGACTCTAGGATTCCCCACACAGAAAGAAATACAAAACCTTACAAACGATAGGATGATAGAGCTAAAAAAAATCCCTGTTGGTCTATTTTGCAACCATAGCAAAGCATTTGACTGTGTGGATCTTTCTTGAACAGAGTGTCTAGATCATTTAATATATGCCTTCATTTATAATAATGTTTCAGCTACTGTCATTAACAGATCAAAACTTATAACCTGTAAAACGAAGTTCAGTGCCAATATCAATAAAATCTAAGTCTCACAGAAATGTCAACTCGATGCCGAGTTGGCATAGGTTTCGTTGATACTAACACTGAACATTGTTTTAAAAGAACTAAGTTTTGATCTGATGTCAGTAGCTGAAACAACACTGTAAATAAATGTGTATGTTAAGCAATCTAGAAAGTTTTATTCACAAAATATTCTCAATGATTTTGGACTCTGTCAGGAAATTTATTTCCTTTGTTAGCAAAAGTAAAGTGTTACGGTATTAATGGTATCCCTTTGCTTGGATGGAATCTTACCTCCATAACTGAAAGAATTTCTCATTAATAAACTGTATCTCAGGCATGAAAATAACCTCAGAAAGGGGAAACATAACATGTGGAACAGCACAGGAACTATTTGTAACCTACGTTAATGATCTCTTAACTACTTTACAGTGCAGTTAAAAAACTGTAAACTAGCAGACACAGTTCAGTTAATAGCTCAACTGGCCTACAAGTGTTTCACAGATAACATATTAACTCTTAATCATGCAAAGACTAACACTGCATTAATACAATTTCAAACAAACAATCTTTTAACAACAGAAGTAGACATTAATGATCACATATCAAATGAAACCCAGTGTACAAAATAACTTGGGGCCCAGTTGGATAACAAGTCAAATGGTGTCAACACTTTGTTAAATTAATTAAGAAGCTAAGTTTGGCATGTTATATCCTTAGAAGCATCTGTCATTGTGTTGACTGAAAGAAACGAGTGTTGGATACTTTGCATTGTTTCACTCCCTATTTTTTAATTACCTTGTGGGCCACTGGACCTGAAGTAAAAAGTGTTTCCTCAGTAGAAGGGAGCAGTAAGATTATCGTGCAAAGTAGATTATCACACATCTTGCACAAGCTCCTTTAAGGATATTTGAGCTTTTACACTCATTTGACACTCACTTCCCAATATATTACTCCTTACTGAACTTTCTTACTAATAATAAAAATCATTGTCAACTGGATTGTGATATGCACAATCACAATGCAAACCAAACACATAATTTTCATTTCCAGAGTTCAGAATGGAGTAATGTACTTTGGTGGTTAGATATTCAACAAGCCACACCCAACAAAGGCAGAAAGCTCAGCATACTAGAAGCACTTGAAATTAACAAACACTTAGCTCTACATCCCCAGTTGGTTATAAATGACCAATTGCAACTGAGCACATCACCACTCTTAAACTTTACACAATACAGTAAACCTACTACTAACCACAAAGTGTCCCAATAGTAAACAAATTCACACCCCAATATAATGTAATATCCCTTATGTGTTTACATTCCTAACTGTAACTCAACTCTAACAATGTAATTATAGTATTTATTAATGCATAATTTTTCTAATAACAAAATGTAACCCCCCAAAGAAAACATTGCTGTTGTGCAACCAACAATTAGTGTCCAGTGCAACGGTTAACAACAAACACCAAAAAATTCTAATTTTGTAATAATGTGTATTCTAAATAATTCTAATTGTTATCATACATGGTACTGACAAACCATAAAATGTGATTTATTATGTTAAAGAACAATTTTACAGAACAAAATGTGAAAAGAGCCGTTTGACAATACCACAACTAAAGATCTTATGTAAGTGCATTGTATCTTAGTCCAGAATATTTGGTTCATACGAACACAAGCTCCTTGTAAACAATAGCCAATAGTTATCTGAAAATGACCTAATAAGCTGAAAACTAGTTCATACAAATAAAAATCAGTAGAACAAAAAACTGCCTAAGTGTTATTGAACCCCCAATAAAACAGTAAAGTGAGAATCTCTGCTAGTTCAAAAGGAAATTTAAAAAATACTTATTAGCCTCACTTTCTACAAATAATCTAAATTTCTACATTCACTACTGACACTCATTTCTATAATCTTTTCTGTGGTACGGGGATTAAATTGGGGCAGTTCTTGGTTTTACTGCATGTCTTTCTTGGCTATGATAATGTGTTCACTTCACTTTTCATAGTAGTTTACCTATTCCTATTTTCTTATTCATTATTAGACCCACAATTCCATAATTCCTATTCAATTTTGTATTTACAACCCAGTATCCACCTGACCAGATGTCCTGCTCCTCCTGTCATGAAGCTTCACTAATTTTCACTATATCCAACTTAACCTATCCACTTCCTTTTTAAGTTTTCTAATTTACCTGTCCCAGTAAGGGAGCTAAAGTTCCATTCTCCACCAGGAGCATGTCAGAGTAGACTCCGCCCAAAGATCTAAATGGGTGACTATTTTACCTCAGGAATATTTTACACAAGATGATGCATCAATATTTAACCATATAGAAGAGTTTTTTTTTTTTCATTTTTCCCCTACCGACAGTTCTTTGTTTGTGTTAAGTAAAATGTTTGTATTGCTCGCACAAGCAAAACAAGCATTGTACTAAACACAAGCAAAGAAACATCAATAGGTAAAATAGGAAATTATCTACATCTACATCTACATCCGTACTCCGCAAGCCACCTAACGGTGTGTGGCGGAGGGTACCCTGAGTACCTCTATCGGTTCTCCCTTCTATTCCAGTCTCATATTGTACGTGGAAAGAAGGATTGTCGGTATGCTTCTGTGTGGGCTCTAATCTCTCTGATTTTATCCTCATGGTCTCTTCGCGAGATATACGTAGGAGGGAGCAATATACTGCTTGACTCTTCGGTGAAGGTATGTTCTCGAAACTTTAACAAAAGCCCGTACCGAGCTACTGAGCGTCTCTCCTGCAGAGTCTTCCACTGGAGTTTATCTATCATCTCCGTAACGCTTTCGCAATTACTAAATGATCCTGTAACGAAGCGCGCTGCTCTCCGTTGGATCTTCTCTATCTCTTCTATCAACCCTACCTGGTGCGGATCCCACACTGCTGAGCAGTATTCAAGCATTGGGCGAACAAGCGTACTGTAACCTACTTCCTTTGTTGTCGGATTGCATTTCCTTAGAATTCTTCCAATGAATCTCAGTCTGGCATCTGCTTTACCGACGATCAACTTTATATGATCATTCCATTTTAAATCACTCCTAATGCGTACTCCCAGATAATTTATGGAATTAACTGCTTCCAGTTGCTGACCTGCTATTTTGTAGCTAAGTGATAAGGGACCTATCTTTCTATGTATTCACATCACATTACACTTCGCTACATTGAGATTCAATTGCCATTCCGTGCACCATGCGTCAATTCGCTGCAGATCCTCCTGCATTTCAGTACAATTTTCCATTGTTGCAACCTCTCGATACACCACAGCATCATCTGCAAAAAGCCCCAGTGAACTTCCGATGTCATCCACCAGGTCATTTATGTATATTGTGAACAGCAACGGTCCCATGACACTCCCCTGCGGCACACCTGAAATCACTCTTACTTCGGAAGACTTCTCTCCATTGAGAATGACGTGCTGCGTTCTGTTATCTAGGAACTCCTCAATCCAATCACACAACTGATCTGATAGTCTGTATGCTCTTACTTTGTTCATTAAACGACTGTGGGGAACTGTGTCAAACGCCTTGCGGAAGTCAAGAAACACGGCATCTACCTGTGAACCCGTGTCTAAGGCCTTCTGAGTCTCGTGGACGAATAGCGCGAGCTGGGTTTCACACGATCGTCTTTTTCGAAACCCATGCTGATTCCTACAGAGTAGATTTCTAGTCTCCAGAAAAGACATTATACTCGAACATAATACGTGTTCCAAAATTCTACAACTGATCGACGTCAGAGATATAGGTCTATAGTTCTGCACATCTGTTCGACGTCCCTTCTTGAGAACGGGGATGACCTGTGCCCTTTTCCAATCCTTTGGAACGCTTCGCTCTTCTAGAGACCTACGGTACACCGCTGCAAGAAGGGGGCAAGTTCCTTCGCGTACTCCGTTTAAAATCGAACTGGTATCCCATCAGGACCAGCGGCCTTTCCTCTTTTGAGCGATTTTAATTGTTTCTCTATCCCTCTGTCGTCTACTTCGATATCTACCATTTTGTCAACTGTGCGACAATCTAGAGAAGGAAGCACAGTGCAGTCTTCCTCTGTGAAACAGCTTTGGAAGAAGACATTTAGTAATTCGGCCTTTAGTCTGTCATCCTCTGTTTCAGTACCATTTTGGTCACAGAGTGTCTGGAAATTTTGTTTTGATCCACCTACCGCTTTGACATAGGACCAAAATTTCTTAGGATTTTGTGCCAAGTCAGTACATAGAACTTTACTTTCGAATTCATTGAAAGCCTCTCGCATAGCCCTCCTCACACTACATTTCGCTTCGCGTAGTTTTTGTTTGTCTGCAAGGCTTTGGCTATGTTTATGTTTGCTGTGAAGTTCCCTTTGCTTCCGCAGCAGTTTTCTAACTCGGTTGTTGTACCACGGTGGCTCTTTTCCATCTCTTACGATCTTGCTTGGCACATACTCATCTAACGCATATTGTACCATGGTTTTGAACTTTGTCCACTGATCCTCAACACCATCTGTACTTGAGACAAAACTTTTGTGTTGAGCCGTCAGTACTCTGTAATCTGCTTTTTGTCACTTTTGCTAAACAGAAAAATCTTCCTACCTTTTTTAATATTTCTATTTACGGCTGAAATCATCGACGCAGTAACCGCTTTATGATCGCTGATTCCCTGTTCTGCATTAACTGATTCAAATAGTTCGGGTCTGTTTGTCACCAGAAGGTCTAATATATTATCGCCACGAGTCGGTTTTCTGTTTAACTGCTCTAGGTAGTTTTCAGATAAAGCACTTAAAAATATTTCACTGGATTCTTTGTCCCTGCCACCTGTTATGAACGTTTGAGTCTCCCAGTCTATATCCGGCAAATTAAAATCTCCACCCAGAACTATAACATGGTGGGGAAATCTACTCGAAATATTTTCCAAATTATTCTTCAGGTGCTGAGCCACAACAGCTGCTGAGCCAGGGGGCCTATAGAGACATCCAATTACCATGTCTGAGCCTGCTTTAACCGTGACCTTCACCCAAATCATTTCACAATTCGAATCTCCGTCAATTTCCTTCGATACTATTGCACTTCTTATCGCTATAAACACGCCTCCCCCTTCACTGTCCAGCCTATCTCTGTGGTATACATTCCAATCAGAGTTTAGGATTTCATTACTGTTTACGTCTGGTTTCAGCCAACTTTCTGTTCCTAGTACTATATGGCCGTTGTGACCGTTTATTAATGAGAGCAGTACTGGGACCTTTCTATAGACGCTCCTGCAGTTTACTATTAGCACATTAATATTGTTATTCCTTGTTGCATTTTGCCTACTCCTGCCTTGCCGCGTCTCAGGAGGCGTCTTGTCGGGCCTAGGGAGGGAATTCTCTAACCTAAAAAAAACCCATGTGCACTCCACACGTACTCCGCTACCCTCGTAGCCGCTTCCGGCGTGTAGTGCATGCCTGACCTATTCAGGGGGACCCTACATTTCTCCACCCGATAGCGGAGGTCGAGAAATTTGCACCCCAGCTCTCCGCAGAATCGTCTGAGCCTCTTGTTTAAGCCTTCCACTCGGCTCCAAACCAGAGGACCGCGATCGGTTCTCGGAACGATACTACAAATAGTTAGCTCTGATTCCACCCGCCAGCGAGGCTTTCCACCTTCACCAACTCCGCCAACCGCCTGTACGAACTGAGGATGACCTCTGAACCCAGACGGCAAGAGTCATTGGTGCCGACATGAGCAACAATTTGCAGTCGGGTGCACCCAGTGCTCTCTATCGCCGCCGGTAGGGCCTCCTCCACATCTCAGATGAGACCCCCCGGCAAGCAGACAGAGTGAACACTGGCCTTCTTCCCCGACCTTTCCGCTATTTCCCTAAGGGGCTCCATCACCCGCCTAACGTTGGAGCTCCCAATAACTAATAAACCCCTCCCCCCGTGTGCCTGCTCGGACCTTGCTCAAGGAGCAGCCACATGTCCACTCACAGGCAGAGCGGGTGATGCCACACGGCCAGCCTCCACATTGACCCTCCGCCTCGTGCGCCGCGAACGCCGCTAAACCCGCCACTCCCCTTGGGGAGAGGGTGGCCCAACCGCGCCCGGTACCCGCGAAGATGTCTCGACAGCAGGGACAGTGGGTGAAGCATCTAACACCTGGGGTGCACCATGCGACGCACCAGACTCCCCACTGCCACTACACTCCGAGGCAGCAGCCTGAAGACGGCCGACCGCGGCCATCAACACGCTCAGCTGTTCGCGAAGAGTGGCCAGCTCCTCCTGTGTCCGTACACAGCAGCCACACATCCTAGCCATCCTAAGAAATCAATTTACTATAGAGTGTTAATCAGCTTTTAACTAGACTGCTAGTTCACTAAAGGCGGTTGATTATTGACTAAACTGTGATTGCTAACCACTTCTTGTAGAAACAAGGAAAATAGCACTACCTGTCTCTGGACGGTATTGAAAACAAACACTAGCACTACTAGCACTATGGCTGACTAAAGGGACTCTCTGACTGTATTCAAAACAAACACGAGATCTATGGAACACTTAATAGCACACTACTATTAGAGCTTCCTAAAAGCAAAAACACGCAGAAGAAGAAGTGAGAAGTAAGAAAAATACAGATAATACTTAAATTAAGGTAGCTCGCTGCACAGAAGACGTGAAGCAGACGGCGGTTAGGGCGACACTGACACTACTGGCACTATGGCTGACTAAAGGGACTCTCTCTGACTGTATTCAAAACAAACACGAGATCTATGGAACACTTAATAGCACTCGACTATTAAAGCTTCCTAAAAGCAAAAACACGCAGAAGAAGAAGTGACAAGTAAGAAAAATACAGATAATACTTAAATTAAGGTAGCTCGCTGCACAGCAGACGTGAAGTAGACGGCAGTTAGGGCGACACTGACGTTCTTATGTTCTTGTGTAATTTATTGAGTGGTTCTGCACAAACCAGCAAGCTTTAAACTTGGAAAAAAACATAGCTCATCCCGTTTTGTGGTGCCAAAAATACCCTCCTCCTATTAACCTTCTATACCAACAAGAACTAATAAGCTAAGTAGAAAGTCCCAAGTTCTTATGGGAGCACAATAATGAAAACCTGAAGTGGAAATACCTCATGTTAAAACTGCTAAAATGTTTAGGTTTGGACACTTTTCCCATGTCAACTTTGAGGATATAGCAATCAGTAAGTTAACACATTTTGTATTTTCTCAGTCACAGATACTTATAGGATAGTGTTCTGCGGAACTTCTTATTTAGGCAAAAAGTATTCACTGCACAAAAGAAAATAATTACTAATTAGTACTCTGTCAGAGTCCTGCAGACATCTCTTTAAGCAGCTGGGGAAATTGATCAAAGCCTCACAGTAAATTTGTTCACTTATGGAATCCATAATCAACCCATCCATCTGAGTTTGAGAACAATAGAGTACAACTTAAGAATGAAAAATGATGTGCATAACCCTTTAGTGAATCTAACTGACACTGAAAACGGGTGAAAGATGCAGCTGTAAAACTCTTTGACAATGGAAATAAAATGTCTGACTAATAACAGAAGTATTTCCTTAATGGTGCCTCCTGTAATGTACAGGAATTCTTGTACAGAAATAGTCATTTTTACAGAAATCTTATACATGTCCAGTATGTAGCCACATAAATATATTTCTTCATCTTTAACAATAATATTATGAAAAGGATAGATTGCTATTTGCCATTTAGACAAGGCTTTAAGTTACAGACAGGCACAATGAAAAGACTATTAAACATTTAAGCTTTATGCCAAAACGCTTTTTTTTGGGGGGGGGGGGGGGGCGAAACTGTGTCTTTTATGAATGGCAATCCATGGGTGGGGTAAAGAGGGGGCAGGGAGGGTAGGGGAATGTATTGTGCTATCTGTAAGAGCAAGCAGAGATGTGGTGGGGACATGGTAGGGCTGCTAGCTGCAGAGTCAGATTAGTGAGTGGGGGAGAAGCAGAAAAGGGAGAGAAGGGGACGAAGGGAAGTGGGGAAGGCTAGTGAATATGTTGGTGGAATGAAGGTGTGTACATTGCTGGAGTGGGAGCAGGTATAGTGACAGGTAGGTGAAAGACAGACTAGCGAAGGTTGAGGGGGTGGGGGGGGGGCTTTGGGGAACAAAGAGTATGTTTTAAGAAGGGTCCAGATAGCGAAGGCTGTGAAGCAATCAATGAAGTGTGGCAGCACTTGTTGGGCAGCACGTTCAGCAACTGGGTGGTCCATCTGCCTCTTAGCTACAGTTCGGCAGTGGTCATGCAAGCAAATAGACAGCTTGTTGGCTGTCGTGCACACATAGAAACCTCTGAACATCATATGACCACTGGTATAGATATGTTAAATGTTACAGGCTTCAAGTTAATCTCCTGCTTCTGTAGAGAAGATATGGAGAATGGAGGAGTTGCCACATTTGTGAGAAACTATTTTAATTTCAAAAATATTGATAGTAATATATTTTGCTCAGAGCAGCATTTAGAATTTTGTGCAACAGAAGTAGTATTTCATAATAAGTCCTTTATAATAGTGTGTATATACAAAGCACCTTCAAGAAACTTTAACCTCTTCATAAAAAATCTGGAAGCTATGTTGTCCCATCTCACAGTAAAAACAAAAACAAACAAAAAAAATATAAGGAAGTAGTGATGGCTGGTGATTTAAATATGAATTTATTGACAATCTCTGCCAGTAAACAATTACTGCAATCAGCAACACTGACATTCAATTTGATTCCTACTGTAAACTTTTAAACTAGAATAAGTAAATGCTCTGAGACTGCTAGTGATATTGTCTTTGTAGACAAACCTAAAGAACTAAGTCATAGGCTATGTGATCATGACTTGCAGCTTCTTATGAATTGTGAATTGTGAATTGTGTTTTATTCATCTCATGACGTACATTTGCAATCCATTTGGTTTGCGTACAGGAGACATGTCAAAAATTTATAAAACAATTACAATGATTTTTACATTAATTAATGATAGCACTATAATAAATAACAACACTATAAGGATATTTCTTGGAACATGTAACACATTGTACCCAGCTCAAATTTCCAGATTGTCCTGCATGAATTCATCCACTGAGTAATAACACTTCATTGTCAGTACCTCATATAGCTTTCTTTTAAGTGAACCTAAATTCATCTGCATCAACTTGTTCCCTTTTAATTTATTAAAAATTTTCATTCCCATGTATTGAGGTCCCTGGGCAAACAGTCTGAGGCGGTGGGTGGGGAGCATAAAATTTTCTTTGTTTCTGGTATCATGTGAATGGACAAAATGGTTTCGCTCAAATAAGTCGCGTCTGGAGTACAAAAATATAATAATCTCATATATGTATAAGGATGGCAGAGTTAATATTTTGAGTTTCCTAAATAATGGTCGACATGGTTCTTTGTGATTGGCAGTGCACATATTTCGTATGATTTTTTTCTGTATTTTTAGTATCCGCACTATGTTTGTCGAGTTACCCCAAAAAACAATACCATACCTAATAATGGATTCAAAGTAGCTTGTATATGCTACTTTCCGCGTGTCAATGTCCGTTGCAGTTGATAATATTTGCATTGCAAATGCAAAGCTGCTCAATTTGTTTGCAAGGTATTCAATGTGTGCCTGCCACCTCAAATTTTCATCTACTTTTAGACCTAAGAATTTGACTGAGTCAACTTCTTCTATAACTTGGTTGTTGTGTACAATCTTAATTTGCTCACATTTTGACTGTTTGGTTTTGAACTGCATCACGTGAGTCTTAGATATGTTTAGATTCAGCCCATTTAGCTGAAACCAAGTTTCTAAGGTACTGAGGGTACTGATCACAGATTTGAGAATTTTTTCTGAATCCTGATCTTCAACTAAGACAGAAGTATCATCTGCGAACAGAACTGATGGGGAGCTGATATTTAATGGTAAGTCATTAACATAAAAGAGAAATAGGACTGGGCCTAATATGGAGCCTTGTGGAACACCCTGAGTAATTTTTTTCCAGTCAGAAAAATAATATGCGCCATTTGAAGAAATGCTAACTCTTTGCTTTCTGTTGGATAAGTAGGATTTAAGCCATTGTAGGGCACTGCCGCCAATGCCATACTTTTCAAGTTTGTAAACAAGCAATGCGTGGTTTACGGAATCGAATGCCTTTGTGAGGTCGCAGAAAATTCCTGCCACCTTATTTCTCTTGTCTAATGACGTACTTATTTTCTCAATGAAACTGTTAACTGCATCTACGGTGTTTTTCCCTTGCTGAAAACCAAATTGATTGTTTAGAATAACAGAATATTTTGCAATGAAGTTTTGGATTTGAGCAACAGCAAGTTTTTCAAATATTTTAGATAGGACTGGGAGAATTGAGATAGGACGATAATTTCCCATGATCTCTCTTGATCCCTTCTTGAAGAGTGGTTTGACTTCAGCATATTTCAGTACCTCTGGGAAACAGCCCTCTTCAAAACATTGATTTATTATCTGAGCTAGTGGGTTTGCAATTCTATTGTGTACCACTTTAATAACTTTGGTGGGTATTCTATCCCAACCTGCAGATTTTTTGTTTCTTAATGTTAAAATAGCATTTTCTACATCCTCAAAAGAAACTTTTGAGAATTTTGTAAAGTTTTCAGAGTTTTTGCCTAGGCCAAAGGGATTTACTTTGTTGTGATAATCTGCTACATCTACATCAGATTTTGCTACATTTATAAAGAATTCATTAAAGTACTCTGGTATTTGAGTTGGATTTACAACAGTTTTTCCTTCAATGTCAATTTTTGGAATTTCTTGGTTACAGGCTTTAAAACCTAACTCAGATTTAATGACTGACCACACAGCCTTTGTCTTATTTTTATGATTTAAAATTAACCTGTTGTTTGCCAGTTGTTTTGCTGCCTTGACAACTCTTTTAAATATGGTTTTATAGAGTCTAACATATTTAATGAAATTTATATCTTTATTATATTTTAGTTCTCTGTGCAGTTGCCTTTTCCTTACACTGGAAATTTTTATGCCCTGGGTAATCCACTTTACTGTATTTGTTATCTTATTGCTGCAGAGTCTAGGTGGAAATGTTTCATTAAAGTCTGCAAGAAAACTATTTAGGAATTTCTCAAAGTTTTTATCACTTGAGTTACCATAATCAAAAGGCCATGTTTTATCTCTTAGCTTCTCACTAAATGTTAGCAAGTTTTCTTTGCTAAAGTTCCTGCTCATATGGGTTCTTGTATGTGAAATGTTTGTGTCTGTCTGTGGCAGCTCAATAAACAATACATAATGATCTGAAATACCTAGATCTACACAAAATTTATACACATCTTCATATACATAATTAGTTAGAACATTGTCAATGCATGTTGCTGATTGCCCATTGTCCCTGGTAGATTCAAAGAAATTCAATTTGAAACCATATTTCTTAACTAAGTCAGTGAACCTTGAAGCTTGGCTACTATTACATGTGATATCAATATTAAAATCAGCAGCTATTACAACTTTTTTCTTTGTTTCTCTACAAAGGTCTTCTAGCATAATTTGAAGCTTAGATAAGAATAGTTCTGTTGTTGATGTCCCTGGAATTCTGTATATTGAGATTATTATAACATTTGCTAGCGAGTCCACTATTTCTACACAACAGCTCTCGAACACACATTCTTCATTTAAATAATTAAAACAGTTTCTGGTCTCATAATTTATGTCATTGTGTAGAAGTATACATGAGCCTCCACGTAACTTGTTTCTTCTACAAAAGCTACTTGCTAATCTGAAGTTCCCTATTTTGTTCAGAATTTTAATTGTCCCCTCAGTCAACCAGTGTTCATTTAAACAAACAACTTTAATATTTGCATATTCTGACAGAATGATTTCCAATTCATCTATTTTGGAGCTTTTATTATTAGAAGCATCAGTGTTTAAGCCATTTATATTCCAGTGGATAACATACCTACTTTGACTATTTCTTACAGGCTTTAGCATATTTCTTGCCAGATAATGGTTTGGTTTTTTCTTTCTTAATGCTACACACGTTTTTTCACCCCCATCACTACTTATAAGTTTCCCTTATTTTTTATGATCTGGCAAGTATCTAAGAACATCTTACTGAATATTTTTGAGCCCAACCTGTTCAGATGTAGACCATCTTTGGCAAGACACTTTGCACTTAGAAATTTGTTGGGATCAATAAAAACGACTCCTAGCTTATTGCACTGTTCTTTAATATCGCCGTTTATTCGCTGCACATAGCTGTCACTCACCGATCTCCTGTACACAATGCCACTTATTATTATTCTGGAATTCGGGTACAGTCTTCTGGCCGTTCGGATGAGGTTCCTTGTGTGGTTTACAATTTCTTCCTCACTGTTGGTTCGAAGCGAATTTGTTCCCACATGGATAAAAACACCTTTTGGATTTCTGCTATGCTTATTTCCTGCGTTCTCTCTTGAGTTTAAGACGTTGTTTAGGTGTGTATGCAATTGATGCGTCCTGATTCCAGGCCGAACGTCAATTTCGGAGTTTGGTACGATTATGTTTTTCAATAATGAGTCACCTATAATAAAAAATTCACTTTCTGTCTTATTATAATGCTTCTTTCTGTCTTTTTTGTACGTTACGCTGGTCCACTTATATTTATTTGGTACGTCAGTATCTTTAGTTTCTTTTTCTTTCGTAATGGCGGCTGAATTTTTTCGTTCTTTGTCAGTTGTATCACTCCGCGTATTTGCCGAAGTAGGTCCATCCAATACTTGAGTTTTTTCACATGCACAACACTTTTCACGTTTCAATGCTATATTTTCTTGCTTTAGTAACGTCAGTTCTGCTTTCAGAGCATCAATGTCACTTTGAAGAAGACGGATAATTTCGTCCTTAGAGCTAAGAAATCCAGAAATCTAAGCAGCTTTATTATGAGAAAAAGATAATTATATCAGACAACAAAATAAAAACTATATGGGGTATAGTGAAAACAGACAGAGGTGGGGCCAGAAAGGAAGAGGAACAAACAGATCTAAAAATAAACGAGACTTTGATAACAAGCACAAAAAGTGTTGCCAACCTCTTAAACAAGTACTTTATTTCTGTTACTGAATGCTTGGCATCATCAGGTTCAGTAAACAGTGCAGTGGAATATCCGAGACCAGTCTCTACAAATAACTTCAGTAAAATGGAAATGACATTCACATCTCCCAAAGAAGTAACATCCATAATAAAATCCTTAAAACCAAAGTATTCTAGTGATTATTATAATATATCTATGAGTTAATCAAAGCGTGGTCAAGTGAGTTGAGTTCTGTCTGAAGTTATTTGTGTACTCAATCTTCTCAGTGGAACATTTCCAGACTGGCTAAAACATGCTGAAGTTAAGCCTCTTTACAGAAGGGAAACACCACAAAATATTGACCAATTTCATTTTTGCTGGCTTTTTCAAAAATATTTCAAAAGGTTGTGTTCAAGCATCTTTTCAAGCCCTCTGATTGAAAATAATATATTGTCCAAGTAACAGTTTGGGTTCCTTACAGTTCTGATATAAGTGAAGGCTATTTACACAGAGTGTAAATGTTCTTTATTCATTAGGTATCAATTTAGGGGCTACTACCATTTTCTGTGACCTGTCAAAAGCCTCTGACTGTATGAAACACAGCATTCTCTGGAGTAAATTAAAATATTATGGTATCAACGGCAGTGCTGTGAAATGGTTTGAATCTTACCTTATTAACAGGAAACAAAAGGGGGTCTTTGTGCAATACCTGTGGAATAAGCAATCAATCTTCATCTGATTGGAAATTAATTACAAGTAGTGTTCCTCGAGGTTCTATCTCGAGCCTGTGACTCTTTTTGTGTATATTAGTGACCTCTCATCTGTCAAATTGTCAGATGCTACATTTCTTTTGTTTGCAGATGATACAAACATTGCAATAAATAGCAAGTCAAGTACAGATTTAGAAATGACTGCTAATCAAAATTTCACTAATATTAATAAATGGTTTAAAGCTAATTCTGTGTTATTACACTTTGAAAATATCCAGAACCTGTAAGAAATGATCTTCCACCATAAGTATAACATAAGAAGACTTGCAGATCACAGATATTGACAGTGTTAAGTTTCTGGGATTACAAATCAATAATAAATTCAGTTGGGTAGGGCATAATACAGAACTGCTGAAACACTTAAACATGTCTGTATATGGAATACAAATAATGTCAGATTAGGATATATAAATATAAAAAAAAACCTTGCGTATTTTGCTTACTTTTATTCTATTACGTTACATGGGATCATATTCTGGGACAACTTGTCAGAGCAAGTGAAAGATTTTACAGCGCAAAAGTGTTTAATGACTCATTTGTGGTGTAAATTCAAGAGTATCATGCAGAAACCTGTCCAAGGAACTCGGTATTCTAACTACTGATTCTCAGTATATTTATTCATTAATGAAATTTGTTGTAAATAATGTGTCTGCATTTCCAACCAATCACTGAATACATAGTATCAATACTAGGTATAAGAATAATCTATAAAAAAAACCTAACATCACTTACATTGGTCCAAAATGAGGCCCAATATTAAGGAACACACCTTTTTCTTACAAATTTCCCACAACCATTAAAAACTTGGCTTCAGATAAAGCACAATTTAAACATATTTTGAAAGACTTTTTGATAGGCAATTCCTTCTACTCTATGGATGAATATCTTATTAGGGACTGTTGCACCAGCTTTCAATGTCCAATGTTTTTATGTCATACTTTCTGACATGTTCCACATTCACTAGAATCATCTCATTTTTGGGCCTACGAAACAAAAACTAAATCTAATCTCATCTAATGTAAATCAAGTATAGTGGCTGCAACTTAGTTTGTAGATCACATGACTGCATTCACATGTAGCCCTCCCGTTGACATGATAGGTGGCGCCTGTGGCCAGACTGGATAGGTAGTGGTGAGAGGATGTATATCTTTCGTCTAGATCTGTGAAATGTGAAAGGATAAGAGCTATAAGATAATTGGTTGGGAGTAAGGATGTTTCTGAACAAGGTTGGGAGGGTAATTTTGGTCTCTGAAGGCCTCAGAGACACACTTGGCATATTTGGAAATGAACTACTTGTCACTGCAGATCTGACCAACAAGGGCAGCTAGGGTGTACAGTTGCATGGACAGGTTGTGATCTACCCATCCTTGAAGCAGAGATCAGCATCAAAGAAGGCGGCTTTTTGGTCTGAGGAGGACCAGATTAAGTGAATTGGGGAGAAGGTGTTAAGGTTCTGCAGGAATGTGGACAGGCTGTCCTCACCATTTGTCCAGATCACAAGGATATCATCAATGAATCTGGACTAGAAGGAGGGGTTCTGGATTCAGGGTAGTTAGAAAGGATTTCTCTAGATGGCCCATGAACAGGTTGGCATAGGATGGTGCCAGGCGTGTGCCCATTGCTGTACCACAGATTTGTTTGTAGATGATTTCTTGAAAAATTAATTGCGGATGAGGACATACCTGGTCATAATGATCAGGAAGAAGGTAGCAGTTTTGGAGTCAGTCAGGCATTGGGAAAGGTAGTATTCAGTAGCAGCAAGGCATGGGCATTGGGCATGTTAGTATAGACAGAGGTGGCATCAACAGTGACGAGCAGGATCCAGGTGGTACAGGTATAGGAACGATGGACAGTCGATGAAGGAAATGGTTGGTATCTTTGATATAGGATGGTGAGTTACAGCTAATAGGCTGAAGGTGTTGATCCATGAGAGCAAAGTTTGTCTCAGCAGGGGCGTGGTAATCAACCACAAAGGAGTGTTCTGGGTGGTTGTGTGTGTGGGGAGAGAGACTCAGGGGAGAGGTTCTAGGATGGGTCTAAAGATTTGAAGATGGATTGGTGATCCAACTAGATTTCTGGAATGGTGTCACTCTGGCAGGGTTTATACACAGTAATCCCACACCAAGAATACAGCTGGATCCCAGTCTTTCCTCAAATCCTTGGGTCCATCCCAAAACTTCTCTGTCAAGTCTGTCTGTCTCCTAAGGTTCATGAATCCAAGTGTCCAGGATGCAACATTGTGGTTGATCACTGAGGCCCCCTGAGAAAACCTTTGCTCTCATGGATCAACATCTTCAGCCTATTACCCATAACCCACCCTTCTATACCAAAGACACTAACCATTTTCTCCACCGACCCTCCACAGACCCTGTTCCTTTACCACCCAGCACCCTACTCTTCATAGTTAATGCTACCTCCCTCCACACTAACACGCCCAAAACCCATAGCCTTGCCGCCAGTGAACACTACCTTTCCAAATGCCTGACAGCAAACATAAACCCTTCATCCTGCTCACCATGACCAATTATATTCTCATTCACAGTTAATTCTCCTATGAAGGCATCATCTACAAACAAATCCGTGATACAGCAAGGGACACCCACATGGCACCAACCTATGGCCCATGGGCTACCTAGAGAAATCCTTCCTAACTATTCTGAATCCCAAACGCCTCCTTCGGGTTCAGATTCTCTGATGACACCATCTTGATCCAGACCAAAGGTGAGGACACCCTATCCAACTTGCTCCAGAACCTCAAACCAACAAGCCACCTTCCTCAATGTTTATCTCCACCTACATGAGTGCCTCCATCCATTTCAAACCTACTAATCAACAATATCTCCAACTCGAAGCTGCCACCATTCCATATCAAAAAGCCCCTTCCATACAACCTTGTCGCCTGTGGTGGATTCAACTGCAGTGACAGGCAGTGCCTCTCTAAAATGCCAAGTGTCTCTTTGATGCCTTAAACTGATATTACTCTCCCAACATTGTTTAGAAACAGATATCCTGAGCCTTGTCTATCCAGTCACCTACTACCTCCCATACGTCCACTTTCAGCCACATAAAAGCACTCCTCTTGTGACTGAGTACCATTGAGGACTGGAGCAAGTGAAACATATTCTACATCAGGGTTTTCACTACCTCTCTTGGTGCCCTCAAAAATGCAATATCATACCAACTATCCTTTCCACCCCTCCCATTGCGATATTCCCCCACCCACCAAAACTAAGCAGCATCCTTGTTCGTATTTACTCCACCCCTACTCCCAATTCCTTGCCTCATGGCTAATATCCTTGCAATGCATCTAAATGCAAGAGCTGTTCCATACATCCTCACAGCACTAACTACTCCACAGTTCTCTCACAAGTGTCTCCTACCCCATCAAAGGATGAGCTAAATGGTCTACAAACCAACCTGCAACCACCATGCTGCTTTCAAACTGGGCATGACAAATGACAAGCTGTTTGTTTGCATAACCAGCCACTGCCAAACTGCGGCCGAGAGACAGCTAGACCACCCAGTTGCTGAGCATGCTGCCAAACAGAATATGCTTCACTTCAATGACTGCTTCACAGCCTGTGCCATCTGGATCCTTCCAAACACAACCAGCTTTTCTACCCCCTTGGTCTCAACCTTCACTAGCCCCACCTTCTTATCACCTTCCCTCCACCCAGTCCAGCACTATATACATCTTCATTCTGGCAAGAAACACTCTTGCCTTTTTCCCTTCTCTCGCCTTTCTGTCCCCCCCCCCCCCCCCCCCCCCCCCCCCCCGTCCCCCAAATCACAGCATCTAGACTCTGCACCTAGCAACTTCATTAACTCCTCACCATGCTCTTGCACACTCACAGACTCTGCACCACCTTCTCACACCCCTATCCTGTTATCTCTACCCCTTCCCAACCAATGTCTCCTCCTCACCACCACCATCCACCCCAGATTGCTGCTCACCTCAGACACAGATCCTGTCCGCACTCAGTCCACAATAACCTAAGACAACAGCCACGTGTATGTGAGTTGTTCTTATGTGAATGTTTGTCTACTTTCTATTTCTGAAAAATGCCTTTTGGCTGAAAGCTTAAATGTTTAGTGGTGTTTTCAATGTGGCTGTTTGCAACTTAGCACCTCCTCTATGCGGTGAGTAGTGATGTATTCTTTTCATAATAATATTGTTATTTCATCCTGGACTTTCCACTGTTCTATTTTCCTATATATGAGTCATGTTTTTGGAAGTAAGTACCATTTTGAAATTAAAAAAAAGACTTGCTAAGATATCTCAATAATTTTATTTTTACATGAAAGCCTGTACCTTAATCTACTTTTCTACATAATTTCCGCCAATATTGAGGCACTTGTCATAACAGTGTACCAGTTTTTGAATACCCTCCTCATAGAAGTCTGCCGCCTGACTTGTTAACCACTGCATCACCACTGTTTTGACTTCGTCATCTTCCTGAAGATGCTCGCCACCCAGGTGTTTCTTCAAGTGCAGGAACAGATGGTAGTCACTGGGCGCAAAATCAGGGCTGTACGGAGGATGCTCTCCAGTTTCCCATTGAAAAGATGTGATGAGATCTTTGGTCTGATTCGCCACATGTGGATGGGCACTGTCTTGCAGCAAAACAATGCCCTTGCTCAACTTCCATGAACTGTTGCTTTGATTCTGGTGTGACATAGGCCACCCATGTTTCATCGCCCGTAACAATTTAGCTTAAGAAATCATCAATGTCATTGTGGTACTGCTCAAGGAAGGTCAATACACTGTCTAAACGTTTGGTTTTGTGCACATCCGTCAACCGAATGTGCACACAATTTTCGGTAATTCAAGTGCTCGGTCACAATGACGTACGAAACACTACAAGAAACGTTAGGAAAGTCATCCCGCAAGGAGGAAATCATAAAGCGTCTGTTTTCTCTCACCTTACTGTCCACTCCCTGCACCAAACTTTCATTCACGACAGAAGGATGCCCACCCCGTCGCCATCTTTAAATGTTCTCACCCACTTTCTTACCATTAAATCACTCAATGTTTCCTCTGTAAACTGCACAGATCTCATAATGAATATCAATTGCTCTTAGGCCTTTAGCACTAAGAAATCTTATAACAGCCTGTACTTCACAGTCAGCGGGACTCATGATTATCGGAGACCTCTTAAAACACTCAGTACATAATGTAAACAAGGAAGAATCAGATTGTCATGGTGTCAGTGCATAGATTAAGGTACAGACTTTCATGTAAAAATAAAATTACTGAGATATCTTAGCACATCTTTTTTTAATTTCAAAATGGTACTTACTTAGAAAACACGCCTCATATGTTTACACATTTATGTTTTGTGTGTGTTCTGTTGATCATAACATTTATTATGTATATGACCTATAGAACATGTAAATAACTAACTAATAATGGAAAATTTGGAATGGAATAACAATATGAAAAGAATATATTGTTAGTCACCAAACAGACGAGGCACTGAGTGTCAGACAGGCACATTGAAAACATACTGCTAGATATTATTAGCAATCGGATTAAATTGGATTAAGTTCTTAAGTAGACGTAGATGGAAACACACACACACACACACACACACACACACACACACACACACACACACACACACACACACACACGGTCACTGTCAGCTAAGCACCACCTTTACATGATGATTTTTGTACTGGTGGCTGTTCAGATGAACATCCGGACTGAGACAGATCAGCAAGTGTCTTCTTGGATTTTTGGCTTTGTCATATGATTTTGAGTATATAGTTCTCATTTTGGATGCTAATAGGAGGTTTTCGTTTTTATTTGAAATTATTTTCATAAATATAAAAGTTAATAATGTCAGAAAAAAATACACAGGCATGTTGTACCTCATTGATAACATAATTTAAATTCACAAATTTTAGTTAAAGTTTGGCTCTGTTGTAAAATTGTAGTTCCTTGATAAATACACTGGACTCGTATTTGGGAGAATAACGGTTCAATTCCGTGTCCGACCATACTGATTTAGGTTTTCCGTGATTTCCCCAAATCGCTCCAGGCAAATGCCGGGATGGTTCCTTTGAAAGGGCATGGCCAACTTCCTTCTCCATTCTTCCCTAATCTGATAAGACTAATGACCTTACTGTCTGGTCTCTCCCACCAAACAACCCAACTTAAATTACTAAATTCATGAGGTTGAAACTTGATATTGGTGGAAAAATTAATGACATTCCAAAAAATCAAAACCAATGTACCAAAGCTGAATTTTAAATAAATTATTGAAGTAATATAATAAAAACATGATTGTTCAAGGAAAAACAAGGATTTGGGCAATGTACAAAATAATAAACAAACTAAAAAAATAAAATAATTGTTATATGAAACCAACTAATTGAAAACGAACTTAACAATGCTATATTTAAAGCTGAAATATAAATGTGGCAGAAGCCACATGTTTTTCACCATTTATTTTCATGGACTAATACGTTGGAGACTGACTCGACTATAAAGGGAACTTCAAAAAGTAAGTTAAACATTTTTGTGGCAGGCCAGGTATCTTTAATTTAATGCTGCATTACACTACAAAGTGACAAAAATACTTGACAATGTTTTTCAACATAGTCACCAACACACTGTGCACAACAGTCTGAACATTCTACCAGTCGTTTAATTCCTTGACAACAGGAATCTGCTCCTTGCTTATAGAGGCATTTTGGAACCGCTAAGTAAACATCTTCATCATTGGAAAATCTGTTCCTCCCCTCTAGATGTTCCAGCTTGCTGAGATGATTATAATCGCAGGTTGCACTACAGGTGAAAATGTTGAGCCAAGCTTATATTGTGTGCGCCATCTGGGGGGGAGGGGGGGGGGGGAGGGGCGTTGTAATGTTGTGCAGGAAAAAAATGTTTTTGCCCACTTTTCTAAGCCTCTTGCTATTTAGCAATGATGTCCAAGTTCCATAGTACATATCAGCTGTAATAGTTGTGCTCTTTGTGATAAACTAAGTATACAATTCCTCCACAGTCAAAGAAAACAGCAGTCATGATCTTCCCTGCCGATGATGCAGTCCTTCCTGCCAATGATACAACTGTGCATTTCTTCTGCAGAGGTGAGGAGGTGCCTCTTCATTCTATGAACACACTCTTTGTTGCTGCTACTGGGAAATGATTGACCCATGTCCACCACTTGTAGTAATGTGGCTTAGGAAGTCATTGCCTTCCACAGAGTAGCACTTAAGGAAGTCAAGTGTGCCATTATGCCTTGTGCCTTTGTGTCCAAGTGACAATGAACCTAGCAATATTGAAAATGACCTCAGCCAATAAAATAAGCAGTGCATTTTGAGATGTGCATCTGCTGACTTATGTCTGTGATAGTTATTCTGTGATTTCTGTGAATCAATTCCACATTAACCAGTCTGGTCTATATCAATGGCCTTTTTTTTGTTATCAGCATCATCATCTGTGCTGTCTTTATCAAATTCAGTACAAATGTCTATCTTGATCGCCATTTACATTTTTATTTTTTTTAAATTACAAACCTTAATGTGTTTCAGCCACAGTCACCATCAGAATATCAGATAAGCAGAATAAATGAGAAGCAATTGCCAAGACTTACAGTCAGTGTGCTGTTATCTGCATGAAATAAAGGACACTATAATAAATATATGTTTACATGAAATTACATGTTATACTAATTGGACATAGATAATCCAATCGCCGCAATTATCAATTCTAGCTGGACACCTTATTGGTATGCTTCTCATGGGATTTTCTGCATATTCTTTTGGTAATGATCTCCTTATCACCCTGATTTGACATGACAGCTACTTCAAGGTATATATCGGATTTCCTTTAAGCTTCATCTTAACATGCGACCAAACATTCTCGATCAGATGTGCATCTGGAGACATTGCAGGCCAATCCATTCATCCCATCCCATTGTCTTGGATCCAATCCATACAGAGATAGCTGCAATGTTTCAGATCATGATCCTCTTGAAGCACCCAGTTTGCCTCGTTCGAAACAAATAGCTTCTTAGTGGACCTCAGAAGGTATTTTTGATAAATATATAAATATAAATAAGTGGCACTTCAGATATTTTGCACTCATTTTAAACTGCAACTGACAAAACAAATCAGTCAACTCTCACACTGCTCATCTATACACTGTCTAAAAGCACACTAATTGCAGATTTTTGAGACCACTACCAGAGATGTCGCAGCAGATGTTACATTTAAAATTATGACATACACTTTCTTGTGGAACAGACTGTACTACTGTAGCAGTGTGGGGGCAGACTGGAATGAGATGGTGCTTGCCTGTTGTCCATCACGTGTGCTTTAGCTGTGGGCCACAGCAGATATGGCCGCATTTGCATTGTCAACACCGGAAGTAAACACAACGGCCGTGAAATGACGATGGCACTAAAGTCTGCAATTCTTTTTTTTTGGCTATATGTTAACACCCTTGCCAAGTCATTATGTTACATTTCTCACTATTTACAAAAAGAAAGAGAGGTTGCATTTTAGCTTGACACACTTTACAGCAAAGGGAAAAGTTCCATTAAGAAGCTTTGCCTTGTACAGATTTAAGAGATACGAGTATCCTAATTTTTTTTTATCAATATAATTACCCTTTTCATTATTTTTATGGATTTTTTTTTAAAGAAATGACTATATAATAACCCTTTGCCAAGCAGTGTGCAAAGATGTGACTGAGGTGCACACATTAGAATTATGACTGTTTGTCTATTAACCATGAATTAACTCTGAACAGCTTTAGAGTATGAAGCGCCACCCCTGAGTACAACTGAAATGTACTTCTGTGACTATGTGCAACAGAGGCCACTGTGACGATGCCCACAATCATCAGTAGAGATGATGAGCTGAGGAAGCGGGTCTTCCAAAGCTGCTGTCGGATGCCACAGGTCCTGCGTAGTGAGGCCTCCCAGAGTGGTTGATGTGTGGGCATTGGCTGTGATCCCAGCACAGATGTGGCATGGCACATCTGATGGGTAGCAACAGCATCAGGCATTGTGATTCAAAGTGTAGGCTCAAGGGCAGCTGGTGATCGGTCTGGAGCTCACAGCAGAAATGGCCATTGTGGAGCTGAATGGCAATGTAAGTACTCTCCTGTCAGTGGAAGAGGCACAGTGTCATACGGACAAGTGCCCGCATGGATGCATATAGGTCCCTGCAACTACATCACTGTTTACTGTCACCTGCACACCATGTATCCCCTGATGCTGTGCCAGCTGCAGGAGGCTTCACAGTATACAGCTTATCAAATCTTTACATTGGCAAACAGCTTGCAAGGGTCACGTCTAGCCCAAAAAGCATATTCACAAGTGTGGTGGCTGAATATGCAGAGGCCCAGCCCTTCATATACTACAGACTGTTTGCTTAATACATAGATGTTAATTTAAATTTTAATGTGTCAAGTTCAAGTCAGTAATTTTTTAGATTATTTTTTATAGAATGACTAAGTTTAATTTGTAGATATCATCGTGAGTTTTAACATGACAAGTCCAATTGAATTTAATGCCACCTAAGGGCCTGCACATGTGAAATGGCAACATACAGTGTATCAAGATTTTAAATGTGGTGGGCCTTCATTTTATTCTACGGATGTGTTATTGTAATTACTTCTCACTTGTTCTCTTTACCTGTCCAGTTCTGATTATGGTTGAGGCTGAAAAGTGCTAAGATCTATATTTTTCAAACTAAGCATGTAAATAATCATGACAGACAATTTTATTGATAAATATCAAGAGTTCATACAACGATTTTATGTCATTATAGACACTTGGTCAAATTGCTGACACCATTTCACAATGGCTGCACACAATACTGCATTAGGTTCATATACCACCACAATCTCCCGGTGCTTCTGCACGCAATTTTGTCCACAAGGACTGTCCCACATACGTAAACTTCGAAGTATGTTCCCAGTTGCCATGCCATTTCACTTGCACACTGTGAGGCCCTGTTATCCTTATAACAGCAAAACTGTCTCTGAAGATAACCCAGAACACTCTCTTCTGACAATGTGCCAATATTGTTGTGCAGTTGTCTTAGTTTGGAATGATATGTGTAACATTTTCCAAAGTCCATATATATAGAAAGAAACTTCCACATGCGAAAAATATATTAAAAACAACGATTCCAAGACTTACCAACCGGGAAAGTGCCGGTAGATAGGCACAATGAATAAAACACACACACAGAATTTCGAGCTTTCGCAACCGACGGCTGCTTCGTCAGGAAAGAGGGAAGGAAAAGGAAAGATGAAAGGATGTGGGTTTTAAGGGAGAGGGTAAGGAGTCATTCCAATCCCGGGAGCGGAAAGACTTACCTTAGGGGGGAAAAAGGATAGGTATATACTCACGCACGCACACACACACACACACACACACACACACACACACACACACACACACACACACACACATCCATACATACAGACACAAGCAGACATATTTAAAGGCAAAGAGTATGGGCAGAGATGTAAGTCAAGGCAGAAGTGTGGAGGCAAAGATGATGTTGAATGACAGGTGAGGTATAAGTGGCGGCAACTTGAAATTAGCGGAGATTGAGGCCTGGTGGATAACGAGAAGAGAGGATATATTGAAGGGCAAGTTCCCATCTCCAGAGTTCGGATAGGTTGGTGTTGGTGGGAAGTATCCAGATAACTCGGACGGTGTAACACTGTGCCAAGATGTGCTGGCCATGCACCAAGGCATATTTAGCCACAGGGTGATCCTCGACCATTACACCAACAACCTGAAAACAGCTTTCACATACTGCAACTACCCTCCCGACCTGGTACAGAAGCAGATAACCAGAGCCACTTCCTCATCCCCTCAAACCCAGAACCTCTCACAGAAGAACCCCAAAAGTGCCCCACTTGTGACAGGATACTTCCCGCGACTGGATCAGACTCTGAATGTGGCTCTCCAGCAGGGATACGACTTCCTAAAATCCTGCCCCGAAATGAGATCCATCCTTCATTAAATCCTCCCCACTCCACCAAGAGTGTCTTTCTGCCATCCACCTAACCTTTGTAACCTCTTGGTTCATCCCTATGAAATCCCCAAACCACCTTCCATACCCTCTGGCTCCTACCCTTGCAACTGCCCCCGGTGTAAAACCTGTCCTATGCACCCTCCCACCACCACCTACTCCAGTCCTGTAACCAGGAAGGTGTACACGATCAAAGGCAGAGCCACGTGTGAAAGCACCCACGTGATTTACCAACTGACCTGCCTGCACTGTGACGCTTTCTATGTGGGAATGACCAGAAACAAACTGTCCATTCGCATGAATGGACAAAGGCAGACAGTGTTTGTTGGTAATGAGGATCACCCTGTGGCTAAACATGCCTTGATGCACGGCCAACACATCTTGGCACAGTGTTACACCGTCCGAGTTATCTGGATACTTCCCACCAACACCAACCTATCCGAACTCCGGAGATGGGAACCCGCCCTTCAATATATCCTCTCTTCTCGTTATCCACCAGGCCTCAATCTCCGCCAATTTCAAGTTGCCGCCACTCATACCTCACCTGTCATTCAACATCATCTTTGCCTCCACACTTCCGCCTTGACTTACATCTCTGCCCATACTCTTTGCCTTTAAATATGTCTGCTTGTGTGTGTGTGTGTGTGTGTGTGTGTGTGTGTGTGTGTGTGTGTGTGTGTGTGTGTGTGTGCGTGCGCGCGTGCGTGTGCACGTGAGCATGCACATGAGCGTGCGCGAGAAGGTAAGTCTTTCCACTCCCGGGATTGGAATGACTCCTTACTCTCTCCCTTAAAACCCACATCATTTCATCTTTCCTTTTCCTTCCCTCTTTCCTGACGAAGCAGCCGCCGGTTGCGAAAGCTCGAAATTCTGTGTGTGTGTTTGTGTGTTTTATTCATTGTGCCTATCTAGCGGCGCTTTCCGGCTTGGTAAGTCTTGGAATCTTTGTTTTTAATCACCTTCTGGAAAAAACTACAACACTTAATGCAATGTTACTTCAAGAAAGAACCTGCACCAACACATCCTATTTTAAGCATCATAGCCTTTCTTTAACATTTAAGGATTCCATCACTAGCAAGCAGTGATTGTATTTATCAGCTCAATAATTTAAGGAACATGATCAACTTTCAGTATATTTTCATGGGGTAGTAATGTTAAATGCTGTACTTCGACATTTTATACCACAGCAAACTGGTACTATTCATGTGTTTAGAATTTCACAGATGAATAATGTCTCATGTCCACCTTCATTTCCAAGAACGTAATAGCTATGTTGTGCCAGAATTCTGTTTTTGTCAACAGTGTCACTATCAACTTAAACACAGAAATGGTCCTTTTCTTTGAAAGTTCATTGTCCTTAATTATCTTTTATTCAGTTATAAACAATTTCCTACAGCTATACATGTTATCTCATACACTTTTTCACCACCATTTTCAACTGAAACCACCTTATCCTGAACAATCACTGTTAGTTGTATTCCATTTTATCCATTCAGTTAACAACAGTTAGGAATACTGCATTGTGGTAGACAGAAATTGTACTTACCTAGTTAGTCTAGCTTTGTAACACTTCCCTCATTACTCTATTTTGTAATGGACAACATTTACAACAATCATCCAGCTGAGAGAACACACACACACACACACACACACACACACACACACACACACACACACACAAAGAAAGAAAATGGGTGACTAAATTATCTTATTTCATTCTTTTAAAAATGGTTGACTAAAACTGCTTTTTCCCCCATCTACTCTAGTATCTCCCATTGCACTGTTTACAAAGTGCTTTCTTCATACAACAGAAACAGTTTTCTATCAGTCTTTATTCCTGCTAAACATTCTGTATTACTGTGCAACACCACTTAAAGATCACCACTGTCAATGTTTTTAAATGATGCAGTCTATTTTACCACACTAGCCTTAAACTACCAGTTAACTCCTGACATATGTTGTTGCCTGCAGTTTATGCTTCACCAAAAGAAGACTAAAATTTTGTAAAATAAATTTTGTATCCTTACCTCTCTTTGAAGTTCTGGATGGGACCTTATCTAAGATACTTTCTGCTTGGTGCATGAATTCGGCAAAAAGTTCTCCTCGACCAAGCAAAAAGAAGTCCTTTATTAACTTCAGTTGTAAAAAAAGTTTCATATCTTCTACAGCCAGCTCCCAAAGATGCTACGAAAACAGTTATTGTTTTTACTGCTATTAAAATAATCAGAAGATATAAGTGTTATGTTATATTTGTCAGTTTAGTGCAACATGTTCATGTGAGAAATATCATTTTATTTAAGATCATTGTAATAGGCAAAATAAATTTTATTTGTGTGATTAAGATACAAAGAATAATATAATTTATTTGTTTAAGCTCTGGTAATAGCTTTAACTTCCCTTTGTTGCAGCACAGGGTATTTAATTTTAATGAAAGACTTCATGAAACATTTTCAGATATGGCTTTTTTTTAACTGACAATTGGTGCACTATTTATGCAAGTACAGTAGCAGTGTCCGGCACCTTCCAGAGAAGCGACCAAATCGGTGTATGTGCAGGAAGACTATTTGGACAAATCCACTCTGGGACCATGTGACATTAGGTGGCACAGTCCGAGACTGACAAAAAAGTGCAGAAATGACAATATGTCTGCTGAGTTCTCTAGCATTTTTGAAACGCTGTTGGTACAAGGAGGTACTGCCTGACTTTGGGATAGTTAAGCACTCTATTAAAAGTACTACAGTGGACATAATTTTAAAGAAAACTAGCCATGCCATAGTAATGTACAGGATATGACAGGCAAAGTACGAACTTTATCTTAATATCGAAAGCCTAGTTGAATGTCACCTATTTCTCTCAGCAGCATTGTTGCCATTCGATTGAGAATGGGTAGACATAGCAACAGTAATGCAGCAGCATACTAGTTTGTGCAACCAGAAACTTAAGCAGTGTAGCAAGTCTGAGCACTTAAATCATAGACAAGTAGACATGGAGACATGAAGTCCAAGAGGGCCTATAGGACAGTGGTTAACGTATCCAGCAAGGAACTGGACAACAGCTCTGTTGCATGGCTGAACAAAAGCCTTCGTTTTCTCTAGCCCCATGACATATAATGAAACCAGCCATTGCTAGCAGAATATGCATTGCATTAGACATCTCACACACAAAGCAGTGAAGGACGTAATGCTAACTATGAGCTGCACTTTAACAAACGTCATCAAAATCTAATATCACCCTGGAAGAATGATGGAAGCTTATTCGTATTACTTGAGAACAAGGAAAAGAAAACAAAAATAGGTTGTAACAATCACCACCTACAATACATTGGATCTTTTGGCCAGTTTGCACCTGGGACTGTAAAGTTGTTTCACCGTGTTCTAACAACAGTGTACTTCCTGTACTGTGATCAATATTATGAGAAAACATAAATGGGAAAGAAGAAGCACTGAACTCTGATCTTATGCCCATCTTATTCCTGTGGTACACAGGCAATACTTTTTTGACATGACCTCATAGTAAAAGTGTACTGCTACATTCTGTCAATGATGTAAATAATGTCCATCCCTGCATTGAAACAAGAGACCGGCCCACACTGACCAGTGCAAACAGTTTTCACATTCATGTGAACAAGAAAGCACTTTTGAACAGATTGTGACACAGAACAATGACGATTTGTAACAACCAACACCTTCAGTTGGAACTGCAGCATTTGATACTCCAAGTGGACCTTAAAATAGATGCTTCCTCAAGTTGTGTAACTGGAGAAGGGGAAAAATCCCAGATTGCCTGGTTGAAAAGAAAATGCTTTTTCCTGGGTGAAAACACATTTTTTCCTGGGCGAAAATACACTGCATCCCAGGTGAAGGTACTTTTTTTCTGTGTTAAGTGAAATATATTTTTCCCTCGCAGCTGTAAAGCTTATGAAACCTTTAAACAGTAAAGGTTTTATACACCGGCATAGAACTTCTCAGCACTTTAGGAAATGAAAACCAGCATAAAACAATGTATTTTGGAAAGATTTTTGATGCGTGTTAACATGTACACTGCATATTTTCATATTACGAAGGTATAAATACAAATTCCACCAAATACAGTGCGGTAGCTTCCAAAGCACTGACATCAAGATTGGAATGCTCAATGTGCTTTTGTCAATCATAGCTCATGTCACATGATCTCGGTGCTCAATGACAGCAATTATTCAGAGCTAGGACATGTGATGAAGTCATCCAATACCAACATCACTGTTAGGCAGTGTGAACACACAAACAGGAAAAGTTAATGGTTTAAATTAAACAATGGAAAATCCAGGATGGAATAATGACAAAATTATGAAAAGCATAATTGCACTCACTATATAGTGGAGATGTTGATTCCGAGACAGGCACAACAAAGAGACTAGTCGATGCGTAAGCTTTCAGCCATGAGGCCTTCTTCTGAAACAGACAACATATACACACATTCACACATAAAACACAGCACACGCACACACAACCATTGTTTCTGGCTGCCTGGGCCAGACTGAGCTCTTTTTTATTTATTATTTATTTATTTATTGGTTGTGGCCATCTAGGACGATTTTAAGTCTTGTTGCACTTAGCACTGAACCTGGTTTTTTTTCTGAGCACAGTTTTCCCTCATTCGTTGTGTGTAGATCTTTTTGCACTCTTCTGTCCAAAGGACACCATCTCTTCTTTTCAATTGCTCGTCTTGGGTTATTCTGTTTGTCCCTATCTTCTTTCAGAAAAGAACTCTGTCAAAAGCATCTTCGGGTTTGATATGTAGCATCTGGAGGCCTTCTTTGGTGTTTTTAAACTATGGCATTGTAGTTTTTGGTTTTGAATGAAGCAATATATTTATGATTAACCTATTTCCATCCACTTGTTTGAGTTGACCATAAAATCATGCCCACATTTTACGGATTGTGTCTGTATTGTTTTCTAGTTTACTGTAGACTTCCTTTTTCACCTGTTTTGATGGATACCATTCTTGTACTTGGATCCTAGGATTCTTCTATTGATTTTGTGTTCTTTTTCCTCCAGTTCTTCGAGGAGTCTTTCATCAGCATTTAGGGATATGGTTTCAGCTGCATACAAAGCTACTGGCTTCAAAGCTGTTTCATAGTGATGTATCTTAGTGTTCTAGGAAAGGTAGTTTTTGTTGTAGATTAGCGGGATGTTTGGTAACAGTTTCTAGTTTGCTTATCAGTTTCCGAAGCACTTCTCTGTGTAGTCCATTTTTCTTTATGATCTCCCCCACGGTCTTGAATTTGTCCACATATTTTGTATGGAGGGCGTCTTTAATGTTAGTCAGGACTTCTGTTTTCTCAAATGATATTTGTTCAGCGATTTCTTTTAACAGTTCGATTTGAACTCTAGTGGTGTATGTCGTTTGACAGAATGGCTATGTCATCAGCAAAAGCCAAGCAGTCTACCTTGATCCCCTTTGATCTGGTTCCAATTTGCAACAGGGTGTAGTTGGTTTCCATTAACCTTTTGCACCAGGTTCTGATGATCTTTTCAAGGATGCAGCTGAAAAGCATTGGAGACAAGCCATCACCTTGCCTGATGCCTGTTCTGACATCAAAGGAATCTGAGAGATGTGAGGAATTTTATTTTGGATTTTGTGTCTTTTAGGGTAGCTCTAATTAATACTTGCAGTTTAAGGTCGACCACGAACTCAATTAGGATGTTCAGCAGGACCTCCTGGTCTATGGAGCTGTATGCCTTCTTTAAGTCCACAAAGACGGACACACAGTGTTTGGACCTTAGATGAGTTTATATATATGACATGACCCAGTCTGGCCCAGGCAGCCAGAGACAATGGTCTGTCTGTCTGTCTGTCTGTCTGTGTGTGTGTGTGTGTGTGAGAGAGAGAGAGAGAGAGAGAGAGAGAGAGAGAGAGAGAGAGAGAGAGAGAGATTGTCTATTTCAGTAGAAGGCCTCATGGCTGAAAGTATAAGCATTTAGTAGTCTCTTTGTTGTGCCTGTCTGTGACTCAACAGCTCCACTGTATAGTATAGTACATTCACAAGAAAAGCCAAGCTTTCACATATAATATTGGTCACCAACAATATTTATGCAGTCACCCCTCCCCCCTGTCCCCCTCCCCCTCCCTCAGAGTGCACCTTTAGGCAGGACCCAAAGAGCACAGCCTAAACTGTAGCAGCTGAATATTTCTGACAAGCAACATTATAAATTTCGCTGCTTTGCATCAAATATTTTGTGGGTTACCTGACTGAATACAAGTTCTTTCAAGCACTTTCACTTTTCCATAGAAAAGCCAGTAACATATGAAAGTGCTCCAAAACTATCCTCACATTTTTATGGGCAATTATACTTTTTGCCATCATTATTGCATAATTTGTTATCTATGAAAGAACTGAAATAAATCTGAAAAACTAATCTTGAACCATGGTCTTTTTTTGCCTGTTTATCCTTTAAGATATATCAAACACAAACGGCACACAAAATTTTAAATAACGGCATTAATGGCTGGTCTTCTGGGCTCAAATTTTTTTTAAGTGGCTGGTTCTCAAAGTGTTAAAGTTACAAATGACAGACAATTGCACCATGATTTAAGAAATTCATCACATATTCTCACACGTAACATAATTCATGTTGCATAAAAGGATATTTACTTGGAAAGTGACACTTCTCAAACCACCATTTGCAATATTTTCCCGCGACCTGTTAGAAATGTCAACAGTTGTGAAATCACTCTCATCAAAAGGTTTTGTTATGAAGTATTGCATAGTCTTCATCCTAAAGCCTTACGTTTTGCTGCCAGCAGATGCCTACAGCACTGTGTTTGGTTGTAAATGGCACATTCTGTTTGGTACTAATGTTTTTATTTTGGCGTTTTTCTCTTGTTTATGTTTTACTGCTGCAGTATTATTACGCAGCAGAGAGCTAACGTAACATTCTTTGTTAGACTCTCAGTTCTTACAATCAAAATACAGAAATTTCATTGAAAACTAAAACAATGAAAAATTCCCATAATTCAATGAAAATGCTAGGTTCTTTTCAGATGAAAAAATTCCTGCATTTTTCCTGATTATACTGGTTGTGTCAGGGCGTATGCACCCTGTTAACCCTTGCAGGAAGGCAAGAGCAGCATTTTCAGATGGGCAACAGTTCCACACGCAACTTGACATCACTTGATCCATGAGTCACTTCAGATCTCCCCTAGCCCCAGATGCTGCTCGCTCTCTCACTTGTATATAAGCAGAACATATTTCCAGTCCCATCAATCACTAGTTTTTACTCCTGATGACAATGGCAGAGACAGCTGTTTAAGCTCCAGAATTTTTTCAAAAATTGTGGCTTAAAAGAAAAAAAATTTATTCATATTATATTTTCAAAATCTATTCTCTATACGCAAAATTACTGTAATTTGATACATTATACAGAAAATTTATTTTCAAATGACCCTGCAAAATCCAATTAAAATATTGGGAAACTGTCTGGCCAAGCATAAAAATACTTCATGAAGAGTCACAACTGAACGTCTAAACCTAATGAAACCAGTACTAACATGTAATTCACTTAAATTCATAGGTAAAAGATGTATACAGCCAATGATATACCCATGGAAAGGCGCCCATAGTCTTATTTTACCAAATAGTTTGACGTGGTGTCATTCTGATCGGAGGAAAAGAAAGTAAGACCAGTCTACATTATAATTTGTTCACTATAAATAACAATTACATTAAATATGAAATACAAGGTGCTTAAAAAATCCAACAAGTGACCTGAAGTTGAAAATTATTAAACTAATAGAAGCCCACAAATAATAGCAACAAATTCCAAAGTGCATAACAGTTTGTATCACCCACAGCTACACAAACTTGCTGCTTTAAGAGAGATACTATAATCAGATAAATACTCTCCTTATACAAGGCGTCAACAGAAAGTATTCCATATTTCGAGAGGTGATAGTATGGACCAAAACAAGGAAGAAAACATCCAGTAAACATGAGCCCTAAACCACATGCCTTAAGAGCTATGAGCATTTGTTCATCTTCATTACATAAAGCACTTCTAGTACGTGCTATTTGTTAATACGAACAACCTACAGAATGCAATAAACAAATGAAGATACATTCTTCTGTTGTCCATGGATACAGCATGCAGCAAACATCCAGTAGTGTTGTTATTGTAAACCATACATATTCATAGTTCTGGATAAGTACAGCACATACATTAGTTCTAATGGAACCAGTTTGTTCTCTGATAAGTTTGTGAAATGCTATTACATTGTGGTTTTATCTTTGTGCTTACCAGTATAATGGAAGCCTATTATTACACATGGGAAATAGCAGGCATGACCTTATGTTATGGTTTCACAAATGGAAGCAACCATCAACCCCATGTCCTGTATGCTGAAAAATAACCAGAACCCAGGGTACAAACTGCACCATTATTCAACAATCTTTTCCCATGACTAACACACTCTTGCTCTATGGCTCCATCAACAGAGTATTGTGGCAGACCTCACAACATTCATACTCCTGTTGTGGAGGAGCAAGTATTTCAACGAATGGAAGAAGATCCTGGAACTAGTGTAAGTGGCAGAATTTCAGCACTATTGGGCCAATCCTAAATAAACAATTGTTATATAACATAGGGTGTGTCCAAGATCCTCAGCTATACGATAAGCCTGCTGCAAGCAGTTCTGTCAATGGTTGTTACAGAGATATGATGTAGATCCACTTTTCAGAATGGAGACTGTTCACAGATGAGACTGGTGTCATGTAAGATCAAATTCTCAATTTTCATAACAAACATGTGTGATCTGATATGCGAAAGTCACATGCAGTTTAAGAAGCAAGGCATCAGCACCAATTTTTTGTTAATGTATTGACAGTAATTATTGGCAAGAGGCTAAAAGGAACTTACATACTACCAAACAGGTTGGCTGATCAAAGGTACCTCCAGTGTCTTCAAAAGAACGTCCCTGTCCTGCTAGAGAAAGTACCTTTTCAACAGTGGGTGGAGATGTGGTTCACATGTGATATAGTACCAGCCCATTTTCTCTGAGATTGTTTCCTTGTTTGTTTACTGCACTCTGTAAGTTGTTCATATAGCAAAGAGATCGCAGCAGAAGAGATGTGTTTCACAGTAGCAAAGATGAATGAAGGCTTATAGCTCTTAGTTTTAGAGCCTATCTTTACTGGTTTTTTTTCTTGTTTTTGTCCATACCACCACTCTCAAAATATGGAATACTCTTGTTTTTAATAACCTGTATATTCAGCAGATAAAAGTAAATAAATAAAAGCACTAGTCAGACTGCTCTACCTGACTGTAGAATATGGGAAACTGATGACTTCCACTGCAACCTCTATCACAGAAACATACTTCAGAATAGACAAAGACAGTCATGCCTACTGGTAATCCCACACCTCTGTGACACCACAGCACAGATTTTGCACAAACTATCACAAAACACAAAATCTTAAGCAGTAATATATCAAACATAAGGTTTCGCAACTAGATTTGATGAACACGCAGCAGCTTTTGACATAAAGCAGAAGAAACTTATTTCAGCCACTATGTAGGATAGATGCACTATTCAAACCCCCTTGTTTCAGTGCCACATTGCAGGAAGGTTCTCTGGTAGCACTTTATTTCTTCTGCTGGTGACCATATTAACTGTAAGAGACTGATTTTTACACACACACACACACACACACACACACACACCTTTTTTTGACAATTTTGGCTTCTAGGTCAACACTCCATGGGGCCCTCCCTCCTCCTAATCCTAGTGAATTAACTCTTTAACCACATTAGCAGTAAGGTGAGTACAAAGATGCATGTTCGCACTGCTTTCACATACAGAACAAAAATTGGTAACTCTTCACAACCGTAAGTATAAAATTCATTCTTTGCATTTTTGGTACAAACACATCAAGAGTAACCTAAAAGATACAGCACTAACCTCGGTAACACAAAGCCGAATTTCCTCAATCGTATTTTCAAACTGTGAGACATTGAAGGTATCCATCGCCTGCAGTTCTTTCAACTTCAAACAAAACTCATTTTCCCTGTCACCCCAAATGGTGGCAACACTCTTGTGTTTCTTAACTGCAAAGATAATTATTAGCATACAAAATGCGAAATTATGAGACAATGTAACTATGGTACCGAAACTACAAAACATTACCTCTCTTTTCTCGAGGATCACTTCTGAACATAAGAATTGTTTGTCCAATGAACAAAATTTTGTATGCAGATGATATTGAGATATACGGAGGCACAACACTGAAGTCAATAAAATAGTCATTATATGTGGGATAATTAACCAGACTCTCATTCCTCTGTAAATAAGTAATACATTAAAGTCAGAACTTTTAGAAATCATTACAGAATTAATAAAAAATTATACATCTCAGTTGCTGGACAACACAATAGAAACACATTGTCAATGTTACAGTAACCACTTGTGTATTATTACCAAGAAAACAATAACTATTCTTAACACTTCTTTAGTGTTATGTATAGTGTAGAAAGTAAAATGTAATCTTATACATAATGTACTTTCAATACACAAATATCTCATGTGTTATAAAATGAAACTTTAATAAAAAAATTTAAAAGAATACTGTGACAGTACTGGAAATTTCAGAGTGGTGTATAATGAACAAAAATTAGGAAAGGCAATGACCCACCTGCATTTGACTGATGTATGGCACCTGGACACCCATAACAACATAGAAATTTCACTAGCCTCTGAAAGAGCTAGCACACTGTCAGACACTATCAGCCACACTCAGACATGCACCCAAAAATGCAGTCCTCAGGACAGAGAATTACTGGGTGGCAGGACAGGAGATGGCAGTGGCTCTCAGCAGCAAAATAAGGATTAAATAGAGTAACAATCACAAAACTGAGAAAGTGGGAGAGGGAAAGAGAGAGAGAGAGAAAGAGAGAGAGAATGTACAGGAGAAAGTAAAGAAAAACTTTTAAACAGAGCATGAATGGGGTAAAAACTGACAGGACAGAAAACAGTGAGGAAAATTGACTGAGAGATTGTACCAAAGGATGGAGACTAGTAGAAAGGTAGGTTGTGGGTTGTGAGAATGGGGGACGTGCTGAGGGAACTGTTACCAGCTGTGGAAATTAGAGGTACTTTGATAGGAGTGCAGGAGTGGGCAGCAGAATTCAAATGACACTTGTGTTGAAGCAGTTGCAGTTACTGAAGTTAAAGATGGTGTGGTGTGCAACAAGTTCAGCATGCAAATTGTTGAGTTTAAATGTAACCCCAGTTTGGCAGAGACAATTTTTGTGAAGAAGCAACTGCTTAGTTGCTGTACAGTAGTTACAGTACAATTGGTAGATACCACACACCCAAGATCTTTCACAATGGCTCTTTCTTTGGTCAGATAGAAAATGCCCATGAACAGTTGCAAAAAGAAATGGCAGTTGTTGTATAGAACAAGTTCTGCACCTTAATCATCCACAGGGGAATTATCACTGGGGTGGCATAAGGCTATAATATTTCATGGGTTGCATAGGCTATAGAAATAACAGGACTTTTAAGAGAAAGGAGGGAGGAGGGGGGGGGGGGGGGGGAGCTTTGAGTATCATATTCCTTATTTCAGTTGGCAGTAGTAAAATCCATGTGAAGGATATGGTTGAGTTCTTCAAAGACTGGATGAAAACAGGAGTACTAGTTGTTTTCTTGCTCACAATGGCAACAAGTTTGTTGTCCTCATGGTAATAAATGCCAGAAGAAACCAGTTTCTAATATAGTCTGATAGAATTTTGTCTGTCTGGAAAGACAAATTTGGGTAACTCTTACTTTTCATTGTCAAAGACATACCCATGGGTACTGAGGTTATATGCATTTGATAAAGGAATGAAAGGGAGTAATGAATTGTTTCCTGCAAAGTGGTACTCTCGATTTGCAGTAACAAATAAAAAAAGAGGAAAGAATAATTTACTCAATATTTAAGGGAAAAGCGAACAAAACAAGTTTCTGAGGTGATAACTAATAGTAGAACATAACTATTACATATATTTTTGTAACATTATCCATTTAGAAGCATAGAAAAAATGTGTGTCCAGCTAAAAACCATGAATCTCTGAATACTTATTGAATTTTAACAGAGGTACAAACCTTTTTTAAAGAGCTATTTAACAGTTTCTTATTCAAGCAGGAACTAAAGTTTTCAAAAGTGTTGTCCTTATATCCATAATAGTGGCAGAACTACAAAGATTTCAAATAGTTTCTCTCCCTGACGCAGAAAATATTTTTGAGGCTCAGTTAATTTAGATCTTCATGCACAAAAAAGGCTAAATCAATCAAACAACAAAATCATATGAAAAAGACTTGGAAACATGTGAGCTTTAAGAGCTAGTGGCACGTCTTCCTTGTAGAAGGGTTGAAGGGAGGCTTTCCTTCTCATCCTGTCCAGTAACAGTTTTCTTTCCCTTCAACCCTCCTGCCAGGAGGAGGAGCCCCTGGCTCTGAAAGCTCACATGTTTTCCCATCTTTTGTGTCTTTTCTCTTGCTGCCACTTCATGAGTAGATTTTTTAATATATCTATATTATGTTCTTAAATAACAGAATCAGTATGGACTAAAAGAATTCAGTTACATACCGACACAAAGGTTTCAGTTCCCAGCGAGGACTGTGATGGAGCAGTATCTTCTTTCTTTTGCTGCTTTATGAGAAATTCATCACCACATTCTAGAACACCACACAATAACCAGCTGGATAGTTGCTTGAAGAATACTTTGTGACAGTTATGTAGGATGCTGAAAGGAAGTCCGTAAAAATAAGCTCTCAAATTAATTCTCATTGGTAAGAAAATAATGAAAGACTTTCAAACAAATTTCTGACAGCATTCACAACCACATCAAGGAACATTGTATGGCATGAACTTATCTGTAATCAGTGACTTGTGCATATATGAGGGTGAATGAGATGTGCTGTAACAAGAGAGAGAGTAGCCAATACAACCATTTCATTATTTCTGTCTGTCATATGTGTTGTGAAATGTGAACAGAACAATTAGCAATGGTTTTTGGTTTACCGCACTCTTGCTCACAATTTTATTAGACAGAGAACACGTATGATCATGCATGTTTTTGTGCCAACTTTTCAAGTTAAATTACGAACAGAACAACACCCCTAAGTGGAACATACCACACCATCATTGCTAAATGCTTTAAGAACAAATATAAAGCAAGTTGTATAGGACTAAGATAACAGAGAGATAGACAGACAGAGAGAGCATACTGGCACTGTAACCTACTCTCTGCCTTTTTCTATGCAGACTGTACCACACATTTGTCTTCATTAATGCACCACTAGCGGCAAGGCATAATTTGTGAAGTACTACCAAGATGTTATAACAACACACGAAGTGTGACATCAAATTGTATGCATAGATATACAGTGAAAATAATTGACCAGAAAAAAATAGAGGACAAGATGCAGTAAATGTAGAATGAGCATTAACATGGCACAGCCCAACACATTTTCAGAGAGAAACTAACACATTGCTGCTTTCAACTCTAGCACCGAACTGAGTGCAATTTTGACTTCCTTCAGGAAATTTAAAATAATCCAATCAGTAAGTGCACAAAATATGCATGTAGACTGCATGGAACATGTGAGCATTTTTGACTTCAGGACTTTGTTAGGAATAGTTAGGAGGCAAACATACTAAAAGATGGAAAGGTCCTATTTTTCATTTTACATTTGTATCTCAGAAATGGTGCACTTTAGAAAAAAATATTCAAAATAAAAATGAAACATACTTGAATTTCCTGTCTAATTGTCTCTATATGTATCTGTCAAATTCCCAACATTTTTAGAGATATGCATTATTGAGGGGCAATGATTTTTGAAAAATATTATTTTTACCTCAATACCAGAGAAGGAAAGTTGCTATTCATCATATAGCAGAGATGCCGAGTTGCAATAGGCACAATAAAAAGATTCACACACAGACATAGCTTTCCGCCATTAAAGCCCTTGTCAGCAGTACGTACACACACACACACACACACACACACACACACACACACACACACGTCTGCAGTCTCAGAGAGCTGAAACTACACAGCAAGCAGCAGCACCAGTGCATGATGGGAGTGGTGACTGGGTGGGGGTAAGGAGGAGGCTGGGACAGGGAGGGGGAGGGATAGTATGGTGAGAGTGGCAGACAGTGGAGTGTTGCAGTTTAGACAGAGGGCAGGAGAGAAGGTGCGGAGGGGGAGGGAATAAGTAGCGGAAAGGAGAGTAATAAAAATAAAAATAAATTAAAAGACTGGGTCTGCGTGTGGCGGTGAAATGACGGCTGTGTAGTGCTGGGATGGGAACAGGGAGGGAGCTGGATGGGGGAGGACAGTGACTAATGTAGGTTGAGGCCAGGAGGGTTACGGGAACGTAGGATGTATTGCAGGGAAAGTTCCCACCTGCGCAATTCAGAAAAGCTGGTGTTGGGGGAAGGATCCATACGGCACACGTTGTGAAGCAGTGATTGAGATGAGGGGTATCATGTTTGGCAGCGTGTTCAGCAACAGGGTGGTCCACTTGTTTTTTGGCCACAGTTTTGTCAGTGGCCGTTCACGCGGACAGAAAGCTTGTTTGTTGTCATGCCTACAGAGAATGCAGCACAGTGGTTGCAGCTCACCTTGTAAATCACATGACTGGTTTCACAGGTAGCCCTGTCTTTGATGGGATAGATTATGTTAGTGACCGGAGTGGAGTAGGTGGTGGTAGGAAGATGTATGGGACAGGTCTTGCATCTAGGTCTATTACAGGTGTATGAGCCATGAGGTAAGGGATTGGGAGCAGGGGTTGTGTAAGGATGGAAGAGTATATTATGTAGGTTCGGTGGATGGTGGAATACCATGGCAGAAGGGGTGGGAAGGACAGTGGGTAGGACATTTCTCATTTCAGGGCATGACGAGAGTTAATCGAAACCCTGGCGGAGAATGTAATTCTGTTGTTCTAGTCATGGATGGTACTGAGTTATCAAGGGGAATGCTCCTCAGTGACCGGACTGTGGGACTTTGGGAGGTGGTGGGAGACTGGAAAGATAAAGCACAGGAGATTTGTTTTTGTACAAGGATGGGAGGATAATTACGGCCAGTGAAAGCTTCAGTGAGACCCTCGGTATATTTAGAGCAGGACTGCTCATCATTGCAGATGTGATGACCACGGGTGGCTAGGCTGTACGCACGGGACTTCTAGGTATGGAATGGGTGGCAGCCGTCGAACGGAGGTATTTCTGGTAGTTAGTAGGTTTCATGTGGATGGCAGTACTGATGCAGCCATCTCTGAGGTGGAGGTCAACATCTAGGAAGGTGGCTTGTTGGGATGAGTAGGACCAGGTGAAGCAAATGGTGGAGAAGTTGTTGAGATTGTGGAGGAATGTGAATAAGGTGTCCTTACCTTCAATCCAAATAGCAAAGATGTCTTCAATGAATCTGAACCAGGTGAGGGGGTTAGGATTCTGGATTTTTAGGAAGGATTCCCCTAGATGGCCCATGAATAGGTTGGCATAGGATGATGCCATCAAGGGGGGAGGGGGGGCGGTGCCCATAGCCGTACTGCAGATTTGTTTGAAGGTAATGCCTTCAAAGGAGAAGTAATTGTGGGAGAGGATATAGTTGGTCATGGAGACTAGGATGGAGGTTGTTGGTTTGGAATCCATAGGGCGTCTGGAAAGGCAGTGTTTGATAGGGGTAACGACATGTGCATTAGGAATGTTAGTATACAGGGAGGTGGCATCAATAGTGACAAGCAGGGCACCATGTGGTAAAGGGAAAGGAACTGTGGAGAGTCGGTTGAGGAAATGGTTGGTATCTTTTATATAGGAGGATAGATTCCGGGTAATATGTTGAAGGTGTTGGTCTACGAGAGCGGAGATTCTCGCAGTGGGGGCACAGTAAGCAGCCACAATGGGGCCTCCTGGGTGGTTAGGTTAATAGACTTTAGGAAGCATGTAGAAGGTGGGAGTGTGGGGAGTGGTAGGGGTAAGTAGGGAGATGGACTCTGGGGAGAGGTTCTGCAGGGTGTATACATGGACAAAGAAAAAAAATTCCCGGATTTTCCCTGGACTTCCCAGATGAAAATACACTTTCTCCCGGGTGAAAATACACTTTTTCGGTGTTAAGTGACAGTATACTTTTCCTCGCACTGTAAAACTTATCAATCCTTAGAATGTTTATGGTTTTCTACACAGACGTAGAATTTGCCAGCACTTTAGACACGTGATCTCGCCAGCTGATGACAGCGTATGACACGTGGCGTAGTCAACCAACAGCAAGATCACTCTTCAATAGTGCGAACACACAAAAAGGAAAAGTTAATGATTTAAATTAATATACATAGTGTTGAAAGCTTTCACAAATAATATTGGTCTCTAAGATTAATAAGCTGCAAGAGAAGCTAAGCTTCCACATATAATGCTGACCTTTATGCATGTGTTACACTTTAAGATACATCACACAAATGTGCCAGTAAAATTTTTAATAGCGACGTAAATGTCTGATCTTTTGGGCTCTAAATTCTTCTAGATGGTCGTCCTCAAAGAGGAGGTTTTTAAATGAGAGCCAAACGCTCTGTGATTTAAGAAATTCATCGTACATAGTTCATCTTGCGTAAAAGGATATTTACTTTGAAAGTAACACTTTTTCAAACCACCATTCGCAATTTTTTCCCGTGACTTGTTAGAAATTGGTTCATTTCAGCAATTGCCAGAGAGCACCAGATAACAGGCGTCAATGTGCCTGTGCAGCTACGATGACGTAGGTAGCTCGTAAGTGTAAAACATTAAAAGATCTTGCATTATGTCATAAAAGAAACAAGACAAAAGAGGATACTTCAAGAGCATCAGAACTTCGTGAACCATAATAAAATGCATAATTCGGATGTAAATTTTTCTTTAGTACCAGTACTGTGTTATCTCACGTTTAGTTCTTTATGGCATAATGCCATATGAGCTAGAAAATGGAAAACGTGCACTTGAAATGCAACGAACAGTTGAAACTAGCCAACAGTGTGAAATTAAACACTTCGTTTCAAATAAACTGACTGCCTCAGCGCAAAAGATTAATAAAAGCCAAATCTCTTTAGCAAACCGGCAAAAATAACTTCATTGTTCTGCAAGGTGATCGATGCTTGATTGTCAGAAAGATGGAAATAAAACCTGAAACTAACAACATATTTTAGGGCCTTCCGTAATTATGCGAACATATTTTAATTCATTTGGTAGCTCTCGGCCACAGAAATTTGTTTTGTTTTCATTTAATGTGAGAGCAATAAACGAAGAGGAAATAGCAAAATCACTGAATGTAAATACAGGTCACGTGGAGACTACCCACCTCCCCACTACAACTCTGACTGCTCTGAGCATCATCCCCGGATCTACAATATTTCCGAACTGGAGCAATTTAGATAGTGGCGCCCAGCCATACATCTGTAGCCAGAAGCGGGAAAAGGTATTACCCATACGCGAACTCAACTGCGGATGCGCAACAGCCCGCGTGCAACTGCTCAAACAAATCTAATGTAAACAGCTGTCACGTCCCGCTCATTGGAGGCAATTTGTTGTTAGGAAGCCCTGCATATTCTTCCTAAAGCCTTTGACACACTTTCGTTGGCAGACGCTTGTATGAGAAGTCTGTTTTGTTGTTGTATACGGTGCATTTCCTTTGCAACTGGTAACTAAAACAATGAAATAAAAACCGGGAATTCTAAAGAATTCCAGGGTTTTTCCCGGTTTTCTCCCGGACGAAAAAATTCCCGGGTTTTTCCCGGATGTCCCGGGTCATATACACCCTGTTCTGGGATGTGCCTAAGGATTTGAGTAGTGATGGAGATCCTGCTTGACTGCTGGAATGGGATCATTGCAGCATGGTTTGTAGGTGGAAGAATCTCACAGCTGTTGGAGCCCTTCTGCCACGTAATCCTTGCAGTTCAAAACAACAGTGGAGGAGCCTTTGTCTGGAGGTAGGATTATAAGATCAGAATCAGTTTTTAGATGGTGGACTGCAGTTCTTTCTGCAGATGTAAGGCTAATATGCATGTTGAGGGATTTGGTGAATGATAATGAGGCAAGATTCGAGGATAAGAAATTCTCGAAAGTTAACAGGGGGCAGTGGGGGTGGACCACGGTTGGTTGGAGGAGTGAACTGAGTTAGGCAAGGTTCAATATTACTCTTTGGTTGAGTCTGATTGGTCGATTGGTGGCAAAAAAGTGTTTCCACTGAAGGGCCAGGAGAAGGAGAGCAGGTCTTTAACTAATACTGCATGGTTGAATTTGGGAGTGGGGCAACAGGTGAGGCCTTTCGAAAGAACTGATATTTCTGTGGGCTAAGAGGAAAAGTACATGACTGTGTTGCAGGTCTGTTTAGGTTTTGAGTTGTGTGTGGTGGTGGGAGGTAGTTTTGGAAGGTGGGGTAAGTGTAGTAGGTCAGACACATGGTTTGTCAGCTATGAGGGGGTGTGGGGGAGGTTTGGAGGTGTTTGTAGAAGTGGAGGACAGTGGTACTCCGAGGCAGGAGTAGGAAGTGAGCAGGATGGAGAGCTTTTTGAGGTGGTGTTGTGCATGTTGCTGAAGTTCCTGCAGGTCAATAGTTTCAATGAGTGTAATGGCTTCCAGGAATTTGGGATTACATAGTAGGAGAATTTTGCAAATGGAGAGAAGAACTGCAAGGAGGATTGGGCCTGGTTGATATGGTTTTGCAGGATTATGTTGGTGAGAGCTAAGGATTGGTGGAATCCGAACAAGTGGAGGTCACTGTGGAAGGAGTGGTGGCAACCAGAATTGGGTAATTTGATGGTAAGGCCATTATGGGGGATTTCATGAGCCAAACAACAACACAGAAACAGTATGTGGGTCTGGGATCTGGCTAGGAATAAGGAAACTTTTCTGTATTGACGCAGATGGAAGGAGCAAGGATGCATGGTGGTGCAAAAATGATAAAAATTACGTAAGAAAGTAGAATTACATCCGAAAATTACACAAAAATACACCCAAATATGTGTGAAAAGTACAAAAAGGGCAAAATGGATGCACAGGGGGAATAAAAGAGATGCAATCTAAGGAAGACAACGATAGTGGAAGGAGAAAACTCACTAAAATTGGAGTATTGCCAATATTTCTACGGAATCCGAACTGATGTCCTTGAGGACAGCTTCTACCAGTTTTTACATTAATTTGAAAACTCGCGTTATTATTTTGCAGCAGTGGCTTATAAACTGATAGTTTGGTGATTTTCACATCTGTCAACACCTGCTTTCTATGGGATTGGAATTATTATATTCTTCTTGAAGTCTGAGGGTATTTCACCTGTCTCGTACATCTTGCTCACCAGATGGTAGAGTTTTGTAAGGACTGGCTCTCCCAAGGCTGTAGTTCTAATGGAATGTTGTCTACTCCCAGGGCCTTGTTACGACTCAGGTCTTGCAGTGCTCTGTCAAACTCTTCACGCAGTATCGTATCTCCCATTTCATCTTCATCTACATCCTCTTCCATTTCCATAATATTGTCCTCAAGTACATCACCCTTGTATACTCCTTTCACCTTTCTGCTTTCCCTTCTTTGCCTAGAACCGGGTTTCCATCTGAGCTCTTGATAGTCATACAAGTGGTTCTCTTTTCCCCAAAGGTCTCTTTAATTTTGCTGTAGGCTGTATCTATCTTACCCCTAGTGAGATAAGCCTCTACATCCTTACATTTGTCCTCTAGCCATCCTTGCTTAGCCATTTTGCACTTCCTGTCGATCTCATTTTTGAGACGTTTGTATTCCTTTTTGCCTGCTTCATTTACTGCATTTTTATATTTTCTCCTTTCATCAATTAAATTCAATATTTCTTCTGTTACCCACGTCTTTTTACCTACTTGATCCTCTGCTGCCTTTACTACTTCATCCCTCAAAGCTACCCATTCTTCTTCTACTGTATTTCTTTCCCCCATTCCTGTCAATTCTTCCCTTATGTTCCTCCTGAAAGTCTGTACAACCTCTGGTTCTTTTGGTTTATCCATGTCCCATCTCCTTAAATTCCCACCTTTTTGCAGTTTCTTCAGTTTTAATCTACAGCTCATAACCAATAGATTGTGGTCAGAGTCTACATCTGCCCCTGGAAATTGCTTACAATTTAAAACCTGGTTCCTAAATCTCTGTCTTACCATTATATAATCTATCTGAAACCATCTAGTATCTCCAGGGTTCTTCCATGTAAACAACCTTCTTCTATGATTCTTGAACCAAGTGTTAGCTATGATTAAGTTATGCTCTGTGCAAAATTCTACCAGGCGGCTTCCTCTTTCATTCATCAACCCCATTCCATATTCACCTACTACGTTTCCTTCTCTTCCTTTGCCGACTATCGAATTCCAGTCACACACGACTATTAAATTTTCGTCTCCCTTCACTATCTGCATGATTTCTTTTATCTCATCATACATGTCATCAATTCCTTGATTATCTGCAGAGCTAGTTGGCATATGAACTTGTACTACTGTGGTAGGCATGGGCTTTTTATCTATCTTGGCCACAATAATGCATTTGCTATGCTGTTTGTAGTAGCTTACCTGCACTCCTACTTTTTTATTCATTATTAAACCTACTCCTGCATTACCCCTATTTGATTTTGTATTTGTAGCCCTGTATTCACCTGACCAAAAGTCTTGTTCCTCCTGCCACCGAACTTCACTAATTCCCACTATATCTAACTTTAACCTATCCATTTCCTTTTTTAAATTTTCTATCCTACCTGCCTGATTAAGGGATCTGACATTCCACGCTCCGACCCATAGAATGCCATTTTTTTTTCTCCTGATAATGGCATCCTCTTGAGTAGTCCCCGCCCGGAGATCCGAATAGGGGACTATTTTACCTCTGGGATATTTTACCCAAGAGGACGCCATCATCATTTAACCATACAGTAAAGCTGCATACCCTCGGAAAAATTACACCTGTAGTTTCCCCTTGCTTTCAGCCGTTCGCAGTACCAGCACAGCAAGGCCATTTTGGTTAGTGTTACAAGGCCAGATCAGTCAATCATCCAGACTGTTGCCCCTGCAACTACTGAAAAGGCTGCTGCCCCTCTTCAGGAACCACACGTTTGTCTGGCCTCTCAACAGATACCCCTCCATTGTGGTTGCACCTACGGTACAGCTATCTGTATCACTGAGGCACGCAAGCCTCCCCACCAACGGCAAGGTCCATGGTTCATGGGGAGAGGGCAGTCTAATATCATAAAAATGGAAATCTCAATTACACTTGTAGATATTTTATTCTTCTGAAGATATTTTATTTTTTCAAGATATATAAACAAGGAAGAGGCAGTATACTGAGACTCTTTAAATATTGATCTATATAAGTCTTTGTATTTAGCATGTGTTGTTATTCTAATAATCTTTTTTTGTAGCCTAAATGTTTTTCTGCTACGTATGGAGTTCCCCATCTGTAGTGAATGGATACTGTGATGGTACATTGTGACTACTGATGCAGAACTTGCATTTTGTGAGAGGATTCTTACAGCACATGTAAGTGTTTCAACCTTTTATTTACATTATTCATGGCTGTCTCCTGTTTCGCGTTAATCTGGATACATATACCTAAAAATTTTGTCACATTTGCAGATGAGACAGTTTTTTCATCAGCGTTAAAAATTGATGATGCCGGATGGCGTTTCTGTTAAGTATAAAAACTGACTGACCCAGTTGTTTCAAAATGTATCATTAACTTATTTGTACTGTGTTATATCTTGTATTACATCTGTAGCTGATTTTGTAGGCTGTCTTTACCACATGACTTAATTAGAATATTTGTGTCATATGCAAAAAGTACTGTTGTCCTTTTAGTTAACTTTTCAGGAAGGTTATTAAAATACAGAATGAAAAGAATGGGCCCAAGGACTAACCCTTGAGGGACTCCATACCTATTTTTTTTTGTGCATTACTATATAAATTAGAAATTTTGTGAATTTTTATATCTTTGTATTTTATTTGAGCAATTTGTTGATTATCACGCAGGCAAGAGTGGATCTACCTGGTTTGTAGGCCTCTTATTTCTTAGCTACTGCAACAGGATGTGATGACCTATTACATCGGAAGCTTTACAAAGGTCAAGAAATATGTTAGAAACATGTTGCTTATTCTATGCTGCAGCTAGAATTTCATCTAGGATGGTGAAATAGCTGAATGTGCTGATCTGTCAGTTCTGAAACCATGTTGTTAATCACTTGTTGTGAATCACTTATTATCATTTCTTTACTTAAGAAGGCTGTTCATCTCCTAAGAAACAGTTTTTCAACAATCTTACCAAAACCTGACAACTAGTTCACTACAGAAGTGTTTGATAGCTGCAGTCTCTTGCATGTGGTCTGCTACTGCCTGTGGCCTAGAGAAAGAACTAAAATTGTGACCTGGACCACCTGCCGCATGCATGGCCTTGTATCGCTACTTGTTTGTTTATGACACTTTGCATGCAAGGCACCTTCCCCACCACTGAATAATGTGTCAAATGTTATTCACACCTTCAGGACTGCGCACTGAACACAGAATTGCAGACAACTACCATTTCACTTTATTCAGAACCCAAGCTCATTGATACAATGGCCTGCTCCACAATATCATGTATAACTTACAGTCTCAGTTCTGTGAAAATAGCAAGATTATTATTGCACAGTGGTCTAGGGCAGAATCAATCTTAGCCATATTCCAGCCAACCACCTTTTGCAGTCGTCCCCTTACACAGGACTTTAGGTTACAATGATGGACCAGTATAAATATTTTTTGTTGCATGTTCATGTCTTCACTCTGTAATAAATGAGCCAATTGCAGTTATATAACATTTTTTTATAATTAATGGTCATCTTAGTCTAAAATTTTATTAGGGTATAGACCCATTCTTTCACATATTATCCTGATTATTACCCTCGTCTTTCCTTTACGCAGAACATTCTTGCAATTTACAGAAAATTTGAAGGCTCACTAATCAGTCAAGTTACATTAATTTCATTGACTCCAGCTAAGATACTACAATATTAGAAGTGCAACTAGCAGTTAGGAGGATGAAAACAGGGAAGGTACGTAGCTGGGGTAAGCGAAATACATGTGGAGATGATAAAGGCAGTTGGATCTACTGAAGTACAATGGCTATACAGTAGATTGCTAAGATGCATACGGACTAAGAAATGTATGCCTGAAGAGTGGAGAAAAGGAATAATAATTCCAGTGTTCAAGAAGGGTGGCAGGAGAGTATGTGATGACTATTAACTGCTCACACTCATAACCCAAGTAGCAAAAATAATGGGGAGGAGGCCCATAGCGAGTTTGTTTGATGTGATCATGACCAGTTAAGAAAGAAGAAACACTGACTGGAATACAATTACAGATGAAGAATGGATCAAAGTAAAGTGGAGAAGGATCACAAATGTCCCAATTCAGCTTGGTGTTGGGTAAAAGGGAAACGAAGATGAGGACGATGATGATGACAATAACTTCAGCAAACTAGCCGCATTAATTACATGCAAACTGTGGAGTGTTAACATTAATTTCAAAAATGAGATCTGTTCAAAAAATTCCATAAAATTGGTATTTTTGCCCCAATGCTGTGTTGGAGCAAAATGTGGTTGGCATCCCCACACATGCCTGCTGTATTTAATGTGCAACTGCCAGAAGTTTCATTGCTGTATGTCTGTTAGTTATTGTTCTATGACGTACTGGGTAGAACATTATGTCACACAGTTTGCGAATTTCGAGATGACAGAGTAGAGGAACAATGTGACCATATTAAATTTTGCATGAAACTCAAGAAAACATTTACAGACACACACCAAAAGATGCAGGAAGCCTATCATGATGAGTGCTTAAGCCGTACTCAGTGTTACGAATGGTTCACACAGCTTAAAAATGCTCAGATAATTGTTGAAGATGACCCTCGTTGATAGTCAACATGCCTTCACCGTCTACCGATGTCTACCGATGCTCATGTCAGCAATGTCAAGACTGACTGTCCAAGAGATTGGAGAAGAATGTGACATTTCAGTTGGATTGTGTTATGAAATCCTGACATAGTATCTTGGAATGCATCACATTGTCACCAAATTCATCCCATGGCTCATGAGTCAAGACCAGAAAGACCTTAGCCTCACAATTTGTGAAGTGCTTTTGGATTGTGCAAATGAGAATGAGATGTTTCTTAAGAGAATCAAAACTGATGAGAAGTGGGCCTACGCTTATGATGCTGAGACAAGGCTCACTCTTCACAATGGGTCAGGAAAGGTTCCCCTAGACCAAAAAAGCTCATCATGTTCAGATCAAACATCAAAGCCAAGCTGATAGTTTTCTTTGACTTTGAGGGATTAGTTCATCATGAATTTGTGCCACAGTGACAAACTGTTAATGAATGGTGCCACTCGGATGTTTTACGATGCCTGTGAGAAGCAAATGGCGTGAAATGTGGTGAGACAATTCTTGGCTCTTGCATCATGATAATGCAGTCACATTCTCATCCCTGATGGTTCATGACTACAGCACAAAAAACAAAATCAGTGAGCTGCCTCATCCTCCGTACTTTCCAGACCTTGCCCCCCCTTCCCCCCCCCCCCCCCCCCCCAAATTTAAAACCCAGTTGAAAGGATGTAAATTTGCAATGATAGGTGAGATAAAAGAAAATTAGCACATGGCACTTCACATGATCCAGCAAGAGCCATACAAAGACTGCTTCTGGAAGTAGAAACGGTTTTGGGAGAGGTTATCAATTGTGGAGGAGGGTATTTAAAAGGAGACCATGTACAATAAGTAAAAGGTAAGCGTAGACCTCGTATATTTCTAAGTGGTGCCAGAATTGACAACAGTTTCTACTGATTTTACAAAACTGTCTACAGGTCACCAGTGTCAAACTGTGTATTCAGATGGCAGAAGGAAGCAGTCGCATATATCTTAGGACTGGGCCATAGTGATTTCTGTAAAAACCAAGCAAAGAAAACCAAGAAATTTACTCTGGGATTGAATGCAAATCTGCACAATACAAAAAACAAAAAACTGCCATAAGGTGTACTACTTTCCAGGCAATAACTGCTGAACAAGAGTCACGAACATCAAAGGTTAAAACTGTACAATAAACTACCACAAACAGTAAAAATGCTACCTTTTTATAAATTTAAGCAGATATTAGAGATCTGGATTAAAAATGAAGCATACTAGTCAGCTGAATTCCTTCAGAGTAATCTCAATATTGACCAAAGGATTATTTACTTGATGAGTGTATTAGTACTGATTATTAAAGTAATAAGTAGATATACGTAATATTAAAGTGGAAACCAGTATAGAGTACTTGTTCACGTATTTAGGTAGACGAGTAATGAGAATTACTTGTACATGTCTCTACTTATGTCTAGATGTATAAGGTGCAGTCAAGTGAAAACAAGACAGATGAGAACAAAATTGACTAGGTGTGAGTGGGACTCATGCACTGAGGGTTTTGTACGAACCTAATTATGTATACAGACAGTTCAACCATTCCAGGAATATAGGATCTCAATGATTTTTGCCTATTATCAACATTGTTACTGGCAAGATATAGGTGCCAGGGATTCCAAGACTTTTGAAGTTGGATAACAAATGTCAAAAGAAATATTTTTTTTCCCATGATATAATTACAAATTAATGATTTTCCTTTTTTGTGAAACTTTACATCTTGCAAAATTTCATGACCCCAGGTCAACAGAAAGTACCCTGCAGGTTATGATGCACGAGTGTACAAGATTCAAAATTACACACATAAATGGCCGTATCTTTCGATTGCATTGACTTAGAAGGGTCCCCTTTTTTTACATTGTCAGACCTTTTACGTGATATCCCTATTTCAACTTGATATGTCTGCTCATTCCAGAGAAAGGTTTTTGAACAGTCAGACAGACAGATTGACAACAGAATGAACCTATAAGGACTTCTTTTCTATGAATTAAGGTACAGAAACCTATAAGGAAAGTAAACTGTTTATTCATTCAAGAGCAATTGCCATAATTGTTAACACTTTTATACCACTGTGACACAAGATTGCCAATGTGTGTGTTTTGATTTTACGAGGGTGAGTCAAATGAAAACCTTAAATTTGTACTATGTTGTTGTGGTCTTCAGTCCTGAGACTGGTTTGATGCAGCTCTCCATGCTAATCTACCCTGTGCAAGCTCCTTCATCTCCCAGTACCTACTGCAACCTACATCCTTCTGAATCTGCTTAGTGTATTCATCTCTTGGTCTCCCTCTAAGATTTTTACCCTCCACGCTGCCCTCCAATGCTAAATTTGTGATCCCTTGATGCCTCAGGACATGTCCTACCAACCGATCCCTTCTTCTAGTCAAGTTGTGCCACAAGCTCCTCTTCTCCCCAATTCTATTCAATACCTCCTCATTAGTTATGTGATCTATCCATCTAATCTTCAGCATTCTTCTGAGGCAACACATTTCGAACTCTTCTATTCTCTTCTTGTCCAAACTATTTATCGTCCTCGTTTCACTTCCATACATGGCTACACTCCATACAAATACTTTCAGAAATGACTTCCTGACACTTAAATCTATACTCGATGCTAACAAATTTCTCTTCTTCAGAAACGCTTACCTTTCCATTGCCAGTCTACATTTTAAATCCTCTCTACTTCGACCATCATCAGTTATTTTGCTCCCCAAATAGCAAAACTCCTTTACTACTTTAAGTGTCTCATTTCCTAATCTAATTCCCTCAGCATCACCCAATTTAATTCGACTACATACCATTATCCTCATTTTGCTTTTGTTGATGTTCATCTTATATCCTCCTTTCAAGACACTGTCCATTCCGTTCAACTGCTCTTCCAAGTCCTTTGCTGTCTCTGACAGAATTACAATGTCATCGGCGAACCTCAAAGTTTTTATTTCTTCTCCGTGGATTTTAATACCTACTCCGAACTTTTCTTTTGTTTCCTTTATTGCTTGCTTAGTATACAGATTGAATAACACCGGGGATAGGCTAAAACCCTGTCTCATTCCCTTCTCAACCACTGCTTCCCTTTGATGTCCCTCTGGTTTCTGTACAAATTGTAAATAGCCTTCTAATAATTTCCGGGTATGCAGCCGGATCCAGTCCAGTCGACATTCTGCCACGATATTTCGGCCCAGAGACGTCCGGCCATCATCAGGTGAGTACACAACAACTGAAGAGCCCAGGTGCAGTCGCGGTATTTATGCCGATTCTCGCGCACGTGTTGACATGCGCGGCATAGCCGAGTTGTATGTGCTGCCCTCGGTGGTGAAAGTAAAAGATCATCTAGTCATTGAGTATCGAATGACGCTGTCTATTCCGCTATGAATGTATAATTTTAATAACAGGATTCCATAAATACCGCGACTGCACCTGGGCTCTTCAGTAGTTGTGTACTCACCTGATGATGGCCGGACGTCTCTGGGCCGAAATATCGTGGCAGAATGTCGACGGGATCCGGCTGCATACCCGGAAATTATTAGAAGAACAAATACGCTGGGAAAATTTCAGAAGTCACATCAAATACCTTTACGGGGAGGAGATGGTTCAGGATATCCACGTACTGGATAAATTACGTGAGAAAAGAGCCAGGTTGCTGTGTTCACTAAATTTTTTACTGAAATGTAGAAACAATAACTTGATTCCAACTTTCGCCAGAGTTGTTCATTTTATTAATAGTGTGGCTGTCAACAATATAAAACGCAAGGCGAGTCTGGCTTTATTAAGAGAACGAATCCGTTATACTCATCGTGAGTTAGACGCTGTTGCCAGGAATTTATATTATTTACATCTGAAGATTGCAGCAAAGATGTTCTTGCCTTAGCTGGGACTCTATTGACGGTGTATCCTGGGCCAAGGCAGACTGGGCTCACAGGAACAGTACGAACAGGCAAAGTGCGAAGTTTAGCCAACTCGTAACACGAAAGCCGCAAGAAGCTATCTCTGGACGATCTGTGGTGAACCTTACGAAGAAATCGTTTGACGATGCGACGATGTCAGTGCTTGCAAAAGGTTTAAACTTCGCCCCTACTCCTGCTTCACTGCCTTTAACAGATTTCATCAGTTCCATTGAGGAAGCCATTAGACGTCTCCCTGCGGATAATGCAGACGAAATTCGACGTGAATCTTGCCGAACGTTGTTGAAATGTGCGCCACAACGGAGTAACATCTCGCCAGCTGAAAGAGCTGCTCTCCGCAGCCTCAGAGAAGATACTAGCACAGTCGTACTGCCTGCGGATAAGGGTAACGCCACAGTTCTTCTGACAAGGGAAGCCTACAACGAGATGATATATTGTCAGCTAAATGATTCCACGTACCGCAGAATTGGAAAGGACCCAACAAGCCGAATATCAAGGAAAACTGCTACCCTTTTGAACGACTGTTCTCTACCTGAACAAGTTATCAAGAGATTGAGACCACACAATGCAGTACCACCAAGACTCTACGGTCTTCCCAAGATACACAAGGATGGTGCCCCACTACGATTAATAGTGAGTAATATTGGTGCTGCCACCTATTCTACAACAAAATATCTGGCCTCACTACTAAAGCCATATGTGGGTAAGTGTTGCCACCATATACGTAACTACGAGGATTTTGTCAGTCGCTTGAAGGAAGTTAAGCTTAGCAGCTCGGATTTATTAGTCAGCTTTGATGTGGTCTCACTATTTACCAAAGTGCCTTTAATGGAATCGTTACATCTTATTGGTAACTTATTCAGTGCCGAAATGACGGCCTTGTTTGAACATATACTCTCCTCAACGTACTTTTTATTCAATGACGAATTCTTTGAACAAACGGACGGCGTCGCCATGGGGGAGCCCTTTGTCCCCTGTGGTAGCTAATCTCTTTATGGAGGACTTTGAGGAGAAAGCACTTGAGTCTGCTGTCTTAAAGCCTACGGTCTTCTGGCGGTACGTAGATGATACTTTTGTTGTATGGCCTCATGGCAGACAGGAACTGGAGAAATTCCTTCACCATTTAAACTCTTTACATGAGAACATCAAATTCAAGATGGAGATCGAAAAAGATGGCACTTTACCATTTCTAGACGTGCTAGTATGCCGTAAAAATGATGGGTCATTAGGACATTCCGTGTACAGGAAACTGACTCACACAGATCTGTATCTCCAGGCGTCAAGCTGCCACCACCCAGCACAAACAGCCGGTGTTCTCAGTACCTTAATACATCGAGCGCATGTAATATCGGACGATGAAAACCTCCACGCAGAATTAGAACACTTGGAGAAGATTTTTAAAGAGAATGGCTACACTTCACGCCAAATAAGAAAGGCCATGCGCAACTGTCATAACAAGAAGCAGCGCACTGACGACGCTGATGACGACTTTAAATCAACTGCGTTTCTTCCATACGCTGGGAATGTGTCGTCGAAAATAGGCCGATTACTGAAGAAGAATAAAATCAAGGTTATCTTCCGTCCACCAGCAAAGAACCGGGCCCTGGTTCGATCCGTTAAAGACGATTTACAACTGAAGAAAGCAGGCGTCTACAAAATTCCCTGTGAATGTGGCTCTGCATGAACGATGTACAGAACATGAAAGATACACCCGTATGCGGCAACCGTCAAAATCGGCAGTAGCAGAGCACTGTATTTCATTGGGACATTCGATGGAATACAACGGAACAAAAATTTTAGCTCCGGTTTCCGGATTTTGGGATTCCGTAATCAAGGAATCAGTGGAAATACGTCTTGCCGATAATCTTATAAATCGTGACAACGGCTTTCAACTGGATAAAAATTGGAATCCTGTAATTAAAATTATACATTCACAGCGGAATAGACAGCGTCATTCGATACTCAATGACTAGATGATCTTTTACTTTCACCACCGAGGGCAGCACGTACAACTCTGCTATGCCGCGCATGTCAACATGTGCGCGAGAATCGGCATAAATACCGCGACTGCACCTGGGCTCTTCAGTAGTTGTGTACTCACCTGATGATGGCCGGACGTCTCTGGGCCGAAATATCATGGCAGAATGTCGACGGGATCCGGCTGCATACCCGGAAATTATTAGAAGAACAAATACGCCGGGAAAATTTCAGATGTAAATAGCCTTTTGCTCCCTGTATTTACCCCTGCCACCTTTAGAATTTGGAAGAGAGTATTCCAGTCAAAAGCTTTCTCTAAGTCTACAAATGCTAGAAATGCATGTTTGCCTTTCCTTAATCTTTCCTCTAAGATAAGTCGTAAGGTCAGTATTGCCTCACGTGTTCCAATATTTCTACGGAATCCAAACTGATCTTCCCCGAGATCGGCTTCTACCAGTTTTTCCATTTCTCTGTAAATAATTCGCGTTAGTACTTTGCAGCTGTGGCTTATTAAACTGATAGTTCCGTAATTTTCACATCTGTCAACACCTGTTTTCTTTGGGATTGGAATTATTATATTCTTCTTGAAGTCTGAGGGTATTTCGCCTGCCTCATACATATTGCTCACCAGATGGTAGAGTTTTGTCAAGACTGCCTCTCCCAAGGCCGTCAGTAGTTCTAATGGGATGTTGTCTACTCCTGGGGCCTCGTTTCGACTCAGGTCTTTCAGTGCTCTGTCAAACTCTTCACGCAGTATCGTATCTCCCATTTCATCTTCATCTATATCCTCTTCCATTTCCATAATATTGTCCTCATGTACATCACCCTTGTATAGACCCTCTATATACTCCTTCCACCTTTCTGCTTTCCCCTCTTTGCTTAGAACTGGGTTTCCATCTTCTGCTCTTGATATTCATACAAGTGGGTCTCTTTTCTCCAAAGGTCTCTTTTAATTTTCCTGTAGGCAGTATCTATCTTACCCCTAGTGAGATAAGCCTCCACATCCCTACATTTGTCCTCTAGCCATCCCTGCTTAGCCATTTTGCACTTCCTGTCAACCTCATTTTTGAGACGTTTGTATTTCTTTTTGCCTGCTTCATTTAATGCATTTTTATATTTTCTCCTTTCATTGATTAAATTCAATATTTCTTTTGTTACCGAAGGATTTCTACTAGCCCTCGTCTTTTTACCTACTTGATCCTCTGATGCCTTCACTACTACATCTCTCAGAGCTACCCATTTGTCTTCTACTGTATTTCTTTCCCCTCATTCCTGTCAATTGTTCACTTACGCTGTCCCTGAAACTCTGTACAACCTCTGGTTTAGTCAGTTTATCCAGGTACCATCTCCTTGAATTCCCACCTTTTTGCAATTTCTTCAGTTTTAATCTAAAGTTCAGAAGCAATAGATTGTGGTCAGAGTCCACATTTGCCCCTGGAAATGTCCCACAATTTAAAACCTGGTTCCTGAATCTCTGTCTTACCTTTATATAATATATCTGATACCTTATAGTATCTCCAGGGTTCTTCCATGTAAACAACCTTCTTTTATGATTCTTGAACCAAGTGTTAGCTATGATTAAGTTATGCTCTGTGCAAAATTGTACCAGACGGCTTCCTCTTTCCTGGATCTGACATTCCACACTCCGACCTGTAGACTGCCAGTTTTCTTTCTCCTTATAACGACGTCCTCTTGAGTAGTCCCCACCCGGAGATCCGAATGGAGGACTATTTTACCTCCGGAATATTTTACCCAAGAGGACGCCATCACCGTTTAACCATACAGTAAAGCTGCATGCCCTCGGGAAAAATTACGGCTCTAGTTTCCCCTTGCTTTCAGCCGTTCGCAGTACCAAAACAGCAAGGCCGTTTTGGTTTGTGTTACAAGGCCAGATCAGTCAATCATCCAGACTGTTGCCCCTGCAACTACTGAAAAGGCTGCTGCCCCTCTTCAGGAACCACATGTTTGTCTGGCCTCTCAACAGATACCCCTCCATTGTGGTTGCACCTACGGTACGGCTATCTGTATCGTTGAGGCACGCAAGCCTCCCCACTAACGGGAAGGTCCATGGCTCATGGGGGGAGGAAAATTTGTAACAACAAATAGAAATTTCACGCCTTTATCCTGTAAGTTGGTAAGTGTGCTACAAACAGCGTGCAGAATGGCCTGTAGGTGGCAGCATAGTGCAGATGCACACATACCGTCTCAATATCAGTATAAAGATGGCTGTCCCACTTGCAACTTGCACCAGGGAAGAACAGCATTCTCTTATTCGGTTTTTGCGTAGTGAAAGTGTGAAACATATTGAAATTCATCGACGAATGGAGATTCAGTATGGTGATGCATGTTTGTCACAGCAGCACGTCTACAAATGGAATAAGAAGTTCGCAAATGGTGTGACTTCAGTGGAAGATGCACCTCATCCAGGTCAGGCACAACGTGTTGTGACTTCACAGAACATTGCAGCAGTCGAAGCCATAGGGAAGCAAAACTGCTGAGTGACACTGAATGACATTGCACCGTGTTTACAAATTAGTCATGGCTCAGCACACCACACTGAGCATGATGTGCTCCAGTTTCACAAAGTGTCTGCAAGATGGGTACCATGGCAGCTGACTCCTGAAATGAGAAAACGACATGTTGATGCTTGTGAAAAATTTCTTTGGCACTTTGAACAAGAAGGTGATGGCTTCCTTGAAAGAATCGTTACTGGGGACAAAGCCAGGGTTTACTTCCACCAACCGGAAATGAAGAGAGCGAACAAGGAATGGTGGCATTTCTCGTCATCAAAACCAAATAAGTTTTGGAGAGAACCATGAGCACGGGAGGTTATGCTGACTCGGTTTTGAGACGAAAAAGGTGTCATTTTGGAGCATTGCATGCATAGAGGGACCACTGTCACTAGTGCATCAAACACAGATCTCCCAAAAAATCATCTGTGGCCCGCAATCTAATCAAAGCAACGTGGATTGCTGTCAGCAGGTGTCCTTTTGCAACATGACAATGCAAGGCCCCACACTGCCCGTACAATAGTTGCAAGAATCACAGACCAGCATTTTGAGTGTCTTCCGCATCCACCATACTCACCAGGCCTTGCCCCAAGTGACTTCCATGTGTTTGGACCACTCAAAGACACAATGGGAGGAAAGAAGTTTCATTCTGATGAAGAGGTATGCCACACTGTGCACGAGTGGTTGCGTGGAATACCAAAAGAATTTTTTTCTAAAGGAATATATGCACTTTGTAAGTGTGGAGGACTTGCATTGAGAATGGGGGAGATTGGTGATTATGTTGAAAGGTGATACAGCTTTGTACCCCTTCTGCACAATAAATAATATTTAAAAAAGCGTTTAAGATTTTCATTTGACTTACACTCGTATGAGTGCCCAACACTGAGGTTATCAGTTGCCTGACACGTCTGAAGAGAAACAGATGCGGATAAAAATCACTAAAATTGTCACACACAGTGAGAATGAAACATATGAAATGACACTCCACCTCACTCACATTCACTCTCACAATCTCTGTATCTCACAGGCTTTAAGACAATGGAGTGAGTGTGAAAGATGCCATGCCCAAGTAAAACAACACAAGAGCTAAAACAATGCCACAGGCAAATGTGACAGGCTGTCTAATTACAAAAAAATATGAGTGAGCCAGTCACCCTGGCAATACATAAACTGCTTCCCTGAAATATGATGAAACATGGTGGACAATTCAAGAACCTTCAAAACTCTAACCACAGTCATCGGAAAGTCACTTAAAATAGACAGCAGGTCTGTCTGCAAATCCGCCCAACATCTCTGGTCTGAAAATAAAACACAGTCTAATAAAATGTGACACACAGTGATCTGTATGTTACAAGCACCACACATTGGAAGTTTCTCTCGCCAGAGCAAGAAGCCATGCATTATAGGGCTGTAGCCTATGCAAAGAGGAATAAGGAGGACCTCATCCCACCAACATGGCTGGAAGAAAGTACGCCATTGCCTTGTTGTGGGCTTCACAAGACACAGCTTATTGTCTGTCACTTCCAGCCACTCATATGCCCATAGACAAAAGACACTGTATCTCAACAGCGAGGCAATGGCATGCAGTGCGACGGCACACAAAACTGACTGAGAATTACGACACACCTCGAGGCTTCATGGAAACATATTTGTAGTCACCTTCAGAACGATGACTGTACCCAGTCATGCACCTCTTCATCCAAAGCAAATGATCTGCTGGTCCACATGTTGCCAAGGTTGTTAGAACTACAGTAGAAAATTTCACTGGGAAAGGCCTCGCACATTCTTCATACAGTTATAGATCTCTCCCCCCATGTGATTTCCATATTTTTGGAACCCTGAAGAAAGACACCCTCGGTTGCCGATTTGCTTCAGAAAGAGGAATCATTTTGGGAGCTCCATGCACAATATGTTGACACAGTCTTACCAATACAGAAAAGGGCCTTTACAACAGTAACGAAACTAGTAAACTGAGTTCCCTGTAAATATCTGTTTAAACAGTTTGGAACTCCTGCTGTACCCCGTGAGTACATCTACCAATCTGTTATGCACATCAAGAAGAGTAACTCATGAACAGCAGAATTATTGATTTCTGAACAGAAGCCACCTAAACTTACATTTACCAAGAGCAAACAAATACAAAACAGCATTTTCTAGAAGGGAATAAAATTTACAATACACTGCCCAAGAAGATTAAAGTGGAATTAAAATCCAAATATTTAAAACATAAGTTAAGGCATACTTCTTAAATAATTTATACTATAAAATCAAGGGTTATTTGGATAACACAGAGTAGGGACTGGTGAGTGATATTAACTGGTAATACATAACTGTCATTCTGCTATAAATTGCAATGGTTTAGTGGCATTACTGTAAAATCATATGCCGAGGCTCTGTGATGGAATATTCTATCCTTTTTCCAGTCTCTTGAGCTCAACATCAACTAATTATGATGAAGCATTGACTCAGATTTTTCAGACTGGCCAGGGGACAACATGAAGAATTCAGCAGAATGATGTGTTGATACATCTGAACAGTGTAGAAGTATTTTTCGATAATGTAATATTATGAAATGTTTGAATTAGTTTTTTTATGTTGCAGTTTTCAATTAAGATGAAGTCTGATATTATTTTGCAAATAATTTACTAGTGAATAAACAACTGACCAAATAACTAAGCTACTCCATGGAAAAGATCAACTGATAGGGTGATCCTGTAGTTATCTAAAAAACTGTCCATATCTGAGTTACACCCAGTGCAATGTATCTTAAGATACATTTTTGGTCTGGGACTGGGTGTAACTCAGATATGCAGTACTCACTGACACATGATTTACTATTTTATAAAGGCTATACAAATATTTGCTGCTCTTATACACACTTAAGTGACTGCAGACAATGCATAAATCTGCTACTGCCACTACACACTGGTGCGCAAACCTTAACAAAGAAAATAACTTTTGCATGATGTGTCTCAGTGAAACTTGTACTGAACACAGAAAGAACTGCTAAAGCACAGTACAGAATGTAACTGGAAGAAATATACAAAGAAATAGATAGAAATGACACTTTTATTTGAAGACAATAATTACACACAATCCTTGAAGATCCACTAGGAATTTCAGACACTGCAAAAGGCAGGACACAGTTTTCAGCAAGATGTATGATCACCTTGGATGGCTCAATGGGATTTAAGTTGGAGAAATGGGCAGGCCAGCCAGTTTGCTAAATATCCTCTCATTCCAAGACCACGTCTACCTGCAGTGTTCGATAAAAATGAAGTCACGGCTGAATGTGCTCCTGAAAAGACACGCATGGGAAAGATGTACAGTTTCACAATAATGTTGACCAATGACTGTACCATGTTCAAAGATTTGGAGATCATATGTCCATGTAACACTGTCTCCTCACATTACAACACCTGGACCATCAAAACCATCATGTTCAACAATGCCAGATGTACTCTCATATGGCAAGAGGCTGCAATACGTAAAGCACCCAGGAACATTGTCGAACACAATCATTTAGATGGTCCAGGTGTAATAGTGGGGAGAGGCATAATATTGCATGGACACACTGACCTCCAAATCTCTGAACACAGTACACCTATCACTCAGTATAATTATGACAATGTACTCCCCTTCCCTATGTGTGTCTTCTCAGGGATGTGACTCCACTCAGCAGTGCAGGAGGAGGAGCCTTTGGCACGAGAGGATATTCAGCGCATGAACTGGTCTGCCCAACCCCCCCAACTTAAATCGCATCAAACGTGTGGGATTCAGTGGGGAGACGTAGTGCTGCACACTAAACAAGAATTCCTTATGAAAATCGAGGCCAGCATGGGAGCACATTGAAAAATATTCATTGACATCCAAGATAACACACCCTACGTAACATGTCTTGTCTTCTGTAACATCCAGAGGATGAATTTCAGTGATACACTAACACTGTGTTTCATCCTAAAAACAAAAAGATGAGAATGAATCCACTCACCATTTCATTGCAGATTTCACATCATTCACTCCAGTTAACAAGTATCTGTGCACAAAACCCAGGAGACTGCACCCATAGATGTTCTGTTCTTTTATCTGCAAAAACAACTGTTATGAGTGACTCTGCATCATTACCACAAAATGATGACATCAGTACCCTTCAACAATTTCACATCACTAATGGACTAATGGTTACTAAAAAATTAGTAAATATTTCATAGAGCAGGCACAAAACAGCAAGCCCTCAGTTACAAGTTTGTTTTAGTTGTCTGTCTGTATTAACTGCTTCCTCACTGCAAATAGATTGTGCTTTCAAAAAAAACAGGAATCAGACTATCAATGATTCAAAGTAATAAAATGGAGCCCCATTATGATAAAGCTATTTCCACAAAGACAACATAAAACAGTTTTGTTTTTGCCTGCTTCATTCATAACTACCCTGAAAATTCCGTTCCTTCTTCTAATGTAAAATTTCAGTCAAAGTCACCTGCTGTGATGCCAAAAAGCAGAGAGCGACAGGAATGACCTGCTTATGTAGTGATACCTATTGGATCCAAATCAAATGTGTATGTTATGAATTAGAATGTATCACATAACTGCCCTGTGAAACATAAAATGCAAGATGGAAATTAAATACATGTATACATACAGTCTGCACTTTAAAATGTGCAAAAGGAAAATTCAGGAATGTAACTATAATCATCATATGCTCCAACAGAGGAAGTGGAAGAACGAATAAAAGAATACTTTTATGAAGACCTTGAAAGAACATGTAGTAAAGTACAAAACTACAACCTACTGCTTGTTATGGGAGACTTTAATGCCCATGTTGGCAAATGAATGTGGAAGAGTATCAGGGAGAAACACCCTACATGAAGAAAGTAAGGACAGACACTATAACACTGTACATGAATCTCTGTTGACATAAATTTAAATTATTTCCTTTTTTGTATTATGTATCTAAAACTTCTTTAGTTATCTATTGCACTAGGTATTGGATTGTACTATATTTTAATGTTTTACTAAACCAATGTTGTTGTTATGTAACACCTATTTAAAATTGTGTACTAATGTATTTAGTTGGTGCACAAGTTCATAAGGTTTTTCCATAAGTTTAATAAAAACAACAGATGCACTTAACAGAGACTTTAGTCATCAATAATATAGTTACCTTTACTATTTACAACAGCCTGCTAATGCTGAAGTGACTTTGCAATTCTGAAACTTTAGAGATCACATAGTTTCAAGGTGAAGAACTCGTTGATCCATGTTTGGAGTGCATTTTCATCCACAAAGGAAGTTCCTTGGAGGTTGTTCAATTGAGAGTGGAAAAGATGAGAATCTAAGGGTGCAAGATCATGTGAATAGGGTGGGTGTAGAATGACTTCTCAGCCCAACTCCTGTTTAACATTTTTTGTCAGTCTAGTAGAATGCAGTTGGGCATTGTCATGGAATAGCATCACTTCACACAGTTTTCCTGGTCAGAGTTCTTGGATTGCATCTGCAAGATGTCTCAGTTGTTGGCAATAAATGTCAGCAGTGAGGGTTACACCTCAGGGAAGCAATTTGCAGTACATCACACCATCACTGTTTTACCAGATGCATAGCATTGTCTTCTTTGTACATGCACAGGTCTTTGTACAGTAAGTTGTTGCTTTGTCTGGGCCCAAATCATTTTTTTCTTTTCCTTATGTTAGCATAAAGACATCATTTCTCATCACCAGTAACTGAACAGGATAGGAACGGTTGGTGTTGTTCATCAGCCAACCAATGATGAGCAAGCACAGATACACATTAGGCCACCCACTAATTTTTGCAATTCTGGCTTAGAACATGCTGTATCCATACACCCAATTTTTGAACCTGCCCCACTGCATGCAAACGTCACACAATGAAGGAATATCACAGTTCATCAAATCTGTCAGTTCTTGAGTACACTGATGTGGATCATTGTGGATTAATGTGTTTAAACAATTTTCATCAGACCCCAAAGACCTTCCTGGATGTGGAGAGTCATTAATGTCATAACAATCCTTCTTAAAACAAGAAAACCATTTTCTTTCCATGCTCTGTCAAATGGCATTTATTCCCATAAATGGCACAAATGTTTCTGGCCACCTCCACTGATGTCACACCTCTACTGAACTCAAACAGAGTATGTTGTAAATGTTCCAATTTCTCTACTTGGCACTCCATTTTGTAGCATCCACAGCTCCACTCACTATCTCCAAATGGCAAAACAACAATATGTAAACTCAAATACAAACAGTGAACTACAAATAAAAAATGACAATCAATAAACAAACCCACAGCAACAGTAATATCAATATGCAAAACAAAAATGCTACAAACTTATGCACCAACCTAATACCAAGTCAGCTACATCCCATGTAAAAGGTATGATGAATAGATGCTTAACAAATAAATAAAAAAATAAAAGTAGTTAAGGAAGCAGCAGAAGAAACAACTGGGATAAGAAGAAGGGAAAGAAACAAATGGTTTGATGATGAATGCAGACTAACAACATAATATAAAAATGCAGCAAGACAGAATGCTACAGATGGAGACAAGAAGAAATGACAAGGTGTATAAGGAATTCAGGTATAATGTTCATAGGATATGTCTGTTATGAATGCAATTAACCCCCAGTGAGGTAATCTGCAAACCCTGATTTACAGAGGATGTGCTTCATGAGAAAACCCAGACTGTGACTGAAGGCCTACATAATTTAATTTGGGTCATATGATCAAAAAGTACATTCTGTGGACTTAATGTGCAAAAAATAGATGTCTATGATGCAGTATTATATTTCATTGCAGGAAATACTGGCAGAAATGAAGTGCTGAAGAGAGCTTGTGTAAATCCAGGCATGTTTACTGCAAAAACATTTTCCACCATTGATCAGAGGGGAATCATCAAAGCTGCCACGCACAGCACTGTCAAGTCTACAAATACATAACCGACTCCACTTCCTGCATTGTTGGTCTTCTTGCTTCTCTTTCATCTTCTTTTGCCTGTATTTACTTTTCCAGTTCTTGTGGGTCTCATGATACCAGGTCTGAGTTGGTATTGAGCTTATCTTCAAAGTATTTTGCCCATCACTGCAACATTTTTTGTTCATAACTCATTATCATATAATTTCTATTTTACATGGATTTTGTATTGGTTGAAAATTTTTTCTCATCTTTCCAATAGCGTAATTGAATTTTCTTTCTTCATTCTGATCCTTTAGTTCTTTTATCTCCAGAAATTTTGCTTTCAACTATTCTGTTTTTTTTTTTTTTTTTTTTTTTTTTTTTTCAGACATGAAATAACCATGCACCTGTTAAGGATGGAATAGTATCATAACTTATAAAATTTGGTTGTCACGCAATAACAAACATAATATGAGAAAATGAAAGCATGCCTGTGAACTGGAGAACTGAAATATGTCCTATAAATAAAAAAGGAAATAGTTAAGACTGTGAAAAATACAGAGACCTAGCTTTATTGAATACACCTACAAAATATTTTCCAGGATGCAGAATGAAAGGATAAAGAAGTGAGCTGATAAGATCCTCAGAGCATACCAAAGTGGTTTCCTGTCAAATAGGGGCAATTATTACCAACTGTTTGTTATTAGACAAATAACAGAGAAAATTTGTGACTATGACATAGATCTCCACTTCCTGTTTGTCGATTTTAAACAAGCTTTTGATAGTATTAACGGGTCAACACTGTATAACGTACTAAAAGAACTGGGCATCAATGACAAGCTAAGGTCTGTTAGTTGAGTTAATAATGAAGGACATAAAGACAAACATAAAAGTGTGCAAGGGCTTTACCTTTACAGATGGATTGAAACAGGTTGATGATCTCTCTGTAGTCCTGTTCACTTTAGCACTACAAAGTCCGATACAAAAGATTAACACGAGAGGAACAATAATGATGAAATCCAGTCACATATGTGCATATGCAAATGATATTGCAATTTTGGCAAGAGATGTAAAAACCCTTTAAAAATGTATGAAACAATGGAATCAGAAGGAGCAAAAATTTGACTTATAGTAAATGAAAACAAGATCCAATAAATGGTAATGTCCAATTCTATGGGAAGAAGAACACCACATGAGCTTAAGGCCTCTAATAAATCTTTTAAAGCTGTCAGCTGCTTCCGTTATTTAGGTGTCCTCTTAACCAGCAATAATAATAGAAGACAATGTATTAAAAAAAGGATACAATCAGGAAACAGAGCCTGTTATGCAAACTTACAGGCATTCAAGAATTCTCTAGTTGCAAGATCAACCAAGTTAAGTGCATACTATTCCCTTGTGCAACCTAAGGCTGAAAAGGAGTGACACAGAATGGAACCTCGGCATAACCTGAACAGAAATCTATAACAAACACCAAATCAAATACTGGCAGGTGGACGCCATTGGAAAAATTCAAATAAAAGCCAAAAAGTTTACTTCTCCCTGAATACCAAGAAATGTTTAACAATGTGTCACCATGTCATTCCCAATCAAAACATGAAACGATTTATGTTTGAGCATGGCCCTTATATCAAATGAATCTAGAACAAATAAACCTTTGTCAAAGAAGCAGTTGTCAATGAGGAGAAAAGGAAATGCCAAACCACAATATACTTTAGTTCTTTCAGTTCTTACAGACACCACCTACATACAAGGTTTCCCAGGACAAATGGTCAGTTTTAAGGGATACAGCAGAAACGATCACTCAAAGCATAAAAGTCTGGTAAACATGGGCTCTAAAATGCATACCTTAAGAGCTCTGAGCACTTGTTCAGTAAAAAAGAGATGTTTTTCGCAGTAGTCAAGATAGACGACTGCTCATAGGTTTCAAGGTGTGCAGTTTAGAGTCCATATTTACAGGACATTTTTTCGTGTTTGGGCAAATAAAATAACTTTTCAAAACATGGAAAGCAAAGAGCTTATAACAGAAGAGACCTGTTTCACAGTATCAAAGATGAAAAGCTCATAGCTCTTTAAGGAGAATATCATGGATTTGGGTTCAAACAATCAGTTTTCAAAAAAAACTTAATCTACTTAGTTTAATGAATGTTGTGTATAAATTTTATCTTGATAGCAGCATTAGAAATGTCTTTAAAAAAATTAAAATGGTTAACTCCACACTCCAAGTCCCCCCCCCCCCCCCCCACCTCTTCAGACATTTGCAAAACGGTAATAGGAACTACTAGAGAAGGGAAGTTGCTACTCACCATATAGCAGATGTTGCAAGCTATGATTGTGTGAATCTTTTTATTGTGCCTATCGCGCATGGCTCAGCATCTCCGCTATATGGTGAGCAAAAACTTTCCTTCACTCATATTGTTAATAGAAGCTACTCTTCCTTCAAAGTTATAGTAGATAATAAACCACACAATGCTCCTAAAGGAGAAGAAAGGTTACATGCTTCATGGTGGAAAACCCCTACAAGAAAAATGCAGGCTTACTCTTTCAAGAAGTATTTGGGAAAATACAAATAATTTAGAGACTATGTCATGGGATGGACAAACAATTTATTTTCATAAACTATCCACAGGCAAAACATCAAGACATTACCTTTCCCCCAAAGATGCCTGATTTAAGAACCACACATGGAATGAAATATATTCATGTATGCACACTCTGCCAGAACCTGTTATGAATGCAATTAACCTCCACTGAGGTAATCTGCAAACCCTTATTTACAGAGGAGTGCTTCACGAGAAAACCCAGACTGTGACTGAAGGTCTACGTAATTTAATTTGGATAAGATGTTTGAAAAGTACACTCTGTGGACTTAATGCACAAATAATAGATGTCTATGATGCAGTATTATATTTCATTGCAGGAAATAGTGGCAGAATTGAAGTGCTGAAGAGAGCTGGTGTAAATCCAGGCAGGCATGTATACTGCAAAAACACTTCCCACCATTGATCAGAGGGGGATCAACAAAGCTGACACAGCATTGTCCAGTCTACAAATACAGCTCACACAAATTAGAAAGGAGGAGAACAGAAGCCTGGAGGATTAAGAGTATAAGTATAGATGACTTTAAAATATGGAAAACCTATTAAATGTTGAATTATTTGAACTAAATCTTTAAACCGCAATTTTTTTTTTTTGATTTTACATTTTTTGCACTATTAGAAGCCATTTAGCAAGGTGGAGGGTACCTTAAGTACCTCTGTCATTTCTCCCTTCTATTCCAGTCTCGTATTGTTCGTGGAAAGAAAGATTGTCGATATGCCTCTGTGTCGGCTCTAATCTCTCTGACTTTACCCTCATGGTCTCTTTGCGAGATATACGTAGGAGAGAGCAATATACTGCTTGACTTCTCGGTGAAGGTATGTTCTTGAAACTTCAACAAAAGCCCGCAGCAAGCTACTTAGCGTCTCTCTTGCAGAATCTTCCACTGGAGTTTATCTATCATATCCGTAATGCTTTCACGATTACTAAATGATCCTGTAACCAAGCACACTGCTCTCTGTTGGATCTTCTCTCTCTCTTCTATCAACCCTATCTGGTACGGATCCCACACCTGTCAGCAGTATTCTAGCAGTGGGCGAACAAGTGTACTGTAACCTACTTCCTTTGTTTTCGGACTGTATTTCCTTAGGATTCTTCCAATGAATGTCTGTCTGACATCTGCTATACCGACAATTAATTTTATATAGTCATTCCATTTTAAATCACTCCTAATGCCTACTCCCATATATTTGTGGAATTAACTCGATCCAGTTGCTGACTTGCTATATTGTAGCTAAATGATAAAGTATCTTTCTTCTATGTAACCGCAGCGCATTACACTTTTCTACATTGAGATTCAACTGTCATTCCCTGCACAATGCATCAATTCATTGCAGATCCTCCTGCATTTCAGTACATTTTTCCATTGTTACAACCTCTCGATATACTATAGCATCATCCGTAAAAAGCCTCAGTGAACTTCCAATGTTGTATCAGTGTGAGTGCGCACACTCATGCAACCGCATGTGCTCATACCTGTGCGCACGCCTCATGTAGTTTCTTGACAGCACAAACAAACTGCTATTAGCTGACACTGTGCACGTAGACAATAATAATGACTAACACTAACATTGGATCACTAATACTACATGCACTGAAGAGCCACAGAAACTGGGACACCTGCCTTATATCATGCAGGGCTCCTGTGAGTATGCAGAAGTGCCACATGATCTAGCATGGACTCTACTAATGTCTGAAGTAGTGCTGGATGGAACTGACCCCATGAATCGTGCAAGGCTGTTCATAAATCCATAAGAGCATGAGGGAGTGCAGATCTCTTCTGAACAGCGCTTTGCAAGATATCCCAGATATGCTCAATAATTTTCATGTCTAAGGATTTTGGTGGAAAGCGGAAGTGTTCAAACTTAGAAATATGTTCCTGGAGCCACTCTGTCGCAATTCTGAAAGTGTGGGGTGTCACATTGTCCTGCTGGAATTTCCAAGTCCGGCGGAATGCACAATCAACATGAATGGATGCAAATCAAGGGTCCCATATCACTTCAACTGCACACACCCCACGACATTACAGAGCCTCCACTAGCTTGAACAGTTCCCTGCTGACCTGCAGGGTCCATGGATTCATGAGGTTGTCTCTATACCCGTACTCGTCCATCCACTCATGCCATGCAGTCATGCCATGCACTCATTAAGGCTACACGAGTGGGTCTTCAGCTCCAAAAGCCCATATCAATGATGTTTTGTTGAATGGTTTGCACGCTGATGCTTGTTGATGGCCCAGGATTGAAATCTGCAGTAATTTGTGGAAGGGTTGCATTTATGCCACATTGAATGATTGTCTTCAGTCATTGTTGATCCCATTCTTCCAGGATCTTTTTCCAGCCACAGCGATGTCAGAGATTTTATGTTTTACCAGATTCCTGATATTCAGTGCACACACGTAAAATGGCTGTATGGGAAAATCCCCACTTCATTGCTACTTCGGGAATTCTGTGTCCCATGGCCCGTGCACCGACTATAACACCATGTTCAAACTCACTTAAATCTTGGTAACCTACCATTGTAGCAGCAGTAACTGATCTAACAACTATGCCAGATTTTTGGTGTCTTATATAGGTGTTGCCCAATGCAGCACTGTATTCTGCCTGTTTACATGTATCTGTGTTTGAATACACATGCTTATACCAGTGTCTTTGGCACTTCAGTGTATAAGTAAGTGTACCAGTAGGCATAACAACATAATCAAAGATTTCTGGATGGAAAATATTCACACACAACAGACATAACTTTTACAAAATGAAGTCCACTTAGGCCGTATGAAATCAATGTGACATTGGCATCTCAGACTTACTATGCAGAGGTTCGGTAACACTTTTAGAATTGCTAACAGGCAAAGTACACATTTAGCAGTAATCTGTCATGGATGTGTGACTATTAGTATTCTGACGTGATAATATTTGGCAACAACAGTAGTGCTGACTCTACTTTCATCTCTGCCCCCCTGCCCCCCCCCCCCCCTACTTTTTGATAACCCTAACACTTGGTGTTAGATGTGTTCCAAACAGAACTTGATTGGTCCATTTACAGGATTATTCACTAGTGTAGATGATGAAATGATTGGTAGGGAAAAGCAGGATAGGGAAGGCGGAAACTAAAGGAAAAGATTGAAGCCTAGGTTTGAGTGCACGTCAAGCCAGTGCAGATGTAGTCAAATGGCAGTCACCAAACAGTTAACACACCATGGAAGAAAGGCTAACTTTGTGCATGAAAAATGATGGAAAAGCCTTGGAGGGGGCATGTTGTTGTATCAGGGGCACATGAAGCAGACATAATGGGATCCATAGAGCACAGAGATGTCTTAGTGGATTGAAGAGCTGAAATTTGCCGGCTGCTGTGGCCGAGCGGTTCTAGGCACTTCAGCCCAGAACCGCGCTGCTGCTGCTGTCACAGGTTCGAATCCTGCCTTGGGCATGGATGTGTGTGATGTCCTTAGGTTAGCTAGGTTTACGTAGTACTAATTCTAGGGGACTGTTGACCTCAGATGTTGAATTCCATAGTGCTTAGAGCCATTTGAACCATTTCGAGCTGAAATCTGGCTCCAAAAGGCCATGTGTGTGTGCCATGAACAGAGTCTGTTTGGGCTATGTAACTGAAAAATTCAACTCTGTGTCTCATTTTACTGCTGTCTGGTGGAGTAACGTTTCTTTTCGTAAAAACCTGGATCAGGATTTGGTTCTAAATTGTTTATTATTCACTAAGCATGAGCAATTTTACAGCAAGTTTACACAAATTCCACAATTATAATTAATTTTTTGCAATTTTACTATTCTTGAGTCGAAAAGATAATTTCTGTTTCTAACAGAATCAATAAAAATATTTTTTCAGGTGACACTCAATACAACTTCGGAAAGGTATGAGACAGTGTTGTATGGTAAATTTGTATTTATTCAGGAGAGTTTCAGTCCTTGACCATCATCCAGAAAGAAAGAAAAACAATGAAGCCTTCACATGCCATACGTCATGCAACATCAAAATAACATCCCTATTACAGTCACAATTACTGTGCACAACAGAATAACAAAGCTTCACAACAAGATGATGTGGCCCATTCAGGGGAAAAGCCATGCTGCATGATGTGTGATGTACAACATTTGAAGCCTTTGTTGCTTTTCTTTCCTTCTGTATGATGATCAAGGGCTGAAACTGGTCACAATAAATTTAGAGTTACTATACAGTGCTGTGTCCTGCATTTACTAAAAAAGAATCCAGAAACTTGAAGTAATTTTACATACTGTATTTTATTATGTGTTACGCATACGACTTTATGTGCTATTTCTATGTGCTTTTTACCAGCATTGTTATTGTGATATTAATAATCACATTTGGAGCAAAGTTACAAATTGTACCACTAAAATAATAATGAGTTGCAGTAGTATGTGTTATAATGAAGACATGGTTTCATTATTATTCAAAAATGCTTATTGGCATTTTCAACTATGAAATGAAAATATAGATTGCTACTAACCGTAGAGATGACATCATGTGTTGCAGGCAGACACAACAAAACAACACTTACACATTAGCTTTTGGCCAAAGCCTTCTTGAGGAAAAAAAAATACCCATGTATTCATTCACGTACACAAGCACAACTCGCACACACAACTACCATCTGTGGCAGCTTGGACCAGAATGACAAGTTTTATTGGAGTTTTCTCATTCTTGTTCTTTACAGACTGTCCCCATTTATTGTCAATTGAAAAAAGATTGTTGAAATCATACTGACATATTGATTTTTTTTTAGGAATCACATGTTAATTCAAATGCATGATCACCTAAGACTGTCAACCATTAGAATTAGCGCAATTTATGCAGGTCTGCTGTATTACCAGAATTAACCACTCAATGCTCACGCTCTTCTGTATTTATAAGAATAATAAACATTACATTTTTTTAAATGGCAATAAACGGAATGATGATGTATTTTTTTATTTCAATCTCTACTGAATGAAGTTTGACAACTTATGCAAAATCTAGGAATTACTTTCATAGTAACAGCAATTATTGCCATCTCAATGAAACTGGTAATTACAGTTTTAAGCAAACATAATACATTAGTATTACAATCATATCTTCATGATTGGATGTTTTAATGCAAATTTATAAATGCAAGAGCATTGTACTCCCATTAATTTTATTTTCTAATTGCAAAATTCAATTTTCTTCTTCTTCATTCTTGATCTATAATTAATTTATAATAATGTCACATAGAACAAGGTGTAATTAGATGGATGACAAACACTAGCTTCACTTAACGAAGGTTTATTCAGCACTTGCACGCACAACAGCACGGAGCGAACTGCCTCCGGCCAGAACACATAGTATATATACAGCTACAGAATGTTCCAGTACAATGATTCTTGACATTTGTCGATACGTCTAGAATGTACTCAAACCGCATATAGAAATTCAAATCGTACAGTCCAGGTGAGTTCTGAACTTCATGCAACAGTTTAGTATTATAACCATCTCACCATGGTGCTACTTGGCTTCTTCATCGACATTGCTCCCTCCTTAAGTGAACAGCATCTCTGTGTTACATCCTCCTAGTCCAGGAACGAGTCATCAGTCCTGCATACTCCGACTCCCAATGACAGATTCTCATTCTGGCGGTGATCTCAGAACTTATTTTGCCGTTACACTCTTCGTCACCTTTCCACTTGTTGCCTGTCATTGGAGCTTCAAATTTACCTCGGGTTGCAGGATCCTTTAAGGGCGTCATTCGAAGGACATGGACCATATCTCTGATCTTTCGTCATCTTGTGTCATGGTCAAAATCTTCAACTTCATGAGTAACATCAGACAACTGTCTTACAACCTTATATGGTCTAAAGGAGCACCTGAGGAGCTTCTCAGAGAGACCAACTTTCCAAACAGGAGTGAAGATCCAGACGAGGTCACCAGGCTGGTAGACAACAGGGTGGTAGCTCGCATCATACCTTCAGTGATAGTTTTCTTGAGCCTGGAGTGAGCAGAGTTGAGCTAACTGCCGAGCTTCCTCAGCTCTGGTTAACACCTGGCCGATGTAGTCATCGTCCACGTCATCAGGATATAATGGAAACAAAATGTCTATCATTGTAGTCGCCTCATGGCCTTGCACCAGGAAAAATGGTGTAAATCCTGTGGTGTCTTGGCGGTGTTGTAAGCAAACGTCATGAAAGGTAGCACCCCATCCCAGTTGCTCTGTTCAACATTGATGAACATTGGTAGCATGTCGGCCAAGGTCTCATTAAGGCATTCAGTAAGCCCGTTACTTTGTGGACGGCAGGCAGTCATGTGATGAGCAATGTTGCACCGACGGTTTAACCCAGTCACAAGATTCGATTGAAAAACTTTCCCTCAATCCCTAATTAACGACCTTGGGGCACCGTGTTTGAATACAATGTCGTCCACGATGAATCTGGCTACCTCAGATGTCTCAGCTGTTTTCACAGATTTTGTAATGACACAGCGTGTCAGATAATCAGTGCAAACAATAATCCATCTATTGCCACCAGCAGACGTTGGAAATCATCTGAGATCAATCCCAACACGCTGGGAAGGCGTTTCGGCTGGTGGAATTGGTATCAGTCGTCCAGGTGGTTTCTGCGGAACTGCCTTTCTCCTCTGGCACTCTCAACAGTGCGACACATAGTGATGGACACACTTAAATAAACCTGGCCAGAAAAATCTCTTGTGGATTCTATCGTATGTCTTAGTAAATCCTGTCTGGCCTCAGGTGTGTGATGGAATTTCTGTAGAACATTTAAGGGCATGTGTTTAGGAATCACTGATAGCCACCTCTTTCCAAACGGATCAAAGTTTTTCTTGCAAAGTAATCCATTAACTAATCCTTTCGCATCCTCTGACTGATTTAAGGCAAGCATAATTTGAGATATCTTGGCATCATCCTTCTGCTCGGCAGAGAGATCCTGGAGTGCAGCAAGACAGTCACTATCTTCATCAGAGTCTTTATGGTCTTTCACAGGGTTTCCCCGAGAGACAAGTCAGCATCTTTGTGTTTTCTTGTACTTTTGTACACTATGGTAATGTCATACTTTTGAAGATGTAGTGCCCACCAGGCGAGTCGTCTTGTTGGATCCTTAAGACCTGTCAACCAACAAAGTGAATGATGATGGTCTGTAACAACTGTGAATGGCCTTCCACAGAGATACTGTCTAAACTTGCACATGGGGCCCAGATCACAACAAGAAATTCTCTTTCTGTAGTCTAGTAGTTTCCCTCAGCTATTGTAAGTGTCCTAGAAGCATAGGCTACAACCTTCTCTTTTCCATCCAAAATTTGCACCAAAACAGCAACGATCCTAGAACCGCTGGCATCTGTACGTAGTTCTGTAGGTGCTCTCTCATCATACTGACTAAGTACAGGATCAGTCCGAGTTTTTCGCAGCACATCAAAAGAATCTTGTTGAGCACCACTCTACATAAATTTAGCATCAGCTTTTAACAACTCTTGGAGTGGCCCGGCTTTGATATAAATGTCTTTGATAAAACGACGGTAATAAAACATAATCCGAGGAAGCTTCTCACATCGCTAATACTTTTAGGAATAGGAAATTCCTTTATAGATCTCATCTTTTCTGGGTCTGGCTGCACACCTTCGTTTTACACAAATTATCATAGTATTTTATTTTGATTTCTTTTGCTCCAAAGAGACGCTTTCTTGGATTAAGTTTCATTCCACCTTGTTGGAGACACTGAAGAACCACCCTGAGTCTTCTTATATGTTCATCAAAAGTCTCTGAGAACACTATAATGTCATCTAAATAACAAAGACACAGGTGACGTAGAAGATTAACCATCAACCATTCAAAAGTAGTTGGTGCATTACACAAACCAAACGGCATTACCTTACACTCATACAGGCCATCAGGGGTGATGAATGCAGTTTTCTCATGATCAGCCTTATCTACTTCGATTTGCTAGTATCCCGAGTACATGTCCATGGTTGAGAAAAACTTAGCCCCCTTCAGACAATCTAGTGTATCGTCAATTTGTGGAAGAGGGTAACGTCCTTCTTAGTTATCTTATTAGGCTTCCTGTGATCAACACAAAAGCGCCAACCGCCAACCTTCTTCCTGACAAGGACCACTGGTGATGAACATGGGCTCTGCGAAGGCTGAATGATGTCATTGTTCATCATTTTCTCCACCTCGTCGCAAATTATTTGACGTTCCATTGTTGACACAAGGTATGCTCTCTGGCTTATGGGTTGATGGTCTCCAGTGCTAATCTGGTGCTTCACCGTTGATTTGTCTAATTTGCTCTTCACCTGTGGATTGAAGCAATCAGAGAACTCTTGAAGAATGGCAAGTAGCTTCTTGTGTTGTTCCTTAGAGAGCTGGTGATAGTCAAGCTAGAAGTTCTTGTCACGTAGAGGTAGTGCTAATTTCGCCCACAGACTTGGCATTGGAGGTTTCTATGATGCTCAGCTGTTCTTCAATTAATGGCTCAGCATTTGCTACACACATGCATCTTGGAAGGATCTGCAGTTCTAGGTGACAGTTAACTATCCACAATTCACTGAATCCATTCTTAAATGAGACGACAAAGGCTGGGATGACCAATTTATTCTTTATTGATATGCGTCTCTTACATTCCACTACAAGATCAATGGGTTGATGCACGGCATGACACGTGACGGTTACCTTTCCAGCACTGACTGCAGGAATAATCACTTCATCCAGTACACATAGTTTCCACACACTCAGATGCGCATCTTCCTGTCTACAGTATCTGATCTCATCTAGCATAATCTTCGAGCAATCATGATCTATAATTGGCTGAGAAGCTTTCAAAAAGTCCCATCTGAGAATGACATCATGACTACACTCTTAAGACGATGAATTCTAAGGGATGTGTATGGCCACTTATACCCACACGAATGACCCATCTTCCTGTAGGGTTTACATATTTCCCATTAGCCACCTTCAGTAGAGATGTTTTGTTGTCAACAAATATGGTTTTCTGCAACTGGTGACGGTACTTCTCTGAAATGACTGAATATGATGCTCCAAAGTTTACAAGAGCTTGGGCTGGTTAGCCATCCATGAGGATATCGACATAGTTTCCTATCATTTTTGTAGTGATTGACGGTGGAGGATTTTTCTCTTCAGCGGCCTTACCTCCAAGGAAGGTCACACCCTCTAGTTTTCTAGGTTTCGGTGACCAGGTGATCAGCTGGAGCTCCTAAATGGTGATGGAGACCTTGATAGGCATGTTGGGGAGCGTCCTCTCCAGCGGCTAGCTTCCGGCGATTGTGACCTACATCGTTCTGCACCCACATCTTGTTCATCTTCGTTGTTCCGGAGTTGGCATCGTCTAAGAACAGTCTGCTGTCTTCTGGCACAGGTGTTATCAAATATCTGCCGCCTTTCTCAACAATAGTGCACCACATGTCCTGGTCGCCCAAAGTGGAAACATACTGGTTGGTTATCCTCAGTCCTCCAGATGTCAGTCTTCCTTGGTACCCAAACAGGTTCCTCATGTGACATTGTAGGAATGTAACTCCACCTGGGTCTCTACAATTTCACCGTTTAAAAGGGAATTGGAGGACGAGAGATTGGGTTCAATGTCTCTTCCACTCCCTCCCTTATGACCTCTTGAAGCGTCTCTGTTTTTTTGCTTGCCGTGCAATCTAAGTGACTTCTGAACTTCCTCTCTCACTATCTGATGAACAATCATGAAATCAGTTGCTTCCTCCATAACAGACATCAATATGAAGTTTGGCAGCCACTCAAACTTCTTGCATGTAATTCTTTTTTTATACATTGTCTCAATATACTGCCAACATTTTATGAAGTCGTCTGCTGTTGAAACCTCCTTCAGGAGTAGGGCTTGATACATGTCCTCAGCAACACCCTTCATGAGATGTACAACCTTGTCTTCCTCGGTCATTCTAGGAACCTTTATTTTACACAGCTCCAAGACGTCTTGAATGTAGGATGGACACTGTGCCCTGCACTTTATCTTCAGCCTTGCAATTCTGTCATTTTGTGTCGCCAAAATCCTTGCATAGTTCCAGCTGGAATACTTCCCAGCTTGTGAACTTCTCCTCGTTGTTCTCATACCGTTGCTTGCAGTGTCCTCCAAGTAGAACAATACGTTAGCCAAACACACGGTGTCATCCCATTTTTTAAATTTGGCTATATGCTCATATACCTTCAGCCACTTGTTTGGATCTTGGCCATCGTCACCAGAGAACCCGGAAGGATGTCTCATGTGGTGGCACACAGTTGCTTATAAAAGATTACATTTTATCAGCTTACTCATGCAGAAATATTACAGGAAAAGGATGAGTTGTAACACATATTAAGACTGAACACAAGTTCGAAGAAATTTTGAGATGTATATGAGGAATCTAGATCCCTTACTATGCTATCTTTCAGAGAGCAGCAAGCAATTGATAGTCTGTGGTGACTTCTGTGTACATTTTCTTAAGGATTCTGAAAGGAAAAATTATCTGAAAACCTCATTTGGATGATACAACTTGATCTCAGTATTTAACAATGTAACATGTGTGGATAAAGACAGTAGGGCCTAACTGATAATGTTTTCTTTAGTGAAGCTAAAAGCAAGAAAATAACTGTTTACCTAGTAACAAATGCTCTCTCTGCTCATGATGCACAGTTAGTTAGGATAAATAACATAGTGCCTTACAGTACAGATACTCTTCAGTGGAAATCAATTAGAATAAGTAATGACACCCACCCTTTAGAGATACCAAAAGTGTTGTAACAAGATCAACTAATATCAATGCCTTAAAGCATCCATATAAAATTATGCTGACTGTTTATCTAGTTGGCTGGAAAGTTATTTACTGTGCTGCGAGAAGTTGGAGGAGGTCTGGCGCCTATGATTCTTCCTCATAAGTGTGACATTGCAAGGACAGTATAATCAAGCAAGAGTGGACAAATGAGCATAAGAGAACTTCAAATATGGTATGAGCACTGCTTTTGGCCAATAACTGGTCAAAACAACATGTTTTTGCTTCATTCCTGGTCTGTGAATAAAAATCACATCCTTTAGAGCAAACTATCCTGGCTGAAAAGTGTGTGGCACTGCAATTCATACCACCTGCAATGACAAATTCAGCTTTTGGAAGCTTGTTTCTTCTGTGCCCATAGAACACGTTATCGTGCTGTCTGCAGCTATGCCTTAAAGGATAGCCACTTTCACGGTAAGTTCCACTACAGACTGCTTCGCATGCGACTGTATGCCATCACATTCCATCAATTCTCACCACCCCGTAGGACCAATATGATTCTACATGCATTCTTAAACAGTGGATACCTAGCTGAATGTCCTGCATGGTCTGTAACTCCCAAGGAGTTTGCCTTCAATCTTGATAAAGCAAACCTTTGTGATCACTGTGGCACACCATTTTTCATTCTGTGTTCGTGGTGCAAGTTAATGGTTTGTTTTGAACATTTCTTGTACTTTGACAGTGTCCATTTTGTGAAGTGTAATACATGCATCCCTTATTTTCTATTGCCCTCCTGATGAACGTGGTGAGTCATTAGTAGCTAATATTTTCCCTGTCAAAATTGGTAACACAACACTTTTAAATGAGATTGAACTTGCGACCTCACTCTCGAGGGGGGGGGGGGGGGGGTCCCCTTGTCAGCAGTTCAGCAGTTTACAAAGTTGGAGTAGTCACCAGCCACCCAACAAAGGTCCTGCAATTTTAAATCAAAGTGTTACACACTGAAGCGAGAAAGAAACTGGTATAGGCATGCATATTCAAGTACAGAGAGATGTAAAAAGGCATAATACAGCACTGCAATCGGCAACACCTACATAAGACAACAAGTGTCTGGTGCAGTTGTTAGCTCAGTTACTGCTGCTACAATTGCAGGTTGTCAAGATTTAAGTGAGTCTGAACATGGTGTTATAGCTGACACACAAGTAATGGGGCACACCATCTCCAAGGCAGTGATATAGTGGGTATTTTTCAATATGACCACTTCATGAGCATACTGTGAATATCAGGAATCGGTAAAACATCAAATCTCCAACATCGCTGCAGCCGGAAAAAGAGCCTGCAAGACTGGAACTAATGACGAATGAAGAGAATCATTCAACATAACACACGTGCAACCCCTCCACAAATTGCCGGAGATTTCAATCCTGGGCCATCAACAAGTGCCAGCATGCGAACCATTCAACAAAACATCATCAGTATGGGTTTTCGGAGCCAAAGCCAAATCTTGTACCCTTGACGACAGCACGACACAAAGCTTCACGCCTTGACTGGGGCAGTCAACACTGGCATTGGACTGTAGATGACTGGAAATATATTGTTTGGTCAGACAAGCCTCGTTTCAAATTGTATCCAGCAGACAGACGTGTATAGGGTATGGAGACAATCTCATGAATCCATGGACCCTGCATGTCAGCAAAGGACTGTTCAAGCTGGCGGAGGCTCTGTAATGGTGTGGGACATGTGCAGTTGGATTGATATAGGACCCCTGATTCATCTAGATACAACTCTGACAGGTGATACATATGTAAGCATTCTTCCTGATCACCTCCATCCATTCATGTCCATTGTGCATTCCGACGGACTTGGGCAATTCCAGCAGGACAATGCGACACCCCACACTTTCAGAATTGCAACAGAGTGGCACTCACTCATGCTCTTATGGATTTATGAACAGCCTTGTGTGATTCATGGGGTTAGTTCCGTCCAGCACTACTTCAGATATTAGTCGAGTGCATGCCAGGTCATGTTGTAGCACTTCTGCATACTCACAGGGGCCCTACATGATATGAGTGAGGCAGGTGTACCAGTTTCTTTGGCTCTTGAGTGTGTATTGCGATTTTATTTATAACTTTATAGCCTCTACCACATGACGTTGGTGAATGTTTTTATTCCCTTGGTTTTGTTATAAAATATCTTGCAGAACACCTACGTTAGTGTTAATGCATTGTGAATTGTGGTTTATTTGTCTCATAAAGTACATAATCTAAATCATTTAATTCAGATATAGGAGACACGTTAAATTGTGGTAAAGTTTCACCATGAACAAAGAACAACCTATGTTAACAAACAGCATAATAATAATAATAATAATAATAATAATAATAATAATAATAATAATTTGTAATACATACATCCAGTAACATCTAACACATAATTAGCCTTTGCTCAAATTATCATTTCATCCTCTATGAATTCTTCTACTGAATACTAGCATTTCTCCCACAGAATCTGCTATAGCCTCATTTTTAAAATTTCTGTCTTCATATTAAATATGTTTTTGTCCATTAACTTGTTGTATATTGTCATCCCCATACACTGTGGAGACAATTCATATAATTTCAACTGCTGTGTGAGTAGCATAAAATTATTTTTAGTTCTTGTGTTATATGTATGGTTAAAATGATTCTCCTCAAATAAGTTTTGTCAGCTGTGCAGGAAGATTATAATTTCATAAATGTATATGGAGACATGGAGGGAACAGTTAGGATTTGTAGTTTTTGAAATAATGAGTGACAAGAGTGTTTGGTGTGCAGTACATATGCATCGGACAGTTTTCTTTTGCAGTTTGAGTATTCAAGATACACTACTTGAACTTCAACAGAAAATTATCCCTTATCTAATGACAGATTAAAAATTAACTATGGTAAGCAATTTTTCATGTACTTAAGTCAGTGGAATTTGCTCGTATTTGCATTGCAAATGCAAAACTGATTAGTTTATTTGATAGGAAGTCAGAATGTGTATTCCAGTTTAAGTAATTGTCCACATTTAGCCCCACGAATGTGTCCACGTCACCTTCCTTTATAGGTTCATTGTTATATTGTATTTTAAGTTCGGCACATTTTCAGTGTTTGGTTTAGAAATGTACCATATGGGTTCTTGCAGTGTTCAGTTTCAGCCAACTTAACTGGAACCTGTTTTCTAAGGTATGCAGTGCGCTTACAATGGAGCTCTGAATTTTTCTGCATCATCATCTTCAATTAAAACAGGAGCATTGTCTGCAAACAGAACTGATGGGAATTTATATTTGTGGATAAGTCATTTATGTAGGATAGGAACAAGATTGACCTCAAAATGGAGCCTTAAGGCACACCTTGTGATACTGTACTCCATTTAGAATAATAATTCACTGCATATGAGGTGATAGTTACCCTTTGTTTTCTGTTGTGTATGCATGAAGGTAGCTAATTTAGAACACTGTCCTTAATATGTAGTTGTCTAATTTGTAGATAAGCAAGTCATGGTTCATGGAGTTAAAATCTTTCGTGAGATCAGAGAAGATACCTGCAACTTTACTCCTCTGATCCAATGATTTGTCTATCTTTTCAATAAAGTTATTCACTGCATCCAGAATGTTTTTTTCGTGGTTGAAATCCAAATTGGTTACTTATAATATCATTTTTTTTCCAAAAAAATGTTCAATCTGGTTTGGAGCTACTTTCTCTAACACATGATCCTCAATGGGACAATGTTCACAGTGCTGCATTTTAGGTTTTTTTCCAAAATGGTGAGTTTTTAGAAAGGTATTAACTTCCAAAACCCACTTACACATTTGAGACCCAGTTCAATACCCTACTAGAATCCCACCAGTTGTTTTCATGTCACATTATCCCAGTTGTAGACACTAAGCATATATTTGTGTATTCCTGTGTATTTTAGGGATGGAGTGAAAATGCTTGTTACCAAATTAACAATTTCTTCTAACAGTATCTAAAACTTAAACCTATTCTCCATAACAACTGATTCTGAAATACGTTTCTTGTATTCTGTTATTCAAAATTGACCAACTCCCAACCCAACACCCCAACTACAATCCAAAGGAAAGAAAGAAAATGCTACTACCAGATTTCTTTACAAACACTAGAAACTACAACAGTCACCCTGATTTCTGCTTATAACATGCTAACAATAAGAAAAGGAATACATCGACATAATAAAACAATGCAGAGGCGTAACAATTACCTGAGAGATCATGTCTTTCAGAACTCTGAAAAGCCCTGAGTACTTCTCTGCCCTACTAACCACAAATGTTAAAGGCAAGTAAGGATCTTTGAGAGCTGATATTTCAAGTTCACTTAACTCCTTCTCATACGGTTCCAGCACTTCATCCAAAGCATTGCAAAAGGCACGAAGATACATTCCACCAGATGAAGATTCCTTCTTCACTGAAAAAGAAGAACTCTGATGTTAAAACGGAATATAATTCCTTAACAAAAGGGATATAACAGTCATTGTGTAATGCCAGACTTCAAACTTACAGTTGTAAGAAGTAACAGAAGTATCAAAATCATCATCTTCATAGATGATACCTGTAGCAATAAATTTACAGGTATCACCTCTATCAAACCATCAAGAGCAGTACAATTTGTAAACCAATACAAATGGTTGTACATCATGTGAATATGCTGCCACTTCCGTGCATATGGCACCTTATTCTAGGTGCTACTGTGTATTTATCTGCTAGAATACTAATAATAGCTAAGAGGCAACAAAAAGGGTAAAATATGTAATCTATTATACAAAAATTAATCACTCTGAGTAGACTGAAACAAAACATAATTTGTTTAAGTGTCAGATGCAAACACAGTGCTAAGTAAATAAATTTATCAACAGATTTAAACGTAGCAAGGTGGAATATATCAACTTCCCCTAATCCCTCTCCAAACAAAAATACAAATTTTTCTTCTTTTATCATCTAATCTACATACAACAGATAGCTGAAAATTCAAAATTCTTTTAAGAGTTAAGTTTTCCTGATTCTTTAAACAACTTACATTCGATTGATTACAACAATGTATTTTTTTATGGAAATATTTTATTTGGAGAAGTATTCAGTACTCAGGACACAGTAAGATCTTGTGCGTTGAAATTCTGAGTGCGTTACAGGAACGATATGCCTTATTATAGAACCTTAGTTGTTCTCATAAAAAGAGCACTTTGTCTTCTTTCAGATTTATATAGTGCAAGAAATATTACTATTCAAAACTGATGTTTTGTAAGCACCACAAAAATCAGGTATTACCAAACAATAGTGTGTTTTTGTATCAAGAAATTTAAATGATTCCTAAAAACTATTACTGTTAATGAAGTATTACAGACATACAATTTTGTTCCTGAATTACCTTGCTGGCATTACTAGAAAACACACAACATTTTTCTTGTCTAAATCTTTGCACACTACTGCACAACCAACCATAAAAGTTATTTAAGGAAATACTATCCAGTAGTGAAACAAAACAACTTAAGTTTTGAATGTATATAAATATGGCTGTAATTCCTTGTTTTCCATTTTATTATTGAAAACATAGTTGAGCTGAACTTCAAATTTTGGAAATAATTTTTGAATAATTTCCTCTATGCATATAGCACAAAATCGCTACATGGGCATAATTGACAATGTCGTAGTCAGCATCTTCCGGTAAGTTAGTCACAGGTGGCCAGCCAGTCAGTCAGTCAGTCAGTCAGTCAGCTGCAGTTAGCTAGTGTGAATGTGGAAAATCTGTGAAAGCTGAACACTTGTAAAACACTGTTCGAGTTGGAGATGACAGCAATATACTCAAATTACTGATTATTTATACATACTTATATACTGACATAATACTGTTAATATAGACTGACAATGTCAGTGCAGTTCCTAATACAGCAGGTTTCCATATTTTCAACAGGCTTTTACTGGGTACTGAAATCACCATTTTTTACACACTCTCTTTAATAAACTTAACAAAACAAAAATTTATTATTTTGGTACAATGGGGCTGTGGTTTTACGTGGCTCTTTACAAAGTAATTGCACTTTGTATGATTACTTACTCCCAATTATTTTTGAATATGTATTTCATTGAGAACATCTCTGTGACATTACGGATGTCGACAGTATGCTTTGTGTATTGTCTTTGGAAACTAACTTGTTCCACTGACACACACAGTACGTGCTGTTGACAAAAGTAGTGCCTACTTTATTCTTCACACTCAAGATTGCATTCAGAAGTGGTCTGTTCTGTATCAGGTTTGTTTTTGCGGCAGTGTTAGTTCTATGTCAACAGTGATTCACAGCAGTACAGATAGAGTTAATGATGAAGAGCACAATGTTCTTCTGCCTCTTTATTATGATAGAGAGAGATGAGAAATTTTGCTCAGGATCTACAATTTACCATTATTCAATCTTGCTCACCTTATTATTTCAGCAATCTCACCAATATCTTCTGACTGCACTGCATTTCTCAGAGTGCTGCAGTTACTGCTGGAAGTTCATAGTACAATCCAATAACCAGTTTTTGAAATAATAAATACAACTTGTCTCATAAACACCATGCTTATTGTGCTCTCATTTATAATTACCATACATAACACAGTTGGTTCAGTGTTAGAACATCACAAATACACTGACACAGACTAAGTCCAAAAATGATCTCTTGGTTATCAGATTCCAATTGAATATCTAGATAATAAGATCTGCCTTGTTCCTGTGACACCATAGGCATTGTCATGGCTGCTCTTCCTCCTTGTCACATCCTACCTCCATGGTAGGAACCAATAACACAGAATAAACTGCCTAACTGGCACGTACCACGAACATGTTGAGATGTCAACATCAACCTGGTTTGGAGGTACATTGCATCCATTCATTACATAATGCCTGTGCATAAATTTAACACAGATCCAAACAACAGGTTACACTAATTCATTACCTAAATAAACTTTTTACAGTGGTGATCATTATTTGTCCATACGGTACATGCTTGTGCAACACATCACTCCACCAAAGTGACTTCTTACACTACAAGAATTGTACTCTCACATAGTTCACTGACTGCAGTGGGAGAGCAACATGACAAGACTATTCAAGTTGCTTCTGCAGCAATGGCAATCACATCACAGTACTGTTGCATCTGTCTGAGGTTGTTGCATTACGCCATGTTTCATGTCGGCAGTGAGCCACCACAGATAAATGAAAGAGGACATAGAGGCAAGTGGGATTGTGGAGGGGGAGGGGGGAGAAACAAAATCAGAGTGGGTCTCCGCACTGATAAATTTAGGTAAAGAAACTACAGCAAATGAAGTCAAGGTGGTTGGAAATTCCACCACAAAAATCAAGATCATTAACATTAAACTTAAATCGTGTCCACAGCCACATCTACACCTTTATATACATCTACACGATTACTATGGAATTCACATTTAAGGCCTTGGCTTGAGGATTCATAGACCCACTTTGAGACTATATCTCCATTATTTCAGTCAGGAAAAACAACCAAAATATGGTCCACAAAATATTTTCACATTTGGAAGTGAAAATAGGTGACTGGAATTTTGTGGAAAGATCTTGCCACAAAGAAGCCTTTATTTTAATGATTGCCACCCCCAACTCATGTACCAGATCTGTGACACTCTCCCCTATTTAGGGATGATACAATATCCTTCTTTGAATTTTTCCAATGTCCTCTTTCAATCCCATCTGGTTAGGATCCTATATCATACAGCAATACACCAAAAAAGGATAGACAAGCATAGTATATGCAGTCTCTTTAGCACAACTGAATGATCTCCAAAGAGAGTGGGGTAGACCATTTCCATTGCAGGGATATCCGGTGGCAGCTTGCTCTGCCATCTGATGATGGAGGTAGACCTTAATGTTCTCTACAGTGGTCGAGTTCTAATGATGAAACTCTTTCTACATTTCAAAATGGTTCAAATGGCTCTGAGCACTATGGGACTTAACATCTGTGGTCATCAGTCCCCTAGAACTTAGAACTACTTAAACCTAACTAACCTAAGGACATCACACACATCCACACCCGAGGCAGGATTCGAACCTGCGACCGTAGCGGTCACGTGGTTCCAGACTGAAGGGCCTAGAACCGCACGGCCACACTGGCCAGCTTTCTACATTTCAACTGACAGATTACAGCTTGATGATGATGCAGTAGATGATGGGGATCATCGATCTACTTTGCCCTCTCCACATCAGCAGCAACGGCCTACTTGCTGTGGGGGGAGCCATTACAACAATCTAGTAGAGTCTGTCAACTGGAATTGGCTTCATACATCCTGACGGCATTCAGACAGTCTCACTGACTGCAGTGACAGCTTGCTTGGTGTGAGCAGATCCTCACAGGTGGCATGTATTATCAGCTGGCATACACAATGCAAAAGCAGACTTTTCAGGGCGTGAGGCCTAACTTCCCAGTTGATAACCATGAACTTCCTCAAAATATTGTTCCTTGCACTGCTCTTCAGCCTGGTGCTATGGCAGTGTTTCCTGAAGGACGGTGTATGATGAAGATTAACACCAAGATACACAGGTGTTAGGTAATGTTAAAATCGGGCACTGTACACCATTTGTATGATGGTATGACATCCATTCTGTCATTTGAGAAGCCAGGACATGATTGAAAAGTATGGCTATCGAGAAGAGAGAGCATGTGCTATTAGTGAAACAGTTTTATATGAACAGCAGCAAATAAAGTGCTGCATTGAGAAAGTATTGTCAACTGAAAGGTCTGAGGAGAGGCCTGACATCATTAAATGGTTTAAAGATCACAATAATGACATGAGAAAGCACAGGGGATCTTGATGTGGCACATGGAAGAGAAAGGTGTCCTATCCCAATGGAAGTTATTGCTGTTGCTCTAACTGAGCATGCATCATGTGCTCTGGGTAATGCTAGTACTCATATGGTATCATGAGAATTGGCCATTCCATGGTCGACAGTGCAGACAGTTTTGCAGTCTATTTTACACTGGTACCTATATGTGATCCAGACAGTGCAGAAACTGAAATCTAACTATGTGCAGCAAAGTTCTGAATCTGCTCTTTGATTCCTGGCACAGATCAAAACTGATGACATGTGGCCAGACAATATTCTATGGATGACTAGGCACAATTCACACTACAGGGTGCAGTGACCACATACAACTGCTGAATTCGGGGTAGGGTGAAGTGGGGTAAGTGTAACCATGGGGTTAGTGTAACCACGGCTTATGGTGCCTTAAAGAAGCTGTATTTTTTACCTCTGACCTATCACACATATTAAGTTACTCCTTTCTTTGTTATATTTCACCATAAGTTGTCAAATCAGACATAAATTGGTAATTAAATTTTGGACTTGAATTGATGTCTACATTTTCACTCTGCAAGTGAGTGACATGCTCAGAATTTGGTGGTCTGTCATTTTTGCAGTTTTAAAGATAATTGCACATTTTTTTGGTTACAAACTAACTTTTGCATGACAATTTCAAATATGAGATTCACTTTATTCTACTGATAAAGCTCTTGATATGCCAGGCATGGTTACACTTACCCCAACTTGTCCCCATGTGGGGCAAGTGTAACCAACAGGCTGGAGCAAGTGTAACCAGGGGAGGTTACACTTGCCCCAAACAAACTTACCAGGACACATTTTTTTATTTAAGCCGTAACCACGTTTTTGATATCACACTAGATCAACTAAACTGGCCTTCCTGTACATATGGGTACCAGAATACTTGATGTGCTGGATTTGTAGGCCTACTGAGTGTGTGTGAGATGTATTTTATTTTTTATTTAAGTCTACTATATTTTTAAACCACGTTTCCTTTTATAAAATATGACAGTACGGCAGTGTAGTCCCACTGGTAAAACAAAGAAGAAGAGGATTGCACCAGGAGCTGAAGTTATCACTTTTCAAGATGCCATCTATAAAGAAAAAGATTTTAAAGGAAACAAGAATAATAAGGAGAAAGGAGAAAGGAAAATGTAAAGCATTATCAACATAAAAAGGGCTTGGTAATGAAAAGTAAATCTTCCAAACAAAGTGCTGTTGCTTTATTAGAAATGGCATCTCGAAATGTTGTGGGAAAAAAATCCCTCATTGCTCATGTGGGTAACAAGAAAAAAAGACTGGAAGTTGAATCAACAAGTGAAGAAAGTGAAGCTGAAGGAGGCCTATCTTTAATAAGCAGTGATGAAGAAAATGGGACCATAATAACACTGGACAATAGCAGGAAAGAAATGATAAAATGTGAAGAAGAAAAAGAGGCAAACTTTTTTGAAGCCAAAGATAAAATTACATTTGGAAACTATGTTCTGGTAGCTTTTGCAACAAAATGTAAGAAAGTTCATTTTATTGGCCAGGTTACCAAAACTAGTGATTTAGGAGATCCAGAAGTGATTTTCCACAGATGCAAAAATAAGACAAAGCATGGCACCACATTCTACTGGGCTGATAGAAGAGATGAGACGGAAGTTCCATCCTCTGATGTCATTTCATTGCTGCCTGAGCCTACTTTGAGTCGCAGGGGAGACCTGACATTTGGTGTTACATTTGATTCATACAACATTCAGTGACTAAATAATAGTTAGGGCCTAAGTGTGAATATAATAAGTTGAATGAGGGCAGATTGCGTTAAACACAAATTGCCAACAACTTTAGTTCAATTACCATGAAAAATAATAGAAAGTGAACTTATAAAGTGAATTTTTCTTTTCTCTTGATACTAGATATTTTATTATTTTTGTTAAATTGCCTACTACGGAAAAAATATTACTTTTGTAGAATTTAAACTAATCAATTACTGGCATAAAACAAAAATAAATCATCTATGAAGCATTCCATTTCAGTGTTTTATGGTTTAGGCTAACACTTATTTTTTAGTTTAGCTAACATTTTCTGTGTATTTAATAATATACAAAGAGCCGCGTTCAAAAAAGTTCATATCGTGAGTAAAATTTAAGATATTTTAATAATTTAAAAATCCTCAAATCCAGTAAAAATTGGGTAATCAGGTCACTTACCCCAAGTCTCTTTTACAATGCTCTGTATGGGTACAACGATGTGGGGTTAAACTTTCCCCGAACCATGGGGTAAGTGTAACCTCAACACAAAATTTTGAAAACAATTAATTGACCATATAATTTCTTTTTTCAAAAACAAAATGTAGATTGTTTAAAAGTCAATAAGTCAAACTTCAAGCAAGAGAGATTTCAAAATCATATCTTCAATAACAAGTTGGTAATTTGGTGTCAAAGTTGAACTATGCCAAAACGTGGTTACACTTACCCCTACTGTTAAACTGCATGTTGTGCACAAAGATCCATTGCAATCACCGTATATGACTGTGTGGTGTGGATTCACACACAATTTTTTTCTTGGTCCATTCTTCTTTGAACAGAATACACTCACAGGGCCTGTCAGATGTACAGTGACAACTGCACTTTATGAACATCTCCTTGTACATTATGCGATTCTTGGTCTGGAAGAGCACACCTGTGAGGAAATCACGGTTTCAATCCAAGATGCGGCAACACCTCATGTCACTTGCCCAGTGAAAGATCTGCTTAATGCAACCTTCCACGGATGTGTGGCCATCTCCTGAGGTTTTCCAGACTGTGGATATCTAAATAAACACATTTCCAGGAATATATTCAGTCTTTACCTGATCCACAGGCCAGTATACAAGAACACATTGTGCAGATTCCACCAGAACTGCTGCGAGAAACTGTTCATCACATTGTTTTATGGATGCAGCATCTTGTCATTGTCTCCAGTGTTCATATTGATCAAACTGTGTATTTGGCTGTTTATAATAAAATCAACATTATGCTTTTTCACTTATTTTACCTTTTCTGCCCATGTCCCATTCCCAATCCATTCACTGTGCCAGATTTGCACCTGGTGGCAAAAATTGAAACTAATTGTTTCCAGCTTAAGTCAGTACTATATTAACACATTAGAATATCTACAAGTTTCACTGCCATACAATAATTACAGCTCACACTGGACGTCAGTGAGCAGCTGCACTTTCATTACAACCTACCACTACTTTGCCATGCGACAACCAATTAGGGCCAGGCTTCTCCATTCTGTAAGTGAAATGCACACATCCGAGTCTTGTTGGAGTTTGGCCTCATAACAGGGGCCAAGCATATCCAAAGATGAAATCAACTTTTCTTCTCCCTCTTCAAACATTTTTGCTTGAGCAGCCAATGGTGTATCATCAGCTAATATGAAATGCCTGGATATGTTGTAATGGGCTCATCATTGGTCTAAATATTAAAAACCATGGGAACGAGTGCAATGCCTCAAGGCAATAACACTTTTGTATGCATCATCTGCTATTGTTATCCCGCACAAAGATCTGCTACCTTATATTCTTCAGGAGAGTGCCTAAGAGAGGTGTTAGTTGGTAACCACTGATGAGCTCAAATTTTCTTCAGCAATGTTCTGAGGTTGATAGTGTCATAAGCAGCTGATACAGTGATAAAAGCAGTTCCACTTGTTTTATGTTGTTCAAAACCATCTTCATTGTGTTGAGTGAGGTTCAGTATCTGACTGCAACACGATTGCCAAGGCTGAAAACCAGTAGTAACTCAAAATAGCAGACTGCAGATGAGTGGTGTATGAGAAAGATTTTTTTTTAAATTAATTTTATTTTTCAAAGAAGTACATTTTCTACAAGTATATTAAAATGCTGATTATACCTCATTATAAGCCAAATTATCTACAAATAATTACCATAATTAACAATGTGGGAATATTGGCACTGGTAATTGACTGGTAAAGAAATTTTTTAAATATCCTGCAATGGTTGCTTCTACCTGTTAATACACAACTTACTCATTCCACAAGCCTGAGAACTCTTCTTCATGGCAGTATTCACCAAATATGATGAATGAATTAATGATTTTTACACATGTGAAACCAACTGTACACATGGGGAAAAGTCATATGGAATGGATTTGCATTCCTACAACAACTTGGGTGAGCATCTAAGTACAATAAAAAGTCTTACCTGGACTTGGCACACACTTATAAAATCGTAGAAAATCCCTTAATGCCATGTAGTCAATTGCAATAATCATTACTCTGTTCAAAAGGGCTCGTTCCCCAGGATGGATGAATGACATAAATTCCACAGCCTGCAAATAAAAATATGAAAAAGGAATAACATTTGGTAATGTCGTCCACAAAACCAGGAAAGAATTTCCTGTTTAATATTAATTCGGAAATCGTATTTATTAGCCAGTGTGCTGACACTAACATAACTGCTACTACATTACTAGAAGAAAACATTAAACGCATTCAAACTGGAGCCATGCTCACTGCTCTAGTTCGCATAAAATGTTCATTTACACAATAGCCTGTCACCACCTCACTATAAATGCACCGTTAAAAAAAGTCTCAATGGTTGAATAAGTTAAGACTCCATAGATTTTTAAAAATGAAATGCTAGAACATTGGTGTAATAGAAGCAAAGCCTGTTCCCCATAGTAAATGCAGCTTACATGCGATCCCAAAAAAAAAGGACTGGTCTATTTTACGTGTTAAATTTTTAAAAAAAATTAATTAAAAGACTTGCCCAGGTTATCTGTCAAAACAAAAAAAATAATATATTATTCAGTCAATAATTCTTTGAGTTTGATGGCATTCACGTGGAGTCCTTCAGGGGTATAAACTAAGTAAAGATATTAACAAAATAAAAGCAGTTGTTAGAAACTAAACATTTGCACTGTTTGTGAACAACTATTATAATATGGCTGCTAATCATTTATTCTTAGTCAGGCTAAATTTAACATACTATATGTAGGAAAAGTGCCACTTTCACAGACAAAAGGTGCAGATTCATCATATATTACACAGCAAATTACTGGATTAGTGCAAGACAGTGCAAATGACTGCTGGTAACAAACTGATTTATAGCATAGTGCAAAATCTACATTTACTCCATCTAAAATGCAGTTTTCATTACACATAGCTGCAACTGCAACTGAATCCAGGAAAGCCATATTACACAACAGACAAATCTCAACTAGTGGTACTACAAAAATGTGAAATGTGTGGAAAAAGATGGTGGGAATTAAGTATCTTTTACCTCATACTGATATACAAGGTGTCTCACATAAAACCGGTACGCCTCACGTACCAACTAAGCATCTCTAATCAAACTGCTTGCAAAGTGGCAACACCGTCTCTGAAGTTAGCTACACTGCAACACACTCCATCAATGATTGTATAGATATGTTTCAAGTGAAGTATCCTGGTAGGAAACTCCCCATGACCAGCCCTAGTCAGGACCTGTACAAGAAATGGAGGGCTGTGGAATCTGTTCAGAATGTGCAAAGGTATAGGCGACCAATATTTAGGATCCCTGGAACTGTAGAGAACTCGCATGGACATTAGGAGACGTCCCTGCAAGTCAGTAAAGCTGTTATCACAGCAGGATGGTGTACCTCCAACATCATGTCACTGTGTACTAAAACAAATTAAATTAAAAGCCAATCATGAAAAGTGTGCCGCAAAAGTTAAAATTTGAGAATCAGGAAAAAAAAAAAAAAAAAAGAGTTCACTATTGTATTTGGCAGTTAACACCACTTGCTAACAATTATTTGGACCCCTTGTCTGGTATTGGCCTGCATGGAAGTTTAAGCCCACCAGAGCAAATGGACCTCAACAGACGACAGAGGGCAATATTACTGCAGTGCTGGATTCATCCAGTGCCACCACCTCACCACATGAATACACCAGTCAATAGTGTCCCTCACAGCTGGCATCTCGACCTCCCAGTCAGTACTTCATCCCATTGTATTCATTACTATCTCCAATGTACTACTGACTACTCATCCAAGAGTTTGCTTTGGTATTGGTTTTCCTATTTAGTCTCACTGTTGACAGTGGCTTGTACTTGACCTTTTGACAGTGCTGTGTCACCAGTGTGGAGGCAAATCTGAAGACCCCAAACCAACGTCTGCACTAACTGAAGGACTCAATTCCTGTAGGGACATGCAAACACTTAAATCTGGGAGGACAAATCACCTTTTGCAAATCATGACATATGAAACCATGAAAGAGTCACCTGCTAAAGCCCATGACACAAATGGTGGTAAGTTATATTTAGTGTGAAGTGTCAAAAGGCGGCTGCATTCCAGCAAAATATGGATCACTTTGAGGGGAGTGCTACGCAACTACAAAGGTGGGAGGGACACCTATTATGGAGTAAAAACTCTTGGGTCAACCTGGTATGACCGATGCAAAGATGGCAGAGGATGGTAGATTCCGACAGGAAGAGGCTGGGAGGAAGAATGCCACGTGGTGTAAATCCCCTTGATTGCACAAAGTTTATTAAATAGAGGGTGGGCCTCCCAACCCTGCACAAAGTTTTTTAGATGGGGATGGGAAGGGGGGCAGAGGGGGAAGGGGGAGGGGGGGGGGGGAGATTGCACTCCTAAGCCCCAAGAGTCAATCAACGACTGGGCAAAAAAAGCATTTGAGGGAGTCAAGGAGAATGGGGTAGGAGATTGCAGTTGGTGTATGTGGTCAGTCAGGATCATGACAGCAGTGAACCCAGGCAGCAACCGCTTCCTATGAGGTATGAAGGGGATCAATGCACTAAAATGTCCCCATGGAGCAACATACAGATGCCACTGGAAGCCTTCAAAGGGCTTACCCAGTTTCAGCAGTATGGTGAGTAAGTATCAGTAAAATGAGATTCCTAGATAATGACACAAGCTGTGAAGTAAAAGGAAATAAGAGATTCCAACTCCAGAAGGTGACAGTAGTATCCATTACAATTCCATTGAATAAGCATGGAACAGGGATCCAAATGGGATGGGCCAGAACCGAGCAAACTGGGTGTAGGATTAAAGGTTGAACAGGTCTGACACTTCTGCTTCAGTCAATACTATCCCAAGGCCTCAACTTTAGCCCTACACCCAAATGCACCATCTTTGACCTGTAAAGACCTACACTACTTCTCCTGGTCCCTGCAATGGAAACATTTCTTTGCCACCAATCCTTGAACTAAAGTCAATCTAATCCCAACAATGAACTCTGCCTCTTCCAATTCATACCACCATCCAACCATGATTCTCACTCCCTTATACGTAACCAAGCCCTGGTCACCATCTAAGAAATTCCTTACTCAAACTTGGCCTCACCGTTCTTCCCCAGGTCCCTTCCTCAGAACAACCTTTCAGCAGAAGAAAGGACAGTCATACATAACATCAAAACAATGACCTAAACATCCCACCCGCAAACAAAGGTTCCAAAACTGTTGTTGCGAATCACCATGACTACCTGGAGGAAGGTCTCTGCCACCAATTATCTGACTACTATAATCTCTGCCAGAGTGACCCAATCTCAGAAGCCAACATAACCTCCAATTCCTGCTTAAAGTCTTATGCCCTTCACCTACGACACCTCACACACACACCTTTTACATGCTCCCCAAAACCCAACAATTCTCTACACCCCATTGTAGCCTGTTACAGGGCTCCCACTGAAAAATTTCGCCTCTTCATGATCTGCAATCCAGGTCAAGACATCATATCTTCATTCTTTCACAACCGCAATGCCTTCTCTCTCATCCGCTTCACCTGATCCTCATCAACCTTCCTCAATGTTGAGCAGCTCCTCTCTGATGGTTTCATCCATACCTCTGTCCACATTAAACCCACCAACCACCAATAGTACTTCCATTTCGACAGCTGTTATCCCTTCCATCCTATAAACTCCCTCCCTTGGTCTAGCCACCCAGGGACAGCATATCTGCAGTGATAAGAACTGCCATACCCAATATCTACATCTGCATTTACATATATACTCTGCAAACCACCACTAGATGCATGGCAGAGGGTAAATAATAGCCCATCATAAAATAAATAGTCAAAGACTACAGTCATCTAGAGGATGTAATAGGTGATGGTGATATTCTTTGGCTTGGCCCCAGAAATCAATGACAGTATGAGCAGAACATAATATTTACTTCAGTGTCCATACTACACAGATGATGTTACACAAATTCATTCACTGTATAATAAGAACGTTACAGTATAACTTTTGTGTGTACTTTTCAACGAAATCATGTTAATAAATGAAGGCAGTACCAGTCTGCATTAAAATAAAGAACAAAGAAAATATGTCTTAACATTACTCTTTCAATCTGCAGTGTGTGTGTGTGTGTGTGTGTGTGTGTGTGTGTGTGTGTGTGTGTGTGTGTGGCGCACTCACGCCGAAACTGTGCTGAGGCTCTCACCAAAAGCTTCACAGACAAAAAATATCTCACACAGCAGCTACTCCTCAAACATATTTACTACACCATTTCCTCTCATACCCTCCAATCCTCCCACCACCTCCCAAGAACCAGCCACAAAAGAGTGCCCCCTTCATCACCCAATACTAACCTGAAGTGGTACACCTGAGCCACATCTTTCATCAGGAGTTTGATTACCTATCATTATGCCCTGAAATGAGTGACATTCTACCCAAGATCCTTCACACCCCTACTAAAGTGGTCGCCCACCCAACTTCCACCTCTTAGTCCATCCCTACGCCACTCCCAATCCCAACACCTTGCCACAAGGATCACATCCCTGTGGAAGACCCAAGTTCAAAACCTCCCCAATCTATCCACCCAGCTCTCCCTATTTCAGACCTATCACATGTTTATCCTACCCCACCAGAGGACAGGCCATTTATGGAAGCAGCCATGTCAATAACAGCTCAACTGCAATCATTGCACAGCTTTTATATTGGCATGACTGCCAACCAGCTGTCCACTAGGATGAACAGCCACTACCAAACTGCAGCCAAGAGCAGACCACCCTGTTGCACAACATACAGCTGAACATAATATGCTCAACTTCAATGGGTGCTTCACCATGGTTCCACAAGTTTCCTCAAGTGAAATTCCCTTATATTTCCCTCATTTCCAGACAAGTTTTAAAATTTTTCCCTGATAAATTTTAAGTTGTCAAGAATAAGTAAAGACATAAACCGACAAAAAAAATGTAGGAGCTTTTGTATTTCTCCCCCATGTCAGCAAAAAATCATAAGTAACAACATCATATTTTAATGAACTGTTTTTAAATGGAGAAAGCAAACCAAATGGTATGTGTATTTCATTAAGACCACTGTTGTTATTTTGTTTCAATAAAACAAACACATTTGTAACAAAAGTACGCATTTCCTTTTAGTTGCAAGACAGATTTAAAATACCTTCACTGATTTCAGAAACAGCCTCAGAAAAAAGTAGGCCTCTTGAAAGAAATGTATAAGGCAAGAAAAGAGTTGTGTAAACCAACACTATACATGACCACCAATAAAATGTTAGGTCTATTACGTTCGTTATTGTCAGTTATTACCCACTGTGTTAAATTTATTATTTTACAGATATAGTGTGAATTTTCTTTCAAGAAATATGTGAGTACATAGCGTACAAACTGTCAATGATGGCCACAATTTTCTTCTTCTTATCGTCCACACTTTCTAATATATATATTAATTTTGAAATGCCAAAATGTGCTAGAATAAATGAAATGTCTATAAAACACTGCACTGTGCAACATACTTGCAGTGAGACAGTCGCAACTCCTAAAAACAATTGTCCATGGTTCTAACCTGGTGAGGAGCAGAGCAGCCCTGGGTCCTTGGATAAACCACGAAAATCTGCCACATTATGCTACACACAAACAGACCTGGGCTGCTGGCAGATCGGTGAGACTTGATCTGATGGGCAGGGCCTGCACATTAGGGGGAACTAATGGGCTTCAGATCGGCACGCATGATCTGTTAGAGGCACCTTCAGAAATGGCTCGCCAGCTATTCACATGTCAGAGATGCCATCTTGATGAAATGAGGCCGCAGTGATCAATCCACACAACAGATGCAGCAAATACTCTGAGAATCAATACTAACAAGGACAGGTATCAACTCACCATAAAGATGTTCACTGAGCCAGATACAGGCATGTAGAAAAGACAATGACATTCTCACAACTAAATTTTTGGTCATAACTTTTGTCAAAAAATGAGCACACACACACACACACACACACACACACACACACACACACACACACACACACACACACACTAAATCACTAAGACAACTCGCGCACACATGACCACCATCTACAGTCGCTGCGTCAATAATCTCTGACAATCAGATCCAAACAAATGATTGCTCACACCTACCTGTCTGTAGTCGGCAGCTGCTAGGCCAGTGGCAAGAAGTGGTGGAAGCACTGGCTGTAAACTGAGAGGAGTGGTAGGAATGAGAGAAGTAGTGAGAATAAGGGTGTAGGAAGTGGCACATGTACTCAGCTGTGCATAGCCAGCAACGATGCACATCTCAGTAAACACACCATTTCATCTACTAAAACAAAAACAAGATTATTCCAGTATTTTTTTTTTTTTTTAATTTCCCTGATGTTTTCCTGACATGTTTGAAATTCCTTGATATTTTCCTGATTTCCAGAACTTGTGGCAACCCTATTCACTACCAAAGCCATCTGGATCCTCCCCTTCGTCACCAGATTTTCTGAACTGTGGAGATGGGAGTAATCCTTACAGCACATTCTCCGAGCGGTTCTAGGTGCTACAGTCTGGAACCACGCGACCGCTACGGTCGCAGGTTCGAATCCTACCTTGGGCATGGATGTGTGTGATGTCCTTAGATTAGTTAGGTTTAATTAGTTCTAAGTTCTAGGGGACTGATGACCTCAGATGTTAAGTCCCATAGTGCTCAGAGCCATTTGAACATATTCTCCACTTCCAAAATTACCCTAGCCTCAATCTGCAGTACCATACTTCCCCACTACCTCAACCCAATAACTTCCACCCTCTCTGTCCTATCACCACCTTCCTATTCTATTTCACACCCCCTTTGTGTGCTGCCTCTGCCAACACAACCGCCCATCTTTCCCCTTACCCCCTCCTTTATTTTTTGACTCCCTGTATCCCCCCCTCCACAGCCTCCCTGACAATGTGCCTGGTGGCAGTGTAGTCCCTGTATGAACTGCCAGACACCAGACAGTGCTCTTCTCTCTCCCCATCCATAACCTGCTATCCCCCCTGCTGCTCCTCCTCCCCCCCCCCCCCCCTCCCAAGTCAGACTGCTGTTTTTGTTCTATGTGACAGTCACTTTCCGGTCCACAATGCCAGAAATGGCACCCATGTGTGCATGAGGTATGCTTGCTTGTGTGAATGAATATACAGAGTGAGTCAGGAGGAAACGTACATGGTTTGATGGGTGATACTACTGGTGATTCTGAACAAAAAAAAGTGCCTACTAAACATATGCCCTTTTCTTAACCGTTTCCGGGTAAACTAATGAAAACAACTAGGAACGAGAAACAAGTCACAGTCCGACAGTGCCTGTCGTAGTGCATGGTACTACAGTGTCGTTATGAGAAAAATGAATACAGTTTTGTGTAGTGAAAATGCCATGGATCTTCACACATGCAGAGTATGCTGACATACTGTTTGTCTATGGTCTGTCCAATAGGAATTCCAGATCTGCTGTGAGGGAATATCAACAACGCTATCTGAATCGCAGAGTGCCGGACAGCAGGGTATTTCATGGATTGCTTAAGTGTGGTATGCTTCCCAGCATAAATGTTGTCTCTGAACGCCCCATACAACAAACTCTTAATGAAGTCTAGGACATTCTTCAAGTAATGGGACACAACCCTACTACTAGCTCTAGAAGAATTGGTACCAAACTTGATATTCCAGAAAGACAAGTGATACACACAGTACACGAGCATGGTCTGTACCACTTTCATCGGCAGAGTGTACAACATCCGCATGGAGGAGATGCTGCCACACGGCAAGAATTCTGTCAATGGATCAGTGCCAATGATTACACATATTTTGTTCATTGATGAGTCAACATCTACCCGCAACAGAATCAACACATGCGCAACCCTCATGTATGGGCAAATGAAAATGTGCACGCTGCTGTGAAAATGAATTTTCAACGACTTCTCAGTCAACAGGTGGTGCAGGATTATTGATGACCAACTCACTGGTCCATTTGTTTTAGATAACCATCTTACTGGGACGCGGTATCTTGAGTTTCTTCAGAATGTGTTACCAGGATATGAGGAAGATATTCCTTTGGCAACATGAGCTCGTATGTAATTTCAACATGACAGAGCTCCAACACATTCCGTACGGGCAGTAACACGGTATCTCAACACAACATATCCTGGTCGTCGGGTCAGTCGTCTTGGAGTCATTGTTTGGCCATCAAAGTCACCTGATCTTACGCCATTGGATTACTGTTTGTGGGGTTGGATACCGTCTACAAGCGCACAGTGGACACGAGAGGAATCTCTTGCTTGTATTTTACATGCTTGTGCCCACGTAAAGGAATGCAAAACTGAGCTCCAATCAAAGGCATGACCTGTCTACAGGAGCAGCAACATGCATTGAAGTTGACGGTGGACTGTTTGAACATCATCTGTGAGGAAACATAAACAAACCATAACATAGCATGATCTTAATTTACCGTCACCTGCACCTTTCTTGTTCCTAGCTGTTTTCACTGGTTTACCTAGAGACAGTCAAGAAAAGGGCATATTTTTATTTCCTCCTGACTCATCCTGTATGTGTGTGTGTGTGTGTGTGTGTGTGTGTGTGTGTGTGTGTGTGTGTGTGTGTGTGTTTTTCATTTTCTGACAAAGGCCTTGGCCGAAAGGTAAAGTGTGATGTAAGTATCTTTACATTGTGACTTTCTGTAACTTACCATGCCATCATTACAGTAAGTAGCAATCTATCTTTTCCTTAGGATACCAAATTTAACTGCTCAAAGAGAAAATATGAAAATGCAGTAGGCAAAAAGGAATACAAACATCTAAAAAATTAGACTGATGAAAAGTGTGAAATAGCTAACCAGAAATGGCTACAGGACAAATGCAGAACTGTAGAGGCATATACAACTAGGGGAAGGTTTGATAATGCCTACAGAAAAATTAAAGAAGCCTTTGAAGAAAAGGGAAGCAGCTGTATGAAAATTGAGAGCTCAAACAGAAAACCGGTACTAAGCAAAGGAGGGAAAGTTCAGAGGGGAATATAGAGGGGCTGCGGCAGGGAAATGAACATCAAGGTTATATTATAGAAAGGGAAGAGAACACAGATGTGGTGGGAGATAAGACACAGTGAGAAGACACTGACAGAGTGCTGAAAGTCTTAAGTCATTCTGCCAGAACTAACATCTTTGGGAGAGCCAACCATGGCAAAACTATTCCACCTGGTATCCAAGATGTACAAGACAGAGGAAATACCATCACACTTCAAGAAGGATGTAACAATTCCAATGAAGAAAGCAGTTGCTGAAAGGTGTAAATATAACTGAACAAATCATGGTTGAAAAACACTCACATGAATTATTTACAGACAAATGGCAAACTAGGAGGAGCTAGCCTTGGAGAATATCAATTTGGATTCTGGACAAATGAAGGAACACACAAGGTAATACTGACCCTGCGACTTCTCTTAGAAGACAGGTTAGGGAAAGGCAAACCTACGTTTGTAACTTCTGTTGACTTAGAGAAAGCTTTAGACAACACTGACTGGAATAAACTCTCTCAAATTCAGGAGGTAGAAGGGGTAAAAGACAGGGCGAGAAAGGGTATTCACAACTTGTACAAAAACCAGATAACAACCGCATGAAAGAAAACAGTGGTTGAGAAGGGAATGACATATGGTTGTAGCCTATCCCTGATGTCATTCAATATGTTGTTGTGCAATCAGAAATGGAAAGGAAAGAAAAATTTGGAGAAGGAATTAAAATTCAGGAAGAATAAATAAAAACCTTGAAGTTTGCCAATGACATTGTAAATCTGTCACAGACAGCAAAGGCCTTGGTGGAGTAGCTAAATGGAATGGACAGTGTGTTGAAAGGAGGATGTAAGATGAACATCAACGAAGGATAATGGGATGTAATCAAATCAGGTAATGATGAGGGAACTAAGATTATAAAATGAGACACTAAAACTAATAGATGAATTTTGCTATTTGTGAAGCAGAGAGGTTGTAAAATATAAACTGGCAATAGTAAGAGAAGCATTTCTGAAGAAGATAAATTTTTTAGCATTGAATACACATTGAAGTGGGTGATAAACAGTTCAGACAAGAAGAGAATAGAAGATTTTGAAATGTTGTGCTTCAGAAGAACATTCAAGATTAGATGGGTAGGGCATGTCACTAATGAGGAGTTACTGATAAGTCTACTGGGAAGAAAAAAAATTGTGACACAAATTGAGTAAAAGAAGGTATTGGTTGGGAAAACACTTTCTGAGATGTCAAGCAATCCCTGGGTCAAGAGAAATATTAGATACAAGTAATCAGCTTTGACCACTGATGTGATGTTAATGGATACTGGCAAATCACCTTTTGGTGCATATATTCACAATTTTATCGTTGGTTTGGCAAGCCAATGAAAGTGAAGAAAAATAAATAAAAACTCACCCCAATTTAGAGGTTAGGTTGGAAGCTGACAGGTTGGTTGTGAGATGGCAAAGCCATCAAATGCGAAGCGGGGAAAAAAAAAAACTGATAATCTTGTTCATTTTGGGTATCTTAGCCATACATTTGTTAAAACTGGCTGTGGTAACAGACTGATCTGCAGCTTAGCCCATTTGAAAAAACAACCACTGATACATCTGTATCATTTACACAGTTTGTCACACGTTTCCCATGTCACTGCTCAAAGTTGATGGACTCATATCAAATATTCCTCTTTAAATGTGATGAACAATTTATTATTGGAGGGAAGTTCACGGTACAAAAATTGCAGAGGTAGATGAAGACAAATGCAGTAAGCAGGTTAAATAGATGTAGCTTGCAGTAGCAAGCTTCTAAACTGAAACATCACCGCATACTTACAAATGAAAATGGCTGCCGTTCAGTAAAGGTGAAAGGTAAAATATTTTTTTAACACTGTTTTGAACTTCTCAATTATGGGCAATCACATGTAAAATAAATTACAATATTTATAAATGGTCAAGCAACCAACTTAATTTTCATTGGACCACTTCATTTGAATTGACCCCCTTTAACTATCTGAATAATTTGCTTTTATCACAGCATACATTTTTTCAGTATCTTTGTTGTCTGTGCAGCTAGCTGGCATACAAACTTTTAATACTGTGCTAGGTGTTGCCTTTATGTCTATCTTGGCTATGATAATGTATTCACAATGCTATTCATAATAATTTATCCACATTTCTATGTTGTTATTTATTATTAGGCCTACTCTTGCATTACCTCTATTTGATTTTTGCACCGATAACACTTAACTGACTTGACCAGAAGATCTGTTCTTCCTATTACCACACTTTACTAATTCTCACTATGCGTAAGTTACATCTATTCACTTCCTTTTTGAGATTTGTTAATCTACTTATCCAATTAATTTATCTAATATCCCACACTATGATTGGTAGACGACCAGTTTTGTTTCTCATGGGGACGAAATTCTCCTGAGTGGTCCCCACCAAAAGATTCAAGCGGAGAACTATTTCACCTCCGGAATATTTTACCAAAGAAGATGCTATCATCATTTAACAATTCAACAGAGCTTTACAGCACCTTCAAAAACTGTTTCTAAGTTCCCCTTGCTTTCAGCCATTCACAGTTCCAGGTCAACAAGACCTTGTTAGCTAATGTTCCATCAATTATCCAGACTGTTACCACCACTGCAGGTACTGGAAAGGCTGCCACGCCTTTCCAGGAAAAGAGTTAGTCTGTCCTCTCTACAGGCAGCCCTCCATTGTAGTTGGACCAATTATACATTCATGTCTATAGTTGAGGCATGCAAGCCATCCCTCTTTGGCAAGGTCAACAGTTCATGGGAGGAAGCCAATGATAAATATCTATAGATGTAAAATAAGCCAAACTAATTTTCTTGATTTGTCTGCCTGTGTATTGACTCAGTTCCAACTTGTTATGCAGCTACACTAAGAAGAATATTACATACTGTGCTGTATCTAGTGTATAAACATTAATGTCCATATTTAGCACCAATAACTCATTTGGAGTTCCATATTTTATGTACATCTACTCTCATTTTATTATAATCTCTGATGGAGTTGGACATTATGAACTTCTGTTTTATGTTGCAAAGGTCAGACACAACCCACGCAAGAAAAATGCTGAGTCTAGTGAACATCGTGAGCCATTGGCATATACTGGGAAGTGTGACATTACAGTGATGTTACACAGATGGCATCTGAATGATTTCAGTTTCTGTTCTTCAGCTGTAGATCTCTCAAATAATATGTCATTTTGCTCTTGTGTGTGTGTGTGTGTGTGTGTGTGTGTGTGTGTGTGTGTGTGTGTGTGTGTGTGTGTGTGTGTGGAGGGGGGGGTGGCGTCAGTGTATACCTGTCCCTTTTCCCCCCTAAGGTAAGTCTTTCCACTCCCAGGATTGAAATGACTCCTTACCCTCTCCCTTAAAACCCACATCCTTTCATCTTTCCCTCTCCTTCCATCTATCCTGATGAAGCAACCGTGGGTTGCAAAAGCTCAAAAATTTGTGTGTGTGTGTGTGTGTTTTTTTATTGTCTCTATAAACGTACCAACACTTTCGTTTGGTAAGTTACAGAAGTTTTAGATATATTTTTCCCACGTGGAATGTTTCCCTCTGGGAGGGGGGAGGGAGAGGGGGAGAGAGGAGAAGAAGCAGTGACAAACTGATCTCTAGTGTGGCACAAGGCTTAGATTATGTTGGAAGGCGACTGGCTGTAACTTACATCCCATAGTTATATTTACATCTCTAATGAAAACACTAATTTTCATATTGTGATCTGACGTTTCCAAATTTTTAATATGACTGACAAGATCAATAACAAAAACATCTGCACCGCTACCTCTCCACTCCTCCCATCAGTTTGTCGATGTGTTTATTTCATTTTTTTTATTTCTATGTTGGTGGTGACATCATCCATTGATCATTTCTTGAGGCTCATTACAGGAGCGTCCAATTCCACCCATCTGCTTTGATCCATGACGTCATCAATATGGTGCAATAACGTCTCACTCCAAAAATAAACTGAAACTAACAGGGATAACTCAAAAGCCAAGAGCGCTTAAATACTGTTTACTGGATAAACAGTTTCAACACATTAAACGTGCCATCATCAGATCTGTGAAGATGATGGCACCTTTAGTGTGTTGTAACCGATTATCCAGTAAACAGTATTTAAACAATCTTGCTTTCGAGTTATTTCTACAACAGAGTGATTGCTCCTCTATGCACTAAGTGTTCACTGTGAACCTAACAGGACAACCTCAGAAAATTGGGGGTTTAGGGCAGGAACAAGCTAAATATAGAACACTAAAAAAACACTGCACCATTCCACAAGCAATAACAACAAAAATTAATTTATAGTATTGTGCTACACCAACAAAACCACAGAAATCACACATTCTCTTGACCTACGTAGCTTAGCCGCAGCTACCGATAACAAAACTCAATACCTACAAGCCCAAAAAATGGACGCGGAGATTTCCCTTGACCTACATAGCTCTATCGCAGCTATCGATATCAAGAAACAAACATCTACAACTCTGAACAATGGAACCAAGACCCCAACTCAAAAACACAAATACCCCATATTCACTACACCAATTAAAACACAACCGACATAACAATGTACAACACACATTAATGTACATCCACCACCTCAGGGCACCATCAAATACAACAACACAAAATCTACAAACATAACTGACTCAAAAACTCCACGCCATAAAGACAACACACACAACAACACCATGCGTCAAAGCAGATGGGTGGAATGGGATGCTTCCGTTGATCCCGGTGCAGTATTGCGTTGGTAATTGATCTCAAAATTCTGTTAATGCAAAAACACTTAAGTTTTCCTCATAGAATTTCACAGAAGCTCAGAACAGAAAGCCATAATAAATGTGACAAAATGTACGTGTAGAATTGTCTTTGGTGTTTAGCTCTGCAAGGATTCTGCTTTAGAGATCACACATGACTATCTGCATATAATCCTTCACAAAAATGAAAACCAAAAGGAAGTTAACAATTTATGCTATAAAATAGAGTCGGTACTCTTTTTGTAGGCAATGTTCTTAAAAACTTTTGAAACATCTGAGGTTACATGCAATTTTGTATGTTAATTGTTATATATTTACATCTGCCAGAATGACATACCTTCTTTATTAACCGACAAACACTCCAGTGTAGTACTATAACATCAGGACAAAATTCTTAAAACCCTACTAGAGACAGCGTAATAACAACAATTATTGATATTTAGTGACAATTTGTGGATTCCACCGCAATTATTCCCCCCCCCCCCCCCTTTCCCCAAACAAATGGTTGACAATGTGCAAACAGGGTCCAGTGGAATAAATTTAGTGTACCCGTATTTCTTGATTTTTAACATGAGCATTGTTCACACCCACTGGGACGAAGTAAGTAGATAGTGGCGAGAGAGAGAAATGTTCAGTCACTGAAGTGTAGTCTTGGAACCAAATCTCGTGCAGCTATCTGTATTTACATGTTTCTCAGCTAATAATGTTCCAACTTGTTTTTGCATAATACTTTAACTGTTTCATTTCCTGTTTTGTGTGTACCAGGTGTCTTGTTTCTTCGTTAACAGGCTGGAAGATTTTTCAACATATGTGGTAATATGGTTTTAAATTTTGTTTTCAACTTTTGCTACCAATTAGGTGGACGTTACTCCTGCTGGTACCAGACACACTATAGTCTAACATTACTCGCACTTCACCTCTGCTCACTTTTAATTTCCCCCTCATTTGGTGAAAACAGGACAGCAAGTGCTACAAGAATAATTTTTCAAAAAAATTAAATTTTTCCACTGGGCTATACACTTCCTAACACTTTGAAGTAATGTTCTCTAAATACTTTGACTCCCTCACATGTTATTATTGAAAAATACTGTATATCCCCGTTACAATCTAATGCAATTGGGCCAGAATTACATTCTGACAACATCCTACTATGACTGCCAGGCAAACCATGTACCAGTCCTGTAACATCTATATCACAGGGTGTTAATAAATGTAAAACCAAATTGTCATTCACAGCAGATCTTCGACTTTCAATCCAAATTGTGAAACTTGCTGTGGGGAATAGTTCAAAGTGGGGCATCAACAACCGTGTGCCCCCAATCAGAGTAATTGCACGTTGAATAACACACTTTAGCAACTAAATTTTAGAAAAACAAAACTACAAACGCGCAAGTAAGGATTCATAAAAGAACAAAAGTTACATCCACACACCTTGGCTTCTTTACCGTATGAAAATTGACCCATGCTCAGGTGATTTGATTTTATACGTGTTTTAGTCTTAAGTACTTTCGATCCCTTTTATGACTCAAGTCCGTTTTTGAAAGTACCTCAATGTGAACATAAGGAGAGTCATTCAGCATCTTCGGTGTACTGATTAGTCTTGCCACCTCAACCACGATTTGGAGTCGTTTGGGAGGAGATGGCGTTGAACGCCCTAGACTTCTGTAAGTGCATTCACGTATGTATATTTCACTATGTATACACATGTAACAGTGGGACGTGTAGAGAACGTTCCTATCACCGCACATCGTATGAAGTCAAATACATCTGAGCTCTTTCGGTAAATTTGCGAAGACCTGTTTGTCAACAAAACTGTGCTGAACAGGTATCAATCAATATGCTACTTATGATAAACAAAGGAAACCGCATGGTACGGCATGATCCTGTGTTTCAACACTTGTCAGGAACACATTTTCATGAAATAGGCGGGGCTTTTCTTTTATTCTTACCTTTCCGCCTACTTCTGTAAACACCGAGCTTGGATAACCAGCAAGTGCCATTAACACCTCGTGTAACATTTTGTAACTGTTTGAAACTTCAAAAAACGTTTTAAATCGAATGCATGGATATTTGACGCCCACTCAACCCCATATCGCTAAATTCGATGTGAAATTACGACATTCAAATTTCCCTAACTCTTGCGTAGCAATAACCTCTTTGCTTATGTCAAAGTTGTTACTTTTCGCCTAAGTCGTGGGCGATGATATAAATTAATGACGCCAATAAACCAGTGGCAAAAGAATATTCAAAAATATTGTGCGTGTATGTACATGCGGGTGGGTAGGGGGGAGGGGCACTTTGAATACGTTTTGAGAAACGACTTTAAGCAGAGTGCTCAAAAGACGCTCGTGTGAACACACTCCTCAAGAGTATGGGACCGATTTCAGATAGAAGCAATAGCGGAACATCCTCTTCACAGTTTAAAGGAGATTTTAATTTTCTTTAGTGTAAGAGAATTGCCATATAAACTGTATTACAGATTTCCCGTTATGATTTTAAACATAAGTTTCAAATGGTTTAGCCACACGAAACATATTATAAAACAAATAGGGCCGGTTCTACAATCTCGAGCTAAATCCAGGGGTTAACGGATTAACTTTGACAGCACGTTGCACAACCTCATTTATTCCCCGGTTAGTTATTCCCAGAAGTGCGTTGATGTCCACTTAAGTTGGCACCAATTGAAGCTCTGGGTATTTTCGCGTGCGTCATTTCATATTAACTTAGAGGTAGTTTGCAGAAATATGCGTGTCAAACACAGTCTGTCATTTACGGTCTCGACACTCACTACTGTGAAAATTGTTAACGTCTGCCAGTTGGTATAACACTACCGCCTCAAGTGGCGAGAAAGAAGACATAAGATTAAAATTTGTTTTTAATTATTTTTCTAGTTATTCAGCGAAGGAGTTATTACGTTTTTGCGTTCCAAGCATCAGCAAATTATCAACAGACATTAATGATCAGGAAATAGTTATAAAAACAGCCGAATTTCTCTGATTCAGTAAAATAAGCTTCAACTCAATGATGAAGAAATACTTTCGAATATGTGTATAACTGCAGCTTACTCCGCTGAAAACGACAAAATATAAACACACATTTCATACATGAGAAGAAAATAATTTTTTTTTTTTGCTCTTATTGTGACAGGCACTTTCCTTGACACATAACTACATTGTAATGACCCTAGCATTTCGCAAGTCTTACAATTCACTAGGCTTTCTAATACATAAAATATTTGTAAATGTAACTACTTTTGTTTACAAAGTGAGTTTGTTGAAGATTCTTGCAGTTTATGGCCCAGATGAAGCAACTATTATAGTATCGAACTGGTTTCTTGTGTGTTGGAGAACAGTTTTATTGCTTTCGTTCTTTTATTACCGCAGCTATATGGGTTTTCCTTCAGCTGCTGCTGTGGTTGCCTATCTGCCACGTTAAATAATGGAGGTATTGCAATCCATACACGTTTCCTATATTCCTCGGACACTGATTTCACTAGAAGTGTGGCGAAGAAAACGTTTCTGACTAGATATACGACGCCTTTCTCCTTAAGTTAGGTCTTCCGCTGTTAACTACCAATTTTTTTGTTCATAAAGAACACAGCATTCTGCAGTAAACACCTGTACGTTACAAGAAAATCGTAAATGAACTTGCAGTTAACTACATAGATACTCACGTAATGTTTCCTAACACATGAAGCAACAAAAAAAGTTGGAAATAATATAATTGTACATGTCAAGTCATACTGATACACACTGCTATTGCGCTTGTTGATGTTGTGTGAGCTGTACATGACTCCCCCCCCGCAGTGTTAACGGTATCTGAGGTTGAATCATGCATGATGTCCAGCATGCATTGTCACCGTTTTCTGGAAACCAGATATTTTATTATTGAACTCTGTAGTACCAGCACAGTCTAATATATACAGACGCAACACACAATGCTGTGAAAGTTGCTAACATTTGACAGTTCAAGTGACACTAGCGCCCCTAGCAGCCAGAAAGCTCGACTACCTCTGACAACAGATGCGACGTAAAAATAATGTTTGTTTTCAATTCGTTTTGTACTTAATTTACAAAATAGTTAGTGTATTTTTGCGTCACAAGTGTTAGGAGAACAGCGAGAGACATAAATGATCGTGAAATATAAGTAAACAGAGCAACAACTACTGAATGAAGTGACATAAGCTGCAACATATTCTTGAAGAAATACTTAAGCAGTAGCAAACAATCACACTTATTCCATTGTAATAAAGAGAATACACACTGTATATCCCACATATGAAGTATATAGATCCTCCTCCTTATGTAAAAATGAAGCGACACATCACTTTTCATTACGTTTTGCTTTGCAGGAAACCTGCTTCCAAAAATACAATTTCCAACTTATTCTTTGTGCTACCAGGTTATCTCAATAAAAAGTATAACTGTTTTAAAACTTTATTTTATCCAATTGATACATTTAACAAAAATAAAATTAAATGAATGAGTCAGTCCTAACACAATAACAACCCAGATGAGCCAGCTTCTTCACTTTTTTATTTCTTCTCTTGCTCCTACAGACTTAAGTCTTGATTCCTGAATTTAATAATCTAAAAGACCCTCACTTTCACAAACAGTCTTACTAACAGCAGCTTGGTTTCAGCACAGCACCCAGGTGGAAAATTGGGGATGTCTATCAACATGTTCACAAAGAAAACATCACAATTACTTATGTAAGCATATTCATCAAAAGTAGAAGTCTTGTTAGTCTCATAATGAGTTAAAAATTCTTTGACATCTTCTGTACAAATAAATAGGCTTTCAAAGTTTCCTTCATAACTTTTAAAATGACAATAAACTTCGTCATTTGCATCTAAGTCTTGGCTGCCATCTACAAATACTGTCCTACATTTATAACAGTTATGAATTGTAAGCAGTTTCTTTAGTACATAACCAAACACATATCTCATGCTGTTTGCCTCTCTGACGTCTGTTTGGACTTCCACATTTGGTAGTCTGATCACTGAACTCCTGTCACTGATGCCCAACAATGGTGAAACAAGTAATTTGGGCGCTGCTTTCATATCCACTATTGTCTGACCCCAGTTGATCCCCTCACAATTGGAGGTAGTTACACTGTGTGTGTTCATTAATTTGCTTAAAGCAGCACAAAACTGTCGTCGTGATGGGTTGCTATAAAAACCACCTTTATGACTTATCACTGAGAAAACGTTTTCCAGTGGATCTTGATTAATTTTGTGTGTTAATAAATATAACTTGGTTCCATCCAAAACATCATCAACAAACATGTTCAAAGCGCTTATGTTACCCAGAAATCCTTTAACACACTTAATCCTAGATGAAAAATCTTTCCCATCAAAATCTACAAATTTCCATGACTGTATCCATGGCTTCAGTGTCTTTAATATTTCCAAATGTCTTGAGGCACTTGTAATGCAGTTCCTTAAGGATACAGGCCCTTTGATACTATACATTAAATATGTCAAATTTATAGTTTACTTTTTGGCAAAAATCTGCAGTAGCAGATAATGATATGGTGCCACAAGTAATAAGCGTCTCAATGCCTGCTGCTACTGTATGACTCAACACACGAACTGCAGTGCTTACCTTCATTTTTGAAAAAGCTGGCTGTTGGACGGTTCTTTTAGTGAGCTTGGGCGCCAACTTGTACTTCCTTTCACAATCACTTGAGTACAACTGACAAACGTCCTTCCATGAAGCAGTGCCATTCCATTCTTCATCTGTTATGTGGATAATTTTATTTGTTGTTGTTGTCTTCAGTCCTAAGACTGGTTTGATGCAGCTCTCCATGCTACTCTATCCTGTGCAAGCTTCTTCATCTCCCAGTACCTACTGCAACCTACATCCTTCTGAATCTGCTTAGTGTATTGATCTCTTGCTCTCCCTCTACGATTTTTACCCTCCACGCTGCCCTCCAATGCTAAATTTGTGATCCCTTGATGCCTCAAAACATGTCCTACCAACCGATACCTTCTTCTAGTCAAGTTGTGCCACAAACTTCTCTTCTCCCCAATCTTTTCAATACCTCCTCATTAGTTACGTGATCTATCCACCTTATCTTCAGCATTCTTCTGTAGCACCACATTTCGAAAGCTTCTATTCTCTTCTTGTCCAAACTAGTTATCGTCTTATCGTCCATGTTTCACTTCCATACATGGCTACACTCCAAGCAAATACTTTCAGAAACGACTTCCTGATACATAAATTTATATTCGATGTTAACAAATTTCTCTTCTTCAGAAACGCTTTCCTTGCCATTGCCAGTATACATTTCATATCCTCTCTACTTCGACCATCATCAGTTATTTTACTTCCTAAATAGCAAAACTCCTTTACTACTTTAAGTGTCTCATTTCCTAATCTAATTCCCTCAGCATCACCCGACTTAATTCGACTACATTCCATTATCCTCGTTTTGCTTTTGTTGGTGTTCATCTTATATCCTCCTTTCAAGACACTGTCCATTCTGTTCAACTGCTCTTCCAAGTCCTTTGCCGTCTCTGACAGAATTACAATGTCATCGGTGAACCTCAAAGTTTTTACTTCTTCTCCATAAATTTTAATACCTACTCCAAATTTTTCTTTGGTTTCCTTTACTGCTTGCTCAATATACAGATTGAATAACATTGGGGAGAGGCTACAACCCTGTCTCACTCCTTTCCCAACCACTGCTTCCCTTTCATGCCCCTCGACTCTTATGACTGCCATCTGGTTCCTGTACAAATTGTAAATAGCCTTTCGCTCCCTTTATTTTACCCCTGCCACCCTCAGAATTTGAAAGAGAGTATTCCAGTCAACATTGACAAAAGCTTTCTCTAAGTCTACAAATGCTAGAAATGTAGGTTTGCCTTTTCTTAATCTTTCTTCTAAGATAAGTCGTAAGGTCAGTATTGCCTCACGTGTTCCAACATTTCTACGGAATCCAAACTGATCTCCCCCGAGGTCCGCATCTACCAGTTTTTCCATTCGTCTGTAAAGAATTCGAGTTACTATTTTTCAGCTTTGACTTATTAAACTGATAGTTCGGTAATTTTCACATCTGTCAGCATCTGCTTTCTTTGGGATTGAAATTATTATATTCTTCTTGAAGTCTGAGGGTATTTCGCCTGTCTCATACATCTTGCTCACCAGCTGGTAGAGTTTTGTCATGACTGGCTCTCCCAAGGCCGTCAGTAGTTCTAATGGAATGTTGTCTACTACGGGGGCCTTGTTTCAACTCAGGTCTTTCATGCTCTGTCAAACTCTTCACACAGTATCTTATCTCCCATTTCGTCTTCATCTACATCCTCTTCCATTTTCATAATATTGTCCTCAAGTACATCGCCCTTGTATAAACCTTCTATATACTCCTTCCACCTTTCTGCCTTCCCTTCTTTGCTTAGAACTAGGTTGCCACCTGAGCTCTTGTTATTCATACACATGGTTCTCTTCTCTCCAAAGGTCTCTTTAATTTTCCTGTAGGCAGTATCTATCTGATCCCTAGTGAGATAAGCCTCTACATCCTTACATTTGTCCTCGAGCCATGACTGCTTAGCCATTTTGCACTTCCTGTCGATCTCTTTTTTCTGATGTTTGTATTCCTTTTTGCGTGCTTTATTTACTGCATTTTTATATTTTCTCCTTTCGTGAATTAAATTCAATATTTCTTCTGTTATCCAAGGATTTCTACTAGCCCTCGTCTTTTTACCTACTTGATCCTCTGCTGCCTTCACTACTTCATCCCTCAGAGCTACCTATTCTTCTTCTACTGTATTTTTCCCCCCATTTCTGTCAATTGTTCCCTTATGATCTCCCTGAAACTCTGTACAACCTCTGGTTTAGTCAGTTTACCCAGGTCCCATCTCCTTAAATTCCCACCTTTTTGCATCAGTTTCTTCAGTTTTAATCTACAGCTCATAACCAATAGATTGTGGTCAGAGTCCTCATCTGCCCCTGGAAATGTCGTACAATTTAAAACCTGGTTCCTAAATCTCTGTCTTACCATTATATAATCTATCTGATACCTTCTAGTATTTCCAGGATTCTTCCATGTGTACAACCTTCTTTTATGGTTCCTGAACCAAGTGTTAGCTATGATTAAGTTATGCTCTGTGCAAAATTCTACCAGACGGCTTCCTCTTTCATTTCTTAGCCCCAATCCATAATCACCTACTATGTTTTGTCATAAAAAATAGATCTTACTCCATTCATGTACTAAGCACTATGCAGAGATGAACTGGTGTGATACCCAGTCTGTGCCTCCTCTCCACAAAATTCATGCCTTGACAGTTACACATGTTTTTACAACCAAACAAATCTCTGTGAGTTTTTTGACAATTTAAAAAAATATGCACGTCAGATGGGTGGCTCCTACTGGCTCTTTGGAGAGATAACATACTGATGGCTGTCTAAAATTTCAGTAGATGCCGTTAATCATTATAACTAATGCAGTATTGGCAACCTCAGATGTACGTATGAAACCTATGTCTTCATATCCTATAAAACGTTCCCTAGAGCTGTCATATATCAAATTTTCCATTAGTGACATCTCATCCATAGAAAATTTAACAATTATATCAGTTTCTGGTAACTGCTGCACTTTCTGCCTTCAATGATGAAATATGTTATTATTTATACCTCAGTTTTATTGTATATCTTCCACATACCTTTCTAAGGAACATACTTGTTGTTGTTGTTGTCTTCAGTCCTGAGACTGGTTTGATGCAGCTCTCCATGCTACTCTATCCTGTGCAAGCTGCTTCATCTCCCAGTACCTACTGCAACCTACATCCTTCTGAATCTGCTTAGTGTACTCATCTCTCGGTCTCCCTCTACGATTTTTACCCTCCACGCTGCCCTCCAATGCTAAATTTGTGATCCCTTGGTGCCTCAAAACATGTCCTACCAACCGATCCCTTCTTCTAGTCAAGTTGTGCCACAAACTTCTCTTCTCCCCAATCCTATTCAATACCTCCTCATTAGTTACGTGATCTATCCACCTTATCTTCAGTATTCTTCTGTAGCACCACATTTCGAAAGCTTCTATTCTCTTCTTGTCCAAACTAGTTATCGTCCATGTTTCACTTCCATACATGGCTACACTCCAAACAAATACTTTCAGAAACGACCTCCTGATACATAAATCTATATTCGATGTTAACAAATTTCTCTTCTTCAGAAACGCTTTCCTTGCCATTGCCAGTCTACATTTTATATCCTCTCTACTTCGACCATCATCAGTTATTTTACTTCCTAAATAGCAAAACTCCTTTACTACTTTAAGTGTCTCATTTCCTAATCTAATTCCCTCAGCATCACCCGATTTAATTTGACTACATTCCATTATCCTCGTTTTGCTTTTGTTAATGTTCATCCTATATCCTCCTTTCAAGATACTGTCTATTCCGTTCAACTGCTCTTCCAAGTCCTTTGCCGTCTCTGACAGAATTACAATGTCATCGGCGAACCTCAAAGTTTTTACTTCGTCTCCATGAATTTTAATACCTACTCCAAATTTTTCTTTTGTTTCCTTTACTGCTTGCTCAATATACAGATTGAATAACATCGGGGAGAGGCTACAACCCTGTCTCACTCCTTTCCCAACCACTGCTTCCCTTTCATGCCCCTCGACACTTATTACTGCCATCTGGTTTCTGTACAAATTATAAATAGCCTTTCGCTCCCTGTATTTTACCCCTGCCACCTTTAGAATTTGAAAAAGTGTATTCCAGTCAACATTGTCAAAAGCTTTCTCTAAGTCTACAAATGCTAGAAACGTAGGTTTTCCTTTTCTTAATCTTTCTTCTAAGATAAGTCGTAAGGTCAGTATTGCCTCACGTGTTCCAACATTTCGACGGAATCCAAACTGATCCTCCCCGAGGTCTGCATCCACCAGTTTTTCCATTCGTCTGTAAAGAATTCGCGTTAGTATTTTGCAGCCGTGGCTTATTAAACTGATAGTTCGGTAATTTTCACATCTGTCAGCACCTGCTTTCTTTGGGATTGGAATTATTATATTCTTCTTGAAGTCTGAGGGTATTTCGCCTGTCTCATACATCTTGCTTACCAGCTGGTAGAGTTTTGTCATGACTGGCTCTCCCAAGAGCGTCAGTAGTTCTAATGGAATGTTGTCTACTCCGGGGGCCTTGTTTCGACTCAGGTCTTTCAGTGCTCTGTCAAACTCTTCACGCAGTATCGTATCTCCCATTTCGTCTTCATCTACATCCTCTTCTCTTTCAATAATATTGTCCTCAAGTACATCGCCCTTGTATAAACCTTCTATATACTCCTTCCACCTTTCTGCCTTCCCTTCTTTGCTTAGAACTGGGCTGCCATCTGAGCTCTTGATATTCATACACGTGGTTCTCTTCTCTCCAAAGGTCTCTTTAATTTTCCTGTAGGCAGTATCTATCTTACCCCTAGTGAGATAAGCTTCTACATCCTTACATTTGTCCTCTAGCCATCCCTGTTTAGCCATTTTGCACTTCCTGTCGATCTCATTTTTGAGACGTTTGTATTCCTTTTTGCCTGCTTCATTTACTGCATTTTTATATTTTCTCCTTTCATCAATTAAATTCAATATTTCTTCTGTTACCCAAGGATTTCTAGCAGCCCTCGTCTTTGTACCTACTTTATCCTCTGCTGCCTTCACTACTACATCCCTCAGAGCTACCCATTCTTCTTCTACTGTATTTCTTTCCCCTATTCCTGTCAATTGTTCCCTTATGCTCTCTCTGAAACTCTGTACAACCTCTGGTTCTTTCAGTTTATCCAGGTTCCATCTCCTTAATTTCCCACATTTTTGCAGTTTCTTCAGTTTTAATCTACAGGTCATAACCAATAGATTGTGGTCAGAGTCCACATCTGCCCCTGGAAATGTCTTACAACTTAAAACCTGGTTCCTAAATCTCTGTCTTACCATTATATAATCTATCTGATACCTTTTAGTATCTCCAGGGTTCTTCCACGTATACAACCTTCTTTCATGATTCTTAAACCAAGTGTTAGCTATGATTAAGTTGTGCTCTGTGCAAAATTCTACTAGGCGGCTTCCTCTTTCATTTCTTAGCCCCAATCCATATTCACCTACTGTGTTTCCTTCTCTCCCTTTTCCTACACTCGAATTCCAGTCACCCATTACTATTAAATTTTCGTCTCCCTTCACTATCTGAATAATTTCTTTTATTTCATCGTACATTTCTTCAATTTCTTCATCATCTGCAGAGCTAGTTGGCATATAAACTTGTACTACTGTAGTAGGTGTGGGCTTCGTATCCATCTTGGCCACAATAATGCGTTCACTATGCTGTTTGTAGTAGCTTACCCGCATTCCTATTTTCCTATTCATTATTAAACCTACTCCTGCATTACCCCTATTTGATTTTGTGTTTATAACCCTGTAGTCACCTGACCAGAAGTCTTGTTCCTCCTGCCACCGAACTTCACTAATTCCCACTATATCTAACTTTAACCTATCCATTTCTCTTTTTAAATTTTCTAACCTACCTGCCCGATTAAGGGATCTGACATTCCACGCTCCGATCCGTAGAACGCCAGTTTTCTTTCTCCTGATAACGACATCCTCCTGAGTAGTCCCCGCCCGGAGATCCGAATGGGGGACTATTTTACCTCCGGAATATTTTACCCAAGAGGATGCCATCATCATTTAATCATACAGTAAAGCTGCATGTCCTCGGGAAAAATTACGGCTGTAGTTTCCCCTTGCTTTCAGCCGTTCGCAGTACCAGCACAGCAAGGCCGTTTTGGTTAATGTTGCAAGGCCAGATCAGTCAATCATCCAGACTGTTGCCCCTGCAACTACTGAAAAGGCTGCTGCCCCTCTTCAGGAACCACACGTTTGTCTGGCCTCTCAACAGATACCCCTCCGTTGTGGTTGCACCTACGGTACGGCCATCTGTATCGCTGAGGCACGCAAGCCTCCCCACCAACGGCAAGGTCCATGGTTCATGGGGGGGGGAACATACTTATGGAAGGCTATACAGTGTGATAAAAAACTGTATGCCTGAGTACTATAATACAACAAATTAAGTGCAAATAATTTAGTTTCATCTTTCCATCTCGCACCACGTTTTACATTCAATGGTATACTGATTTGGCTTATCAATAAATCGAGAGCATCATTTTTCAAGTACCTCGAACCAATACTTTTTGAAATGAGCTTCTTCTTTTGTACTTGTGTCCTGTGACCTTGTGGTTGCAGTTTTTACTTACGATGGCCACTTTCCTTGCCATATAGTAATTTTGTATGAAGTCTAGTGATTTGCACGTTTTTACATTTCACATGATTTTCCAACACGTGAATAATTTCACGTAATCTAAGCATTTCATCTTCAAAAGATGCCTGTGTTGCAGATTCCGTTGTTAGTGATTTTATTTATGTCTCTCGTGTAGGTACACTTGTGGTAGTTGTTTCTTCTGTGTCAGGAGACAGTTTTATTGTTTTTGCAGTAACACTGTCAGGCTTGTATGGCAACTTTCGCTTCATCTTCACCAGTTGTGGCTTATTCGGCACGTCAAATAACGTACGAACTGCATTCCATAGCAATCTCTCTTTTTCGCACTCATGAACTGGTTTGATTCGAAATGTAACACGCAAAACTCCACGTTATTGTGCAAATAAAGGACATCTTTTTACAGCAGGTCCTGTCTTCTACTATTTATTAATCATTTCTTGCTCCTAAAAAAGAAAAACAAATTCAGTAATTCAATACAGTTTAGAAAAATATCTTAAATAAAGAGCGCTCTAATGTGATGTTTCATACCTCTCAGGGTCCTTAGGCAACCTGAAGAACGCCAAAAGTGAAGTCTTCTTCCTATTATTACTGCAACTGATTGCGCTACATACGCCGCCTTTCGTAAAAACCATGTTAAAAATGAATATAAACGATACTGTTTACAATACTGTATTCAGCAGCGTGGTTTCTCCACCACTTGGGGCGATGTTGTCACGGTATATAACAAAAATCAGCGAGTGTCGCGATTGCATACTAGATGTGACAAACATACACTCCTGGAAATGGAAAAAAGAACACATTGACACCGTTGTGTCAGACCCACCATACTTGCTCCGGACACTGCGAGAGGGCTGTACAAGCAATGATCACACGCACGGCACAGCAGACACACCAGGAACCGCGGTGTTGGCTGTCGAATGGCGCTAGCTGCGCAGCATTTGTGCACCGCCGCCGTCAGTGTCAGCCAGTTTGCCGTGCCATACGGCGCTCCATCATAGTCTTTAACACTGGTAGCATGCCGCGAGAGCGTGGACGTGAACCGTATGTGCAGTTGACGGACTTTGAGCGAGGGCGTATAGTGGGCATGCAGGAGGCCGGGTGGACGTACCGCCGAATTGCTCAACACGTGGGGCGTGAGGTCTCCACAGTACATCGATGTTGTCGCCAGTGGTCGGCGGATGGTGCATGTGCCCGTCGACCTGGGACCGGACCACAGCGACGCACGGATGCACGCCAAGACCGTCGGATCCTACGCAGTGCCGTAGGGGACCGCACCGCCACTTCCCAGCAAATTAGGGACACTTGCTCCTGGGGTATCGGCGAGGATCATTCGCAACCGTCTCCATGAAGCTGGGCGACGGTCCCACACACCGTTAGGCCGTCTTCCGCTCAAGCCCCAACATCGTGCAGCCCGCCTCCAGTGGTGTCGCGACAGGCGTGAATGGAGGGACGAATGGAGACGTGTCGTCTTCAGCGATGAGAGTCGCTTCTGCCTTGGTGCCAATGATGGTCGTATGCGTGTTTGGCGCCGTGCAGGTGAGCGCCACAATCAGGACTTCATACGACCGAGGCACACAGGGCCAACACCCGGCATCATGGTGTGGGGAGCGATCTCATACACTGGCCGTACACCTCTGGTGATCGTCGAGGGGACACTGAATAGTGCACGGTACATCCAAACCGTCATCGAACCCATCGTTCTACCATTCCTAGACCGGCAAGGGAACTTGCTGTTCCAACCGGACAATGCACGTCCGCATGTATCCCGTGCCACCCAACGTGCTCTAGAAGGTGTAAGTCAACTACCCTGGCCAGCATGATCTCCGGATCTGCCCCCCATTGAGCATGTTTGGGACTGGATGAAGCGTCATCTCACGCGGTCTGCACGTCCAGCACGAACGCTGGTCCAACTGAGGCGCCAGGTGGAAATGGCATGGCAAGCCGTTCCACAGGACTACATCCAGCATCTCTACGATCGTCTCCATGGGAGAATAGCAGCCTGCATTGCTGCTAAAGGTGGATATACACTGTACTAGTGCCGACATTGTGCATGCTCTGTTGCCTGTGTCTATGTGCCTGTGGTTCTGTCAGTGTGATCATGTGATGTATCTGACCCCAGGAATGTGGCAATAAAGTTTCCCCTTCCTGGGACAATGAATTCACGGTGTTCTTATTTCAATTTCCAGGAGTGTACATTAAGAACAACAAAGGACCCAAGACCAACCCTTGTGGAACCACATTCTTGATAGTTCCCGAGATTGAGGAATGTGCTGATCTTTGCATATTATGAGAACTGCTTATCTCAACTGTCTGCACTCTTCCAGTTAGGTACGAATTAAACCATTTGTGCACTGTCCCACTCATGCCACAATACTTGAGCTTGTGTAGCAGAATTTCATGATTTATACAATCAAAAGTGTTTGAGAGATCACAAAAAATCCCAGTGGTTAGTGTTCGCCTATTCAGATCATTCAAAATTTGATTGGTGAAAGCATATGTGGCATTTTCGATTGAAAAACCTTTTTGGAAACCAAACTGACATTTTGTTAGTACTTCATTTTTACAGATATGTGTAGCTACTCTTGAATACCTTACTTTCTCAAAAATTTTGGATAAAGCTGTTAAAAGGGAGATTGGTCGGTAATTGTTGACATCAGATCTATCCACTTTTTTATGCAAAGTTATAACAATAGCGTATTTCAGTTATCAGGGAAAATTCCCTGTTCCAGAGACCTATTACACAGCTGGCTGAGAATCTTACTTATCTGTTAAGAACAAGCTTTTAGTATTTTGCTGGATCGATTGCGGCTTCGCGACGATAGACGACACAGCCGACGACGAGTGTGCGTGGCTTGCAGTGTAGCATTTGACTGCAGAGATGAAAAAGACGCTGTGGACACGTTATCTTGTTGCAAAACTAATGTTAACATACTCGAAGACGGATACGTTTCCATTAATCTGTCTGCTGTCTGTGCTAGCGAAATCAAACCACCGACGCAAACTGTTATAATTTTCTGCATACAGGAATGTAGGTGTGACAACCAGATGTTTCGTAGTACATCGTCAATGACTGTATCACTCACAACCGTTCATAGTCTTCGTGGAAGCTGCGATCGCCGAGTTCTTTTGGTCACAGAAGTTTTTCCAAATACTTCTTCTCTGACTGAGGTTGGCATGTAACTAAAACGTTTTAAATAGACGCTTTTCGTTCGGTGTTCGGCAGTTCAGTGAGGATGTTTTGCATTTCTTGATTTAGTGATGCAACAACATAACTTTATTTGATTTCGTCTGACGATATTTGTGCTATCAAGAACTGGAGTTCCAGTTCAGCGAATCATAATAAAGGGTTATTTGTAATTTTTTATCCTGTAAATCATACGTTGTGTGCAGACAAGCACATGATGGAATAGGACAAGTCAAAAGTGGAGACGATGCGCGAAAATGATTATGACAGAGATATTATAATGATAAAAATGTTCATGTAATACATATGTAATGACAAGTAACAGAAAAACATATACGTGGATATCCTGCAAAAAAATCTGAATTGTACATTTGTAAATAAGATGACATTATTGATGGAAACAAAGATATAAGCAAAAAACATGAAAATTCGAAAGTACGCTATTCATTTAAAAATTCATTACTAAAGTAAACAGTAAAGGTGATACACTACTGTACTAAAGTGTTCAGGCTTATATACAAAGTACAGAACATGGACAGAACAAGTATCATGGAAATTCAGAGGTACATGAAAATACAAACGACAGAAGACTCACTTCCGTATTGCAAAGTTTAGGTTTGCATACAAATGCGTAAAGCATGGACAGAAAAAATAACAATTTGAACAGTCACATTTTATACAAGAAGATGAGCTTTTAGGGAGAAATTAGAATTTTTCGCTAAGAAATGCAGTAACAGAGGAAAAACAGTGATTTGATAATTTTTTTTAGTTTTGTTCCCATTTTCTTCAGATTACTTATAGTCATGCTCTTTGATGGGAGATGCTTGTCAAATTTTATGTCCATATTTTTAACACTGTCAGCATAAAATTTGGTGCTATGAGCTATAATTTGTAGCTGAGATTTGTTTTTACCATGGTGTGTGTGGCAGTCTAGATTTCTGTGTAGGGTTCCTAACTGCTGAACTACAAAACAAACCAGTTTTGTTATATAAAAGGCATAGCACTAGCAAGATTTTTAATGCTTTAAACAGGGGTTTACAGTGTTCAGTTCTGTTTTTGATGGCACTATTCTGGCCACTTGTTTTTGTAATTTGAAAACTGTATTGGTTTCAGAAGTATTTCTCCTGAAAATTTGGCCATACCTTATAATGGATTCAAATAGAGCATGATATATGAGCTTCAAAGTGCCAATGTTGGCTGAATATTTATTGATCTGAGTAGGTAGCATACTTCCTGAGTTTCTTTGCAACTATTTCTACATGCAGTTTCCAGTTTAGTGTACTACTACCGGTTAGCCCAAGAAATTTGGTGTCCTGCCCATTGACAGTTTCATCTTTGTCAATATGAATGTCTGCACTGAAGGGAGTAACATTCTGCTTTGTATGAAAGTTCATACTTACAGTTTTCTGAGTGTTTATTAGTGTTTGCCTCAAACCAAGATTTTATGTCACAGGTAGTTTAACTGACTGTTTCTTGAAGTACATCTTCTCTGCTGGAAATTAAAATATTGGTACCATCAGCTTACAAAAAAGAATTGGCATTAGGGGTGTTTTCTTGGAGATCATTGATGAATGCGTTGAAAAAGGCTAGGCCAAGAACAGACACTTGTGAGACACCACAAGTTATATTTTTGTTATCTGACCAGCAACAAGTAGAATCATTGGGGCTTCTGATTTCTACTTATTGTCTCCTTTCACTTAGATAGCTACTGAACCAAATGTGGGCAGTACCCCTGATAGAAAAATTTCTCAAATTTTGTGAGAGCAACTTCTGGCTGAACATATTAAAGGCTTTGGATTGGTCAAGTAATATACCAACAACAGGTTGTTTATAATCAATTAGACTTTATCACTTCTGTAAAAAATCATACAGTGCATTTATAGTTGATCTAGTTTTGCAAAAACTGTATTGAGAAAATATGATAGTGTTCTTAGTCTCTTAGTTTTCTAATCTTATGGAAACAAACTATTCAATTTTTTTAATGCATATAATATTGCAGTATGCCTCTAATTCAACCTTACACAAAAATTCACGGAACTTGTATGCGGACCCTCGAGCTCATACATGTCATGTATACATTTTGTATATCGCTTTTTGGCCATATATGCGACATGTATGAGTGACATTTGAAGAACTCGCGCATGTGCAGTACTATCATTTCCTGTCGTTTTGTCGCCTGCCACTTCTTTTGATAATTAGCGCATGCGTAGTACCACGCTCTTTGGCGGCTGTTTGAGTTTTGGAGGTGCCGACTGTCGTTTGTTGTATAGGCATTTGTGTATTGTGTCATGTGTTGTGCCCACGTGTAATACTTCAAAATTTGCCATGACTTCTTGGTCATAACAAAATAACAGCATTTTATAGAGGCAGTGCGCAGGCATCCCTGTATATGGGATGTGAAACTAGGAGACTATAAGAACACTCAGAAAAGGAACGACGAGTGGGAGGAAATTGCTAAGGCATTTAACGTATCAAGGAAGGAATGTGAGGACAAGTGGCATAATTTAAAAATCCAATATAGTCGCGAGTTGGCGAAAAGGAAGAGCAGCAAAGGAACTGGAAGTCCTACAAGCAACGTGTACCACTCTACATGGTATGCTTTTGAAATTATGCAGTTCATAAGAGACTATTACAAACCACTCTCTCATAGGAGCACACATGAAGTAGTACCAGTAACTAAATTTGTTGTATTATTTTATTGATCATATAGTTGGCAACATTTCTTGTACTAATGCTTTACATAATGTGAATATTTACAATTATTTACAATTTCACTGAAAAACATAATTCTCCATACTGCTATGGTTTGAAGTCCTGAATACTGCAGAAGAATAGAGCATATTTCTTTATGTCATCATTTAACAATGATGTGGAACTTATTTTCCATACTGCCATGGGATAGAGCCCTGAATACTGCAGAAGTATTCAGCATATTCTCTTCTGTTGTCATTCAGCAATGAAGTTCTTCAGCCTGTTCTGGGCAGTGGCTCCAGCACAGTAAGAGTGTCCCTCCAGGACCCAGGTATTACGTTGCCATCATCTCCCTCTCTGTTGTATGTTCCTGCTGGACAATACCTTTGAGATTTTCTGTTTTGAAGAAAATTATGAAAATAAACACAGGCTAGTGCCACCACTGTAGCCTTCTCTGGACTGAGAAGCATTTGCTTCCTCGGCACTCTGTAAAAAGCACTTATAATCCCAAATACATTTTCTATTACTCTTCTTGCTCTGCATGCTCTATAGTTAAAAATACGTTGAGAATTACTTTTTTCTTTCAGACCTGGAAATGGTTTTACAATATTTTCCTCTAGGCCAAAGGCTTCGTGAACAACGAAAACATATGGAACAGGCTTGCTCCTACCAGGAAGAGGAGTTGATGGTGGTATATTTAGAGTTTTGGTTTCTAACATTTTGTAAAATGTGATGTCTTTAAGGACACCACCATCTGAATTCCTCCCCTGTGTGCCAACATCAGCGTAAATTATTCTATAATTAGCATCAGCAATTGCTAGCAAAGCAATGCTGAAGCGCTCTTTATAATTAAAATACACTGTTCCACTGTTGGGTGGTGCCACAATGTCAATGTGCCTCCCCTGGGGAAATTCCATTTTTCTTCATATTCTTTGGCAATTTTCAGCCATTCCTCTTCAGTAGCAGGAAGCTGGAAAGAAAATTGCTACTTTTTTAATTTAATTTATGCATTGACACTCAACAAAATCTCAGTACATTAAGATACTTTGATTATAATGTATGTATAACATGTAGCTCACTTTGCCTTAGAAATGTGTTATGTATTTTAAAGGTCATGGAAGCCCCAGCCACAGAAGGAGAAGGAGAAGGAAGCATTAGTTTCCCGTTCGATGTAACAGAAATGGAGGAGGTGACATTTGCCACGCCCCCACAAGACATTGTGGAAGGTGAAACCACTCCAGTCATCTCTCTGCCTCCACATGAAAGTGGATCTGCAACCGTGTCACCCTGTACCACTCCAAGTCCGAATGGAAGTGGTAGATAAAGTGCACTGAAGAGAGCCAGGAGAGACCTGGATGACGACCGAGAAGGTCTTTTACAGACCTCAAGAAAAGTTGGCGACAATTTAGCAGGCAGAAAAAGGGACCAGTTTACCCACTTGGGTGACTTTGTCGCCAAATAGCTCCGATTTCTTTATGAAAATGGCAATACTAGAATTATGGTAAGACTTGAGAACGGAATATACAAATATTTGCAGTAGGCAAACGATGAACTAATAGATGCAAATGCAACATAATTTATGGATTCTTTAAAAACATGTATAAATGTTGAAATGCGCATGTCGTGTGCTGTCAAGTGCTGCTTGATAAAACTAAATACAAATTAATGTTGTTGGATTCTTTACTGTGCAGAAAGTGTCCTCAGAAACTGTGATATTATATTACTGAGTGAAGCATGTCACTCGTTCCAAAGAGCTAAAAGCTAAACCATTTCAGCAAAATTTGAGAAATTTATGGTGCAAAATGTATGTCCCGTTAAAATTTTAGTTCCTATTCCTGCAGCCTCACATGGTTATGCTGGCAACATCAACGGCGCGTTAGAAAATTTGTGCTGCTGTTCCAGGTTGACAGTTACTTGTGTGTGCCCTCGTCCGTCCGTTAAAAGTAATTGCCTTCGTAAAACGAAGATTTCATGACAAAACTTTTGCATTGTCGTGCGATTGCTAATGCCAACGTCTCATACACGATTCTCGGCATTAGCATCTGTTGTCAACATTATCACGCGAGCCGCCGGAATAATAGCGAAAAATTTATATATGTGCCAGAGGCATGAAAAAATTATATAACGTATTACATACTCTTATATATATATATATATATATATATATATATATATATATATATATATATATAACATTTACCTTCACTTCTTGGGATAAAACTTGCACAATAAGCTCGCAAACACGAAGAATAATGTTGCATATGGCAATTTTTGATATTCTATGCAGATATATTAACGTCGAAAAGGAATCCCTAACGGCCAAAAAACGGAGTGTTACTGCTAACTGATCCTCTGGTGGAATCGCTTCCTGAAAGTTTTTGTTGGTTTTGGACACAAGAGGAGCCACAAGAGATAACAAACCTCGGAAATCCTCCACGCCCATCCTAACATAATTTCTAAAATATGGGCCACCCTCTAGCGTCAATTCCTGAACGAGCATTGTGTAAGTTCTGTGAGTAGCACGTTTTCAAAGAAACTCTCTCTGCTACCAGCTACGCTTCCTCCGCCTTTTCTTCCGATCATCTTCCAAAAGAGCAAGTGTACCAGCACATAAAAATGTGAAATCTTCCAAATCATCGTCGGAAGCCATCGCACATTGCTACAAATCAACCAGTGTAAACGCACGCTCATACATGTATGAGGTTGATACTTATCAACTCATACTAGTCGAGATACATGTCGCAAAGTCGCATATACATGTATGTCATACATGTGCTGATACAAATCGCAGTGAAAACGCACCTTTAGACTGCAATGTCAAACATGAGTGATAAATATTCCAAGTTGCAACACTATTCGCTTGGGGATACTTTGGGGATGGCGGATACTGTTAATGAATTCAAGAAAATAGTAGAAAACTGGAAAACTGCTGCGGTCTGATGCAATGAACATATTTAGTACAAAAGATTTAATTAAATTGGCAGGGTATTTACATTTACGACAATACAACGATTTTTATTGAAAGTAGTTAAAGCTTGAGGTATTTGTTGTTTAACCTGTTAGAGATTTCTGAATAAAGTATGGAGAAAATATACAACAGTTTCCATTCACAAAAAAAACACAAGAAACGGTAGCTGGGGCTACAGATTGCTGACGCCCCATATGTGGATTGTAAATTCCAAATGAAATATGCACAATGAAATACACGATTTGATAAAGTTGTCAGCAGCAGGATGCCACAGTCAGTTTGATTCAGATGCAACATTTCTGCACACAATATTATTCCAACAAATGTAGTTGTATAATGGATGGTGCATTGTAAGTAGGCATATAATATAGATCCAACTATGAAATGCGAACTGCTTTACGAAATATTTAATCTTTTCAGTCTCTCCAACTAACTGACAAACTCTGCAACACAGGCATCATGGAGATTGCTTTAACGGCAAATTCTGAGAGGTGTTACTCGCTAGCATGCTGTTATAATGATGACTTACAATGATTAAGTCATTACAGCAGCTCTCATTGGCTAGTTTGAATTTGCCCAATTTCAAGTGTACATATAATTTTCTGGCACATACAGTACTATGCGATAATAAGGAAATAAATATGAGATACTACAGTACTTGCACTCCATGAAAATTGCTTTCCACACTGGAAAGCTTAATACCAGGTATTTCAGTGTGAATCTGGACATCATACTGAATTTTAACCCAAATTATGCACTTCGGTATCGTTTATGAAAGTCTGATGCTCTTTGAGTATTTTCTGATGTCCTGTTTCTTTTATGACAAAATGTATGATCTTAATGCTATATATGTAAAAACTTATGTAAATTCACTTGAAAATAAATAAGCAGGCCAATTTGGTCAGTAGTATTGAGTAAAATGCTTTGTTTCAAATATATGGATAGATTTAGCAGCATCTTACTGATCTGCCTATCATAAAACACAATATTTCGCGATCACAAGACATGTTTCAAAACTTTTCTGGTGCCTCCTCTAGGTATGAGCCTCACTTGGAGCCTGTTCTACATATGCCAGAGCCTAGAAAATGACAACACAGCGCAGCTGTCAAATAGACAACTGGACTAGCTGAATGGATGTCTCATTGCACATTAAAAACAAACACAATATACTCCCCACTACAATATATTCAATTGCGCATTTAACACAGGCAGAAAATAACAGTATCACTTCAGCATGTTGTTCAGGTGGGACATATGGAGTTATAGTACCGAGGGCAATATATTTAACAAAGCATCACTATTTAGTAATTATATTTTCTAAATAAATATGTTAACCCCAGAAATGTCTTCAGTTGTGTCTTGTTTGGAGATGACAATAAATGTTTAATGACCGCAATTTTTCCTTTATCTGAAAGGATTTCTGCTCGGGGAATGATGTGATTCAACAATTTAATTTTCTCATGTCCAAATGAAGAGTTTTAATGTTTATTATAACACCATATTTCACAACTTTTCCTACACTTTGCACAATAATTCTAAATGTTCTTCCTATGTTGTAGCTACAATTAATAGGTCATGTACATATACTGTCATTCTGTTTAGCAGCTCTGGGCCCAGCACTGAATTTTAACCTAAATCAGAGGACACAGACTGATAAATCCTGTCCAAACAAACATATACATTGTTCTTTCAGCTACACAAGTGGAGTGTGATCTGCCAACAGCAGACGTGCAAGTTGATATCTGTTAAGTACCGGACTTCGTGAAATTTTAACAACTATTTATCACATTCCCTGGCTTTGTCCTATCAAGGACAATAATTTCATTGATTTCTCTTACATTAAACACCAAACAGACATTCCTGTTAAATACTGAGACTACCAAGAAGGGACTACAATGTGGTGACTCAGATGGTTCTGTTATCCTTTGGATGATCATCCTGTCGATTTCTTTTCACACTACTTCTCTCTTTGCCCATAGTATTGCCTATGACTAGTTCAATGGCTCAAATGGCTCGTAGCACTATGGGACTGAACTTCTGGGGTCATCAGTCCACTAGAACTTAGAATTACGTAAACCTAACTAACCTAAGGACATCACACACGTCAATGCCCTAGGCAGGATTCGAACCTGCGACCGTAGTGCTCGGGCAGTTCCAGACTGTAGTGCCTAGAACCACTAGGCCACCCCAGCCAGCCTTATGAATTGTGACAGAAGGTTTGGTGCATGCAGACTTACATTTTGTATACATAACCCTCAATCATTTCAGGGCACTTTACTAAGACCTAATTTACGAGTAATTTAAATAATTAACCCCTTTGCATCATGGATAAGCAGGAAGATGCACATTATCTTGCACAACTTGTAAATATACAGGTGGGTTTGGCAACCTTGCACTTTATCTTTCTTAACTAGTATATCAATAGGTGGGTCTGGCAACCCGTCAACATACTGTTCATATACAAAGAATATATCTGATTAAATAAGCCACAGATCTACCTTACTTCGACTTTTATTGTGACCCGTTTTTATCTTAACAAGGTCAAGAGAAGTTACACATTTGCCAATTAGAACGTGACATTTGCCATTAACTAAATCCGTTTTCACCTCAAACTGTCGAAAAGAATCCATCCCCAAAATACAATCAACTGTTTCTCCACTTCGAGTTGCATACATTTCATTGTGGTATATTCGAGAGTAACTGGTGTACAAATCTGTATTTTTACCCCTTATGATTTATTCCACACTGCAGTCAACATCCTACAACTTTGTACTGGTAATTTAATTTCGTTAAACAAACTTGCTTTCATCACGTTCATTGAGGTACCAGTATAAAAGAAACAGGAGAAAGAATAATGTGTATCTTCGCATTTATTACTGCCTGTAAAACTTCATAAGTTTCTTCAACGCTGGGTGCATCATCTAATTATATTTCATCTCTAATATCCTGCTGCTGGCTATACCATAAAAAGAGTACATATTCAGGTTGTGTGCCCCCACCATTCACATCACTTGTCATCAGGATGCTTAACATGACCAATTGGTGTTTTCCATTGCTGGCGGCAGAGTAGCATTGCTATTGTCCACCACTTCAAATAAGTTCACCAAATGTTCTCGGTTGTGTCAGTTAGCAACTTGTTTATTGTAGAAACCTTCATCCCCTGATCTGACCTATCTGTTTCGTGATGGACTAGCATTTATTGGGCTATACTCATTACATGTCTCATTGTTTACTGGCCTATTGTCTGGAACACCTCGCCAGTTGCTTTATCGCCTCATATTGTCATGATTTGGTGGGTTCTGGTGTTCAGGTTTGCAGCTACAACCTCCTTTCTTTCGATAATGGTCATTTCCTCAGTAGCCAGAGTTTCTAGGTCTATTGTCTTTTAGTGGCTCATAATGGTGCCAATCATGGATGTAATTGTTGTTATTACAGGGTTGCGTGTTTGCACTGCTCTGAAAATTTGATTGCATGCTTGTGCTACCTCCTTGACATCGTCCTTCTTCATAAATCAAGTCAATGGTGTCCAACACAGAGAGAAAATATTCAAGATCTGTTTCAGATATTGTGACTAAATTTTCATGGATGTCCGTTTGCTCCAGTATCTCGTTTTATTAATATGTAAGTTTTGAAATATTTTCATAGTCCCTCTTGTTTACTGTTCAACAGTTGTGGGTCGAATCATTCCTGCACACTCATAAACCAAAACCTGTCTATAAAGATTTGCTCAGATTGATATTATGTTTGTGATCATTCTGTCACATCCACTGCTCAGAGCAAGGCATCTCCTTGGACGAATCCTACCAACTAGCATATTTTCTTTTATGTGGGCCAGCTACGCAGCATTGCATTATGGAACGCTCTTATAAAAAACTACTGGGTAGAACTTCTTTGATTCTGTGTAAAACACCTGAAATTCCCAATGCTTTAGAACGCTTACATTACCAATATTGATGAAAGGCAGGGTTCTGTCCACAGTGAGTGGGATACTGACATGTGTGGCAAAGGCAGTAACACATTTGGTTTGTTATCAGCCTCAGCAATTGATTATACAAGTACATGATGAAATGTCTTTCGGCGCTGCTGTGAACCTGTGGGGGCGAACAAAATTTTCTCTTTCATTTGCTAAGCTCTCGAGCATGTTCCTACATTAACAGTAGTCGATTCGTTGAAACTAACTCTGCCAGTGACCAGTTAAGAACGAATTCGTTGTTCAGCAACTTTGATGTCCACATCTGCTTCGGTAACAGTTTTACTTTCCTTTTTGGACATCAATTTTTGACATCGTCTACATGAGTTCGGTGCTGCAGCTCAAACTTTTCTGCAAGTATGGAGTTACTATTGAACACACCAAACTCTGAATGGTCGTTCTTCTTCTGTACCTCAGTGTCAACACGTTTTTGTTCTAGTTCCAGACACCTAATGTCTTCCAACAGTTCTTTTCACTTCATCAGGGAGCTCATTGCACACTGATTGTGGTTCTGAAACATCTGCCTGAACTGTAGATTTGATCATAGCTAGCTCGTCATATGCAGTTTGTAAATTGTTTTCCTTTTTTGTTTTGGTCAGCTCAACTAAACTACATGTAGTTTTCTTTTCTATTTCGAGTAATTGTGAAAATTTCTGATCAAAATCGTTTCACATATTTCTTAATTTTTGATCAAGTTTCTGATTTAAATCTTAAAAAAATTGGATCATCTTGTTTATGTCGCCAAGCTCAGACGAAGTAGTGTTTCTTAACAGCATGATCAGTCATTCACATCAGTACCCACCACACATGTAGTCACCAGTTGTATAGATATATAAGGAAAATCCCCGACACGGTACAATAAAAGTTATTACCAATGACAATAAACACTAGCACAGCCACTGTAAGTGTTGGCATAGATGTATTTTGCTATGCTGGAAGGTGAATGACAAATGATGGAAACTCCGTTCAGTTTTTTTAGATGGACTCTGTCTTTGTGGGGGGGAAGACATATTTTTGTGAGAACTGTATGGTACACATTATGTTACCTGAATAATAATTTTTATGAAAGCATGAAGTGTGAGTGTTCCTTTTAGTGCAAAACCACGAAAGTTTTCTTTTCTTTCTCACATTATACTGATGTCATATCACTGTAGCTGCCTGCATCTGAAGAGGAAGTCAGATAAAAATCAGTATTGTATTCATGGTCAATAATGAGAAGTAATTATGGTGGAAGAAGAGGCATATAACCAAACTGCGTAAATCACAACAGCATACAAATACACGAATCGATGTAAGTTTACTACATCACCGATTTACAATTTACGAGATTTGTGAATTAAAAGTGAAAGACAATTCATTACCTGTAAAATCTATAAAAATCAAACATGACAATAGCGTAATTAATTTTTTTAAATTATATTTTTTTATATATTTGCACACAGCAACCTCTCTAGTCTTCACTGCAGTGCTGTGTACTACAGCTGCAGCAGGGCGGCGGGAGGAGGGGTTTTTGTGGAAGCATCCACTGCGATACACATCGCTGATGTATGATAAATAGAATATGTGTGACTTAACTGCAGACTATAGTGCGATATCAGCTTCCAAGCAGAAGAGATGTGTAGCTTTTACAGTGTAAATCATTATTATCGTACAGTACTTTGTCATACCCCAGTTATGTCATATCTGCACTATACTCTCCCCACAAGTATATTTCTTATTTAGTTATGTATTATAGATTATCATAAATATATCTGTCGAAAATATCGTTTTGTTATTATTGTGCTACAGTCGCAGGTTCGAATCCTGCCTCGGGCATGGATGTGTGTGATGTCTTTAGGTTAGTTAGGTTTAAGTAGTTCTAAGTTCTAGGGGACTGATGACCACAGCAGTTGAGTCCCATAGTGCTCAGAGCCATTTGAACAATTTTTTTGTTATTATTGTTTTAGCGTTTATTCTTTCAACAGCATTTGTAATTATTAATCAAAATTGGATTAGTTTGAGATGGTTTAGTATTCGTTTCTTATTGTTCACTTATTTATTAATAAAATTTAATATCTTATAGCGCTGGTATATTGCTTATGTTATCTATTCATACTGATGAAATTGCTATTTCAATTTCTATTCCTTCTCTATAGAATTTTCGTGTTTGAAATTATATTTATCACTAACGTTTAACTATTTTCGGAAATAAACCTTACTCTTGAATCAAGTATTTGGCTGATATAACTGAAAGAGTTCCTCATTGTCCCTGGCTACCTGCAGCTATGGCTGCTCCTATTCTTGTAAATACTCTGGTTCATTCATCTACCCAAATGGCTGCTGGTGTCTATTTATTAATTTATTTTAGCCTCTCACTTCATACTCTTAGTTGTGGTCGATTTTTATTATTAACTAAGTGTGTTTTATTGTTTATGGCAGGTGTTAGGGTTAATTTTGAAATTGATTTTAGAAGTTACTCCCCTTTTCAATTTTAAGACAACTTCGTATAGTATTGATAATTTTAGCTGTAGGCTACCCAAAGCGCTATTTTCGTTTATTTCTTCATGTAATTGTAAGGAGCCTTTATTTTTCTATGCAGTTTAAATAATTCAAAATTGAATGGATTCTCAATGTATTAATTTTAAAGGAATGCTTGTTTAATTTATACAGATAACTTCCA